>NC_134040.1:78511933-78862558 GCF_965140245.1 Athene noctua | reverse complement strand
TAAAAAAACCCACACCCACCTGCAGCCACACACTTGCTGTTAGATGCCTAGTTAGTGATCTACTCAGATGTACAAAACAGTGCTGGTTTTTTCAGATCTAGTTTAAATACTGCACTACCAACTGTCCATATTCAATCAAAGTAAGAGCATTTTCAAAGAAGTCTTGCAGTGATTACACCTAAAATTTTGATCTCCTACTTTTAACTCTGCCAAACTCAGAATTTAGAACGACATAAGTGCATTTCAAAGCAAGACTTCAATAAGTTTACTACAAAACAGAGATAAGCTTAGCTCTTTGGAAAACCTTGTAGAGTCTTTTCCTTATAAACTTAGCTCCAGAACTTCAAAGAAGGTACCAAAATTAAGCACAGCCTTCTGGGTATGTAAAACATACCATCAGTGAAACAGAGGTTTAAATTAATTAATGATCAAGTAGTTCCACTAACAGTTTTTCAGCTGTGTGAAATGAAATTTGCACATTCAAATTCCAAGATCTTGTTTCTGAAAATTAAAAACATCTTAACACTGAATTAGGTCTGTAAGGTGAAACATATCCTATAGACAGATACAAAAAATACTATCTACTTCTTCTGATCTTCACTGTACTGGAACTATTTGATTAAATCAGACTGTCATAAATGCTTCATGACAAATGTATAAAGTTCATCTGAATCTTGATTTAAAATTTAAGGGGGGGGGGGGGGGGGGGGAATCAGATAACTTATTCTAAGTAATTCTCTCAAACATGTATACACCTATTAGCAAGAGTAAACAACCATTTGATTCCAACTCCATTAACCGAAGCATTCTGATTCAATTTCTCTTTACATATGACTAAATGGAAAAAAGCTCACCTCACCAGAAATGTCAGTCTGAGACCCTGTATCCAGAGTTTGTCTAGAAAAACACAGCTGGGAGTTTACAGAGCTGGAATTCAAGTCTGGTTCAGATGTCCCAATGGTTTGGTCAAGACTGAATTTCTCTCTCAGCTTTGCAAGACTCTGTCCAGGAAACAGAGGAGGTGGTGGTGTTAAAGTTCCTTTGTACTTTACCACGTTTATATCAGTTTATCAAGAGATGTTTACATAAAAACTCCAATATAAAAATTCTGGGTTTACTTCATATTAAGCAAACTACCCTTTTAATCAAGCAGTTGGTAGGTGACACTAAGGGTGACCATCACCTGTGACAATGTAAAAACTACTCGCAGTTTTAAAACTCTTGTTTTTGTGGGTTTGGTTTTTTATTGTTTTTCTTCTACATTTTCAACCAGTTAAAATATTTGGCTGATTAAAAAGGTCTGCTTTCAGAAATGAAAATAGGGCAATTCAGATTTCAATATTTTGAATTGTGGTTTAGAGGTAACATACGCATTGTACTTTAAATACAAGTTCAGAAATCTATGTTCTCTGACTGACAGAGGGGCTTTTTGAACTAGGAATGTCACAGGCTTCAGTTTCTGCATCTGAAAATCGATTTTAATGCTAGCTTATCTCAAAGAATTTTGAGAGCCCCTTAAAAAGTATAAAATGCAAAGCATTTATCATCAGGAAAGTGAGTCATGTTAAAACAAATCCACATAAAACTTATGTCAGCTGTTCAAAATACCTTCATTAAATCTTGTTTTTCTCTCTCCCCGGAACTTATCGCCTTTCTGATGGACTTCAGTTCAGTCAGGATGGCTTTGGCCTCGCACAGTTCATACCCACTCTGGCCTCCAGACATTTTTTGGTCAATTCTGTGGAAAGAGGGAATATTAATTCTATATACAAAAAAATAGTACTAACATCTCTGCTGTTCTGCTTCAGGCAGAAGCATAGTTAGAGAACAGAAGGGAAGGAGATAAGAGATACCATTTCCTGTAACAGACATGCAAGAGGAAAAAGGACATTGAAGTCTTCATTAAAATACTTACTACTAAATCCTTGGCAAAAATGTCAAGCTACCTAACACACGCACAGTGTCCAGTGAACAGCTTTTGCTGACATCATGAAATTTCATGGAAAAATACTCCTGTTGGCTTTAAAACCACCTCAGCTAAACTACTGGGGCCTTACCAAAGGCAGAGACTTCACAAGCAATTTTAGTTGATCCAGTCTTAAAGACATAAGGGGCACAGAACACTGAAGACTCCTACAGATGCCAGCAGGAGTATACCGTTACTGTTGACAACTATCAAAATTCCCATCCCCACCATAACTCTCTACAACATAGAAGCACCTTTCACACTATTAACTGTGATCCTTAGAGAAGCAAAAGTTGTTCCTCTACCCACACCCACATCACAACATTGGCAGACACACAAGCTTCTTGGTACTAATCAGCCTTGTAGAGAAGAAATGTAACCAGCACCATTCTTGTCTCAGCATCCCTCTCATTCACCCTAACCCTCAGCATTAACCGTCTGGAACAGCTGTTCTGCTCAGCCAGTCACCAGGAGCTCTGTATTCACAAAACTCTCTGGATTATCTGATGTATGATATATGATATCAGTTATCTATTAAGTTCCTGGAGTATCAATGATTTTAAAAACTAACTTGAAAATAACAAAAAGCCCCTAAACTTAGAGAGAAAGATACTTCGTTTTAGTATTTCCATATTTACTTCAAGAAGTACAGTTTGTAAACACATGATGTCTAGTTTAACTGAGCATTTCATAGCATCACAGAAATTACTGCAGCTGTGCTTCACAAAATTAAAACCAACAGCCACCTTCACAAAAGTCAGGCACTTAGAAGAGAATACATTCTTTTATAATGCAGTTGGTTTTCTCTTTTTATCATCATCCATCATTTTTCATTTTTGTTGGAAGACATTAACTTTGTAAGGAATGAACAAACATTTTAATGATCAGAAGTGATCTCAAGCATCCCCTGCAAGAACAGCAACTCCCACAAAACACCTGTAACTGTATTCTACTTTTCTTCCAATTTTGTGCACAAAGATATCAAGGTTCTAAAGTGATCTTTAAAGCTGTGAGCATGTCTGTTTTTCTTTCTCCACATTTCAGTTTCTATTCAAACTAAAACTGCATTTCTATAAGAAAATTACCTATGTGACTCAGCACTCAGATTCCTATTCAAGGATATATTTGTTTCAGCTTCAAAGTTCCTCAAACTCTTTCACAGGTAGACACTTACTGTCTGACAACACTCAATTTTGGGGAATTTATCAGGTTGCTAAGGTCGAACAGATACAGCATATGCCAACAATTGGGATCATGAATGAATAGTTGGGTAATACACCACATGCTGCCTAGTAATATGATGTGCCACATTCGAATCACAACTGCTTTATTCTGCATATAATAAAAACAGACAAGAAGGATCTCTGACATGTAAGATATTCCATCTTCCTGTTTTAAATTAATGGGATTAGTACTGTTTGAAAGTGTCTGACTGAATGTTAAAAACAAACGTCCATTGTGTTTCTGTGGAATGCTGTTGATAGGAATCCAAAGCATGTTTCAGAAACTATCAAAATGACTTGTGAGCAAGCTGCTTTAAAACAATACTTCATTGTTGAATTAATATAATAAAACCAGCACGATTGGCTAACCTTTAATCCTGGGACAGCAGCATGAGTTTTTATTACCTTAAGCTTTAGAATCAATACGTCTTTCTTCTTCTAAATTTTGCCTCAAATGTAATTTGATTTATGGTTAAATAAATGCAATCAGCTATCCTTTTCTCCCTTCACTTCCTGCTCGTCTTTATATATTTAACTAACAAACATCTTACATTTCTATTTTAGTCAAAATGAAGGAGGATAAAGACTTGACTGGCATCCTCCTAAGGTGCTGAGGGTTTTCAGTTCCCAATTGACTTTAAACTCTTCATACCAGAAAAACCTTTTTTGTCCATTTTGACATGCTTATAGTTATGATTGGTCATTTCCTGGACCAGAATTTTTTTCTCCCACTTAAAAAGATTCCTAATGTATAGAACTGGTCTATTAAAATACACAGGCAATCGCCTACAAGGCGTTTTGGTTAGAACTGGGAACTGAACTCAAGTGACTCAGCCCGAAACACAGATGCTCTGTTATCCCTTGCAAATCACTTCTCTGCAGTTTAGTATTCTACCTGGATTATGGAAATGCATTTCCCTTCTCCCACTTTTTGTTCATCTTCCCTATATATTCTGCAAGCTCTCCAGGATAGAGATTATTACTTATCTGACAGTACACTGCCATACACAGGAGGTCCTGAGAAGAAGAGCAAATTAATCCAGGCAATATTACATTAATGCTGCAACATTGCTTCTGCTACTGAATCTAGTGTACTAAGAGCACACAGCTCAGCATCTTACTATCTAGATATATCCTTAATGTATGGGTACATACCACAATATAGAAAAAGACTAGCATAATAAATTTCTGTTTACATTAGTCAAGAAAACACACTTGTTAGCAAGGTTTCCTCTGCAGCAAGTTCTCTATGGTGACAGTTCCAGTAATCTTCAGTATTTTAGGGCCCAACTTTGTAAGTTGGGAGCAGCAGGGAGTGCTCAGACTGAAAAAAATTAATTCCCTAATAATCCAACTGGTTAAACACCCAGAATTCTCACCCGGTTCAGCATCAGCCCTTTGGACACCAGGCATCCCAGTAACTGGAACTACAAGTCAGGTCTCTTCTAATCCTCAGATTGTGACTCATTTCAAACCCTGCAGTGTTGTGCACCATTTATACCTCCAAGAACAGCACCCTCCTCTCTCTTTTTGAGCTTAGGAGGTGGGGAAGGAGGAAAGAAAGACCTAATTAACTTTTCAAAATCTTAAAAAAAATGTTTGAATGGGACATGCAAAGCAGCTAAATTCTTCCTTGGGACCCTCAACCACTGCCCTTTTTTCTGCCTCTTTGCAACACAAGCTACCTCATGGGAAAAAAACAGGAGGGGGAACAGATGTCATGTCAACACTTGCACAGTAAGTTTGCCTTTTCTACAGATTTCCTGCTTCCTAACTACAACAAAAAGAGTAGATTCTCATTTTTTCCCCCCAATAATTATCTCAAATAAAATGGATTCAATCCCATGAAAAAAAAAAAACAAAAACAAAACAACAAACTAAACCAAACAAAAATGGGTGACTGAATTAAGTCTGTTTCAACTATTTCTTTTACTCACTGTTGTAGTGTTTCAAAACCCTGTTCCTTGTACAGCAGCTCTTGCTTCATCTGAGAGAGTTCCCTCTTCAGCTTCTTAACCTTGTGTATTAAATCAAAGCAAGTTAGAAAAATCCTCTTGTTAAACAGCATAACACATGGCTTTGAACAATTAATGTATTCTCTACATCAGATAAGACAAAAAAAGAGAATAAATTGCTCTACTGACACATACTAAAACCAAAAGGATCTGTTCTCTTCCTGATGTCTATAGGCAACATGCTTTAGTATTAAAGGGACACAAGCAGATTAAATCACATTCCTTATTTGTATCAATACCACACTGTGTTATTAAACCTGAGAGAACTTTAACAAGTAATTTACTTCTCACTTGTTAAGCATGCATTCCAACTGTCCTACAGGGACATGCCTATTTATTTTTAGGCTTATTATATTTTCACTTTTCATTCCAGGAAGCTCTCAAGTCATTTGCACTCTAAAAGACAAAGTGTGGACCCCCTTTTTTTTTCCCTCCTATGACCCATCCTTTCTTGTAAAGCTTTACAGACACTGGATTCCTAAATATATAATTCACAATCATTTAATTCAAAGACAACCATCACTAAACACATTTGGATCGCAAATATATCCACCTATTTAATGGCAATGTCTTTGGCAAAACATTCCCTAGTTTCCCTGAATTTACAGGCTCAGTTGCTTTCAATCTTAATATTGCTATTTCAGATGTTAGCAGATATGAGTACACTACAAAATATTAATGCATCGAGATTAAATAAAAATATCCTCCATTTAATTTTTTATGTCATAATTCCCAAACGTACTAAAACAAAGTTTCTGGACCACCTATAAATGAGAGTACTCTAACACAAATTAGAATTAAACCTCAGCATACACACAGAGACAGAAATGCATCCTTGAAATGTGAAGTCCCAAATTTTGGCATTTATACATCTATATCTGGCTCGTTTGCGCTCTACATACTAGCCCGATATTGTTAGGCTTTTTAACTTTGCAATCAGTAAGGTAAAAAAAAGAAAAACCTGCTGGAAGTCCCCTGTTCTCACCTACCACTGTGAAGTTCTTGCTTGTTTTCACATAGGTCCTCAGATATACAACTCTTCTGAAAAATGGTTTCTATTAAAATGAAGAATTTTGACCATTTTAACTGAGATTAATTTCGAAATATGTCTACAAGACTTTGTATCCAAATGCCCTTAGACTTCCTATTTGGTGCTATTCTTCAAATTAAAAAAAAAAAAGTGAGATTCCCAACATGCCAGGTGACTAGAAGTACTGAGCATCAGCAGCTGCTGTAGCTTTTCAAGAGACTTAAAACGTTTTGTATGTCTAAAATAACAAGTGATTTGCGGGGTCTCTGTATGGGTTTGAGACTGATAATTAGGCATTAAAGTTCGTAGCTTCTGGCTAATTAATTTTCTGTGACAGAAATAAAATGCTTTCAATCTCCATTTTTCTCCAAAGCAAAGTCTGTTCTCTAGGCTGAGGGGTTAGGTTCAGACTTTTGGAAACTATCATCACTAGTTGCTTTACTTGACAGAAAACGGTTTTTACTTTGACCATACTGAGTAGTTAGCATGATAAACAGACAACGTCTCTAAGTACACGTTCAGATCTCCCTATTTCTTCCCTGACTAGCATGAAAAACCCAAGAATAATCTCTCAAGTGTTCCGATCAAAGTTATAGAAAATGAACGGATATCACCTCTATGTTCCTATTAAAGTAATGTGTAAAATATGAAAAAAAGTCCCAACTTTTCTGAGTAACACAGAATGGCTAAACTTTTTTTTAGAATCGGAAATGTTAATTTATAGTAATAGTAGAAGGCACATTTGATTTCAACTTAGAGGACTGGATCTCTCAGAAACCCTTACATTTTTCCTCAAGATCATCTTCTGAGTGTCCTCTGCTATAATTCATCATCATTTCAGTATCAAGAAATGTGAGTGAGGCACATTATCCTAGAAGGACATGAACTACATCGTAATATAGACTCTGTGTTTACTGCATCACACTTGCATTCAACTATTCTTTATGCTCATCTTCTCCTTCAAAACTTCCATTTAATTCCCTCTTTTTCACAACACTTGTTTTATCCTTCAGCCCCTTCCTACTGCTTCTGCACATCATCTTAAGTCACCTGACAGGCCTCTCACTTCTTCCTTCCAACTGCATCTTCAAGCAGGCTCCTGTGTCATCCTCCTTTTATTTCTAGCACTCAAGTATTAAAACCCTCCTTGTTATTTTATAAAGGTGCATCCCCTATTTGCTTCATATGTGTAACACATACTATGATCACATATGCTTTGCATTGTTTGAATTATCTTACTGATTACTAATTAAGACCCCAAATTCCCCCACTCAAAGTCCACTGCAGGATCAGATCCTTCAATTTTAATCTTGTGAGAATCTCCTTAGTTCATTTAACAGCTGCCAAATTTGTCATATTTTCTTCACGGCCTATTGCGCAATAGGCATTTTGTGTATCCAGAAGGCTCCACATACATATATTAAGCACAGCTAACAAGGAAAAGGCCAAAGGCCAATTCAGAACTTCCCTGAATGCTGACTTTCCACCCTCCAGCCACCATTAACCTGATGATACCAGTAAGCCTCAGCCAGCGTGAGAGAAACAAGCTTAATACCTCTGACCTAATAGTTCACTAAATAATGTGCAAATTTTAACTAGCTGGCTAGCAGCTTTTTAATGACTAACTTTGCTTCCCATTAAGACCACGCATGCATATACTGTAAAATGCCAAAAGGTGGCATATTAGCAAACATCCTCAAACATTCAAATAAGGGTAAACTATGTTAACAGTCATACCTCCCCTGTCATCTTCCATGAAAACCACTTTCCAGCCCTAGCATCACAGGGCTCCGCTTTTTCTTATCTCAATGATTTTCGTATCCAGTGGCTTTGGATGACCACACTTTATGCTGATACAGATATTCTTGGACTGCACCCTTCTAAACTCCGCAGACAAGATTCAGGTCACCTATTTTAGGCACATGGGCAACTTGGACTTTGTAATGCCAATAAATCAGGTGCTGGGATCCAGCAGGACATTAGGCTCCTTGACTCCAAGAAACAATGAAGAGAGGAAAGCAGCTCAAAAAAATTAATTACTGTGGTTAACACATCTGCCTCTCTCCTTAGCAAACAAATTGTAGATTTGCAGCCAAGAGGTGATTTAGTGTTTCTGCATCCTGAGCTGGGAGGCGATCAGAACTAAGAAACAGGAAAAACTGAGCACAGGACCATGTCCGAATGTTACCCTCTGACTTGTAGGTGACTATATTTAAATTTGGTCATGGGTTTTATTCTTCAACAACATTTAATTTTCCAAATATACTAGTGATCCCCTTGCCAAAGGGAACATCTGTTACTACTATGCTCATTTTTGGAGGAAGGTCTTGACTTGTCTTCATTCTTGTTCCTGACAGGATAGATACTGCTGTTGATTCTCCCTACTAAACTTACCAATTTTTTCCTCCCACCTCCTCCAGAGTTGAAATAATTTCTCTCATAAACTACCTTCCCTTCTCCTTAAAGGATAAGGGACTACAAATCGAGACTGGTAAGGATGAATAGGTGTACAAGCAGCCAGGAAGGCAACATCCAGATGCCAGTTTTACAGTGTATTCCATGCCTGATTTATACTGGGTTTTAAAATTTTAATGAGCTATTCCACAGTTCCTTTTAAACATTAATTGTTTGGACTCCTAATCAAAACTCTTACTCCAAGTGAAGGAAGGTGTTACTCTTGGAGCCTTCTGTGAGTGCTGCTCTGTGTGGAAACCAGGAGGGGGCAATGGAAGAGCTGAGTAACTGCTGTTGCTTGTGCTGCTTCTGCTCCTGCAAAGTCTGTATTCCAGACCTCATCCAAGGACTATGCTGTGAGGTGCTGTCTTTTTAACCTACAAGGTTTGACCCAATTTTTTTTCCATTACTAACAACAGAAAGCCTAGGCTATCCACAGAGCATTATATATCATAGTTTAAATAAACGAACTCCTGATACAGATTTTTAAATGTCTTCCACACCATTTCCTCCTTATTCAACATAAATTCACTGGAGATGAACCTGTGAATACAAGTTCCTTATATGGAGTCTGTTAGTGACCATACAGAACACAGCTGACCAAATAATGAATTTTTGTTCATTTGCAATTACAAAATGCAAACACAAACTTTCATTCTTAATCTGAACTGTTCCATTTTGACAAAACAGAGTGAAGTTTCACACCATTACTGAAAAGTGGTTTTTAAATCGACAGAAATTTGTGAGGCAGTTCATGCAGGTGACGGTGCATTTCTCACAGATTCTGTAAAAAGTCATCTGGCTGCAGCACACCTTGGCCTATTACTTCTCTATTTTTACCTAAAGATTTTTACTGTCCCTTTTAAAAGCAAAAACATACGAGTGAAAATATCGGGTTTATTTAAACTCACATCTAATTAGAATATTTGCCAAAGTTTTCCCAAAATGTGTCTGAAAGTAAAAGAGACAGCTTTAAAAATTAATTTAAAACCTCTGAATGGTATTTATGAGAATATTAGAAGGTTTCAGTACCAAGATACACTTGCTAGTTCAAGCTTTGCTTATTCTACAAGCATAAACTTTGCACACAGAATACAAATGAATGGGAGTTAAGCATTCTCACCCTTAATCTTGTAGTGGAGATTTCAGCCTTCAGAATGTCAGGGTCATACTTTGTGCTTGACGAGGAGCCTGAGAACACTTTTTAAGACAAAAAGGGACAAATATTTAAGTACATTTAAATCATTGATTAGTCCCTCCTCAATGAATCCACACTGATCTAAAAACTACAAAGTGCAGAAAAACATACTGCTTTTTTTAAAAAAAAAACAAACCAAAACAAAACCTTTTTATAGAGTAGTCAGCATTGCAGGATGGCAATAACTGATAAACAATAAAAATTTCCCCCTTTTTTCCCCCCTATCTTTGCTTATCCCAGGATCCTGAAGTAGCACCTCATTCTCCCTGGCTTTCTATCCCTTGCTTTCTGTTCCCATTGTTCTAGCTGAGCCATCTTGTAATCACTTCTTCCTGGAACTTGTAATATCTAAGGAGATTTCTGGAAAGCAAAAGATTTATTTATTCAGAAGCCTCAGAGGTCTGCCACTCAGTTCTTCTGCAGCTGTGTATGTTGCTTTTATCACACTGTCTACTTCCTAGAGAGATCTTTGGCCAATGACAGGCCACTAACAGCACTCCATGCCAACTCCCTGCCCAGCATTGTAACGTGTCTCTGCTTCACCTCGATCACAGCACACAGGCTATGAAATTACTGTATGCTATTCTTATAATGCAGCAACAAATTCCCTTTTTGGTCTATTGCAGACACCTGTCAACACAGTACAGTAATTTCAGTATGCAGCCATGAAGTGCAAGAGATCCTATTTACTTTGAACTAGATTTGGCAGAATTTTGTTCTGACAAACTAGATTTCAGAGCCAACTGCTCTAAACTGCAGCTTAAAGGAGTTCAATTGTATCAGAGAGAAGAGGGTTCTCTCCAACAGAATATTTTTATATTAAATAAATTTTAAAAAGTAGGGATGCCATCTCTAAAAAGCCAGAGTACACGGTGTTCATAGCAACCCCTGAAAACTCATCCTAAGAGAAACAGGAACTCCTGCAAGGCACAGATCAAAGAAGTTACATACTGTACTTACAGCTTGTACGGGAGCTTGATTTTTCTTTGTAGGCATCATTCAATCGTACATACTCATCCAGTGCAAGTGCTAGCCTCTGTTCTTTCACCTGGTACAGTTCTTTCTGAGTACTGAGAGCATCCTGGGCTATCATAAGATAATCTTTTAACATTCTCTCTTGCTCTTGCCTCCATTGTTTTCTGGGATCTTCTATTTGTGTTGTTTCTTTATAGGAGAAAAAGAAAGGATTTAAAGAGATCTCTGCTGAAATCTGTTGACAGCCAAATTGTTTCTCTGCCTGTAATCCACAGTTACAGAAGTCTAAACCATAGTTTGTCTTTCGTTACTAAGCAGACGCTCTATTTTACACAAGCTTTTCTTTGCTACAATAGTGTGTGTAAGAAACAGTATTTAAGAGATTAATTGCAAAATTAGGAATTAGGGTACAATATGTAAATGCTTATGTAGATCATTCCTACATCTTCAACCTTGAATTAACAACATCCTAAAACTCAAGGAAAAACTTACTTTTTGCATCACAGTATTTGGAAATAATTGGATCAATAAAGTCTTTCAATGACACCTTAAAAAATGAAAGCATTTCTGAACAAAAAAGAAAACTAAGCTATATTTTTTCAACCCCCCCTCGTCCCCACTTCATTAATTTTTACAGCCATATGTTATTCATGTTTTATAGTGGTTATCTCTCTTCTTGCCCTCTACAAACACAGTTTTATCTTTTCCTCTGTAACTGAACTAACAGATCATTAACTCTTCAGGTCATCTCACCTAACTCTATCTCTATCCCTGCTAGGCATCTGATCCAAGACACAGCTTTCTTTTTGGGTCAGTTAGAGGGGGCCACTCTCAGAGGGCACTTCATCAAGGAGAGGTGCCCAAGATACATGGGACCAAAATGCTTTTTTTGAGGTGTCTACTTCTTTCCACTGACTCCCCAGGTAATATAAATGAGTAGGCTGGAACAGGCCCTTAATTCATGAAGGGCTTAGATCAACCATTTTAACTCCAGTAGCCACACAGAAGACAGACTTGAAATAGAATGTGAAGACAAGAAGATCAGACATAACATATATATACATATTAAGAAAATATGTGATCAATCTAATTGTAGGTTTTAAGATACTTTACACTGCATTTTCCTTTGAAGTTACACACTATAAATCTACATAGATCTACATAGTTAGAATGTAGCATTTAACACTAAAGTATTTCTGCACAAAGAATTTAATTCGGAATTTTGCTGCAAAAAGATGGAGGAAAGTTTATTCTCTGGATTAGATTTCTGCCACTTAGTTCTCTGAGTTGGTCTACTGTGAGAACCAATGCAGGGGGGAAAAAACAGGAGCACATGTCTGAGGACATAGGGGAAAAACAGAACTGCAGCAGAACCAATCTGACTGCTCTCAACTGTAGCTGAAGTACGCTCCTGGGGAGAGGGCATTCTTCCAACTCCATATATGAAAACTGATTTTGTAACAGCAAAAGCTGATCAGGACAGATTCTGAGTAAGAACAATTTACCATACTGACTGACTACCAGTTTTTCAAAAGCCTTTTTTGGTGTTAATATCACATAAAAAGACATGCAGAGAGAAAGCAGCATCCCATAAAACTAACCATGTAGAATCCCAAACTGACAATGCCTATGGAACTGCTGATGCTTTTAAAAACAAATACATATAAAACCCTCTCCTCCACCACTTACAAACATGACAGGATTTCTACTTGGGAAAGGTATTTCTTGGAGTGCACAACGGATGCATAAAGAGCATAAATCACATAAACCCAAGTGTGGTGCATAGCAGATTAAAGCAGAGAAGCTTTATACAGTTTGTTTTCCAATAACTCCAACAGGAATACTCTCTCCAAGAAACTAACTATAGCTACAGACACACACACATATCCATGTCTATAGCCACCTGCTCTTTTCCACAAAAATATCAGGCACACAAAAGCAGCAAATCAATACCTTTTCTCTCCTAAACGGTCAACACATGTCCCTATCTGTGGCCACTTATTGCTGCTGTGCTTTAACACACCTCCACATTCACAGTTATTTACACAAGATAAGAAGAGCTGGTTTCCAGAGTTGTCCTGTTTTGTGAAGCAGGATGAAGAGCATGAAGCAGGATTCTCATGGGTCAATGATCAAATAGGATAAATGCAGTTACGTTGGTTTTTTAGAAGAATGTAATGATGTGATTGTGTTTTAAGAGTGCAACCAGCAGCCACCGAATAATCTTAAAAGATTGGAAGGCCTCATCTTTGAGCATGTTGTAGGTAATTGCCTTGTAGGTTTTAAGTGAGGATTGCTCAACATGCAGCCTAAAGACCAAATGTAGCCTGCAGAGTTCTGAAAGTGGCCTACAGATGCCCTGTCCTTGTGACTGCAAGACAAGGACAAAACTGATCAACAGCAGATTATTTCGTATTGCTGACAATCAAACATTTTCTTTTTGCCTCTCCAAGCTGCATGTGCAAAACAATACTATGATTACACGAGCTAACATCTTTTATACTGATAATCATAAACCAGTTAAAGGTGACCCTGCATTTTAAAAATTGCACACTAACTTTAGCACAGTGAGGGAGGTTTGGGTATTTGCCTGTGTAGGTACATTCACTGCTCAAATTATTCTGAGCCAATTCCACCTGCAGGTATCCCAGAACAAACACTCAGCTGGGAAAAAAACATAATCCTGGAAAAAGCAAAGCAGTACTAGAATGACTATCCCAGAATTGTTACTCAACTGTTACCAAGCAGTATTTTTCACTCTGTCTTCTTAAATATTAGAAAGTGGAAAAGTCAGAAAAGGGTATCACTCATGTGGCACGTTGTTCATATATATATATATATACACACACACACATGTATATGTGTATACAGGTACTGTAGTGCTGCATTTTGAAAAGTATGTTCATTTGAGCACACGTACCTTCCAAGAGCCAATAAATTTTTTTAAAAATCAGAGTTCTTTCAAAAACAAATATTTATACTTCTCAGAGTAAAGCCTCACAAAGATAAGGACTTTTTTCCTTTGACGAGAATGTTTAAGCACCTGCTGTTAAGGTCAAACTTGTATACAGAAAAATATTATTGGGATAGTTTCATGTCATGGAGGGAACAACTTGCTGAACATTTCAAAATGAGATGTGAAGCTCCTTATGCTTAAACCAAAGAGTGAGATTTAAACCACAAAGAACATCCAAACATTTTCCTACCCTTACTATTCAACAGCTGACATAAAAAAACCTTGGGAGATCTCATTCCTTTTTCAGGGCAGATGAATGCTTCCACTGGTGACTGCAACAGGATGCCTTACAACCTTGTCTGCAGCAAGAGATGAATCATGCAGCAAATGGATTGCCAGCTAGACAGATAAGGAGATGTTACTTCTGCTGGTCAGGTGAGGAGTAAGCACTGGTTATGAACACTAGACAGAGCTGTAGGGTTGTATCTGTTACAGAAAATGCTAACTGGACTTCAATCATCAGCACTGGACAACAAACACACCATCCCCCCGGGAACAATCTCTCCAACACTTTATGCATTACCAGATCATTAAATTCAAGAGTTCAACTGTTTTTTGTAGAGAGAATGAAAAAGATATACTGGCCATCATTTTCCATGGCATAAACTAAGATAGGAGCCAAAGCAATCTCCTTAAAATGGGTATTTGAACACCTAAGAGTTGCACAACAGGCTCTATCAAGAGCACTTCTTAGATTATAAAAAAAATAATCTTTAGATATCAGCTTGCTCTGTCCAATCACAATGCAAAATAATGACCTATAGTAGCAGAATGAGGAGAGTGGTGGTGTGCCTAATATTCAGGTTACACATTCCTAATCTGACTTGGTTTTAGTGTCATTTGGCAAAGCCATTTGCAAATCAAAATTAATTCTATTAAGAGATCTTGATTTAAAAACCAATTAGTTTAACTTTAAACAGATTAGTGCAAATATGTAGTTAATAAATTTATAAAAAATTATAAACAAGCAATTTATTTCCTCCTATTTTTAAAGATCTGAGTGACTACCACACTAGGGGGGAAATTCTGTGAGACAGAAAATAATTGTGGTCTTGCCCAGCGGAACTACACAAGCGGCAGGATGGCACACTCCACCCAAAGACATTCCTGTGCACTGAAATGATGACAGCTCTGTAACACAGAAGAGGAAGCTGCACTGGTGTTAATCATACTGCTATTCATGAAATGCACTCTTCCTGGCTCACTGCCAGACAGGTTTGATGCACTTAGCAGAGAAATTTGGCCCAAACAATAATTCCAAACCAAAATGACAGGACTGACTTTAAGCCTTGAGAGTTTTGTTTATTTCTTTGGCTAGAACTTCTTCAAGGGCAGCAATGTTATGCATGCTCTGTGTAATTATACATAAGATATATATGTAGGATACATGCAATAGTCAGGCATACAATTATTTTAAAATGAGATATTTTCATATGTTATGTTCCTGTCTGCTATCAAGAAGCTCTGCCAAATTTTACAGTCTACTTGAACAGAAGGAAACTATTACCTTATCAGCAGTAGATCATATTTCCCTAAAATACATGAAATTAAAATCCCACTAGAAAATCCCACAGGGAAGGGAATAGCTCCCTGATGCTCTACGGCTAGACATGAGAGAACTGGACATTTTACTACAGGATTAACAATATGTGGAAGCAATAGTTTTCCAAAATCTCCCCTTGCCAAACAAAGTAATAGCATTGCTTTGCTCTAGAATGACCCACATATAAGCTATCTTCTGTCAGACATGCTGCATTTAGGCAACACAGAGAACAAGTACTCTCAGGGGGTCCCACTAAAAAAAAATGCCAGAGATGACAGATTGCTGTTTGAGAAGGACACATACATAGCAAGAGGAGACAAAACTGCAACATTATGCTTTTCATCCTAAAGAGCGAACTCTCATCTGTTTACACATATGCCCATATTATTCCAGTTTGTAAATGTAGCAGAATCACCATCTCAGAAGAAAGGTTACTCCAAGGGAAACTAGTTGACCTGTCTAGAAACGAGGACCAGAGACCCAAGATCTGAAGGCAGGAGAGCAAGGGGGAGTTGTGTGCTATTAGAGGAGCTGGAGCTGCTGTAACAGCCCTCCTTTTTGGCAGCAATGGTTTCCACGATGTCACCTCAACCTGCATTCCCTAATGTTATGCATTCACACGTTCTCTTTTGCACAGCCGCTGGTGCTCACTCAACTCAACACAAAGTCTATTCAACATACTAAACCTACCCAAACACTCACTGGCTCCAAAAGACAACATGAAAGCAGATACATCATGTTCTGGCAGGTTAGGCGAGTTGTGTCATGTTACCAAAGGTCCAACAAGCCACTATAAAGAGGACCCCAGCTGGGGAAGAACCAGACATCCTTTTTGTGGCAGCAGCAAGCCTACTTAGGGATTCAGCCTTCCGTTAGAATCTTAAGTATGGATCTACTCATCAATATCATGCATCTTCTCCCTCATATACTAACTTACAAGAAAGTTTCCAGACTTGGAAACCAGGGGTACAGTATGAGAGAAACAGTGGCAAAACTGCAGTGGCTGAGCCTTGAAAAGAGAGGGTAGTTCTGGCCGATGCAGAAGTGTGCCTCACACTGACAGCTGTGCTCTGGGCTGCACCATGTCACAACTCAGCTAGATACTGTGTCAGGGTGGCACCTTCTCTGCCTGAAATAGTAAGCAATGAAAAGATAACTCTGTTACTCCTGACATCTCTGGTTATCTTGCCTAACAATTGCAGGACTACTATACCTCCAACCAAGCAGAACCCCACCCTCAGGAGAATAAACACAGGCTTCAAAGCCCCGCACCCAACAGCTGACTACATTCAGGATCCCTCATCACTGGTGCTTCTCCTGAACCCCAGTTGCTGAAGAAAGTGCCCAGGCTAAATCCAGGTTGGTTTTTGAACAGCCCCTCACGCCTTTGCTGGGTAGGATTACATCCTACTCCGCAGAGATGTTTTGAGAAGGAAGGGATACCTAGAAAGCAATCTAACACATACTGAGGGCAAGCCCCCAGAAAAGGGCTGCAGACAAGCCAAACTGGAGCCAGTCGCAGCAAAGGAGAATAAAGATTTCAATGGTATCTCACACAAAAATGTTTCAAGATGACACAAACAAAATCAACAACAACCCTTTGACACATAACATCAGAAGAAAAATGGTGTCTGGTATCAACCATCACAGGACAACGCAAGTTATCTTAGTGCTGGGTGGTGAAAGCAATTTTATCAACAACATTACGTAATCACTATGGATATGTTTATTCTAGAAGTATATCCCACATTTCTTGATAAACAAACTGGCTTTCAAATCTCCAGTACTTTTGCCTGCAATCAGACAAAAATACACTTAGGAAAAAAAAAAAAAAAAAAAGAGTGCAAATATTACTTCATTGCACTTCAACTGGCTAACAAATATTGCAGGCAACTGAGATGAAGTCTTAATGGCCAGCAAAGAAGCAAATGCACTAGTGCTAGTTTCAGGAAGAAAAAATAAGTGTTACTAGACTGGTTTAAGGAATGCACTTTATTGTTTACATACCAGAGGGTTTCTGAATGTATTTTTTGTCTTCTCATCCCCCCCCCCCTTTTAAAAATACTTATAATTCAAGCTCAAGCGACAAGAAAAGCAATTTGTACCCCAAAACTTGAGGAAGAATTCACAAACAAATATTACATCATTTCAATGCTGATATATTTGTTCAACAGGTACATAAAAATAAAGAATAGCACATTATAGAGAGAGCAGTTTCAGTAAGACCGTGCAGTCCAACAAAATGACATATACAGTGTCTTCAAAATGATCTAACACATTGCTGGGTACTCAAAGAAAATCACATTCTACCAAGTAATAAGATGGAATGTTCTAAAGAGAAATATGGAGGAAAATTAGGTTATTCAGAGTATGTTTGGAACTGAGCTGTCTACAGTTTGTTTCCTGCCATAGAACTTGCACACAAAAAATGTCTTCTCTCTTCCAGACACCTTCTTCACTTTCTCATAAAATAATTCTGTGCTTGGAGTAATGAGAGAAAATGAGAACGCTTTCTAGCTACACTGTGCAAGCATGAGCAGGTTTCCAAGAAATATTTATTCAAAGATTTTTATGAATATTGAAAATGTTATCCTTATGGCACATTAGTTTCCTCTAGATACTGGGTAGCATATGCTTGTATATCTCAGTCAAATGCAGTAGAAACTTGGAGCATTTTGCTCTACATTATTCAGTAAGTAGGTAATGTTCTACTGCTATGGCTATCAGAACTAAGGCATAAGAAAAACATGCAAGTATGATCTTTACTTAACAGTCAGCAGCTGAACTCATCTTTAATCAGAGCCTTCATTGCTGAAACCCTCCTTCTGTCGCCAGCATGTACGAGATTACTCTAATCTCTTCCTATAGCCAGGGAACAGAGAAGGTATCTACCTATAAATAAGATTCAAGGTAAGATATAATGCACTTGGGTTTCCATCATGTGAGTTTGCTGACAGTAAAGAGTCTTCACAATTGTTTCCCAAATGCTTGCATGTCACCACTTCCTTAGATGATGGTGATGCACATGACTGTTTGATCAGCACTGATCACGACACACCATTGACTGTCTCAAGATAATGGCAACTGCAGACTCATGGTGGGATTTTAAGATTATTTCCTTGTCTGAAAATACAGTCTGGCATACTTTCATAGATGCAGATTACACTAGAGTCCCAGGCTGGAGCAGAGAAGAATCAGTCTATCCACAAAAATCCTTGTGTTAGATAAACCAGTTGCACAGGTGTAAACTAGCATGAAAGTCTGTAAGATTTCAACAAGAAATAGATACTTGTAATGAAAATAACTGTGTTATAGGTGTCAAACAGTGTAGGTAAAGAGCTAGGCTGTGAAATTTTAAGGAACCCAAGTGAGGAAATCGGGACCTCCAATTAATTCTATTCTCAAGCTAAGCAGACAGAAATCCCTCTACCTCTACGCTTCCTGATATTTTAGCATCACTCTGACTCAACTTTTTTCTCTGTAGATGAAACAGGGGTAGAAAGCTGTCTCTGGAAAAGGTGCATTCATGCTTCCAAAGTGGACAATTAAAACTAAGTAGAGAGGAGCTGCAGAAACACAGAAGTTAGATGTCCAACTCTGTTTTGAAGAAAAGTGCTGTGGTGGAGGAAAGGAGAAAAATCATCATATTGAATACAAAGTAGAGAGTGGCAAAAAGAAAGTGATATGATGGTCTGAAATACTACTGGGCTAGGAGTAGCTATTCTTTCTCATCCTTACCTTCTAAATATTGTCTGCTATTCCTTTCTGTTACCTTTGCCACTAAACATTACTAAAAGCAGATTAGATTTATAGATTAACTAGATCAGTGCAATGAAGAAAACTATCACTATTACTTTATTGGTTATTCCTGAGCCTGAAAATAAGAACTAGAAGTAAAGGGCATAAAATATTTAGGAATAGGTAGGGTGCGGAAGGCAAGGCAGAACTTAGTCCCTGCCCAGAATTCCCTCAGACTATTCATGTCAAACCAGAAGTATAAGTCTCCTTTTCTTGCTCCCATTAACCCCATAGCTGTTCATCTATACACATCCCAACCAAAGATCTGGATCAGAAAACTGAGCAGCCTGAGGAAGGAAAAGGAAGTGGGGAAAAGCAACTCGCCCAGCTCAGGAACAGAGTGCTTCCTACATATCCTCACACTGACACAATGAGGGGGCAGGAACCAGAGCAATAACTGCTACCTCAGCTGCCACCACCACCCAAGCAGCACACCTGGAAATCACAGCCTCAGAATCAAAACTGCTTCCTGGCAAGCCTGCACAGGGCGCAGAACAGATGAAAGTTCAAGGGTGTAATTTCAAAATACCTTTAACCAGTGCTACCATGTAAAGCAGCTGCCCCCTGTCTCTTCCACCCGACTGTTCATTCATATCCTCAGGTCACCTTCCCTCTCTTGCTTGCATAAATACGGGTGTGGAAAGGAGAACAGTAACTTTTTTTTTTTCCATACCAGATTAGTTTCAACTTGAATCAGCCCCTTGATCTGATTCACTGTCTGGCCATGCAAACATTCATGCCAGTATAAGCAAAAACATTGCAGGGACAGAACAAAAGGCCAGAGGTAGCAATAGAGCAGGACCAATTCTTTCAGAGATTATATCAGCTTTAAAGTGTTTGCCAGTCAAGCTCTAAGAGCATAAATGTTTGCATCTCAGCCACTTAGCACCTGATGTTGAAAACCCTGCAGATGAATTGGCAAAATTTGGAAGTGATGACTTTGCCTGTAGATATATGAAATAAAATGGAGTAACAGGTTTGTGTTCTTTTTGGTATTTCCTTGAGATCCTAACCATGTTATTTAACAAAATTAGTAAATGTTAGCAAATTAGCTGAGGTAGATGAATACATAAGTATATATATGTAATAACAATTGTAAGAGTGAACAGCATAAGCTATGACATCTTTGGACTCTCTTAAACCACAGTAAGAAGGATCCTGCACAAAAGAAACACCTTGGTCCCTGACCACCAAATAATATTCCTTCAGTCATCCCTCTAACAAAGGGTGCTAACTGAAGCACAGGGTAAGTATTTAGGTTCTTACAGTATTAGCTACCCACATCATATGCATGTTCTGCCTTGCCAGATGGCTCTAATCTGGTCTCCCTTGAAGCTGAAAGCATCACATTAAAACTCCTAATTGTGGTAATATATTCATAAAGTAATGACCTCAGTCAATTTTTCTCAAAGTGGGTTACATCATCCAAAAGGATCATGAGAAAGCTCTAAGGCAATCAGTAAGAGCTAGGAAAAAAACCAAAATGCATTTGAAAAAAACTCATTAAAATATATAAAATTATAGAAAATGTGTGATGATGATAATAAAACCAATTATACTTAAACATATTGATACCAAAATAAAGTTCCTCAAGTCTGGGGGAGTTTTACAATTGCAGACTGCTCCAAGCCAACTCCTGTCCCTTTGTGGAGGAAAGGCCGAGTTTCCACTGGCAGTTAGGGAAAGTAGGCTTTTCTCAGGTTTGCAGAGGGAGGTAAAGGACTAAGATAATCACACAGATGGGGATTTTTTTTTTTTTAACGATATATTGATTTAAACAGCTTTTGAAGAATTGGCATCATAGAAATTTGTAGAATTTTTAGAACTTTGCAAGGTTCAGCCTAATAGTGCTTTCTTGAAATCACTGGGATTTTTGCCAATATCCACACTTCAAGAGGAGCAAACTAAGTCCTGCACTGACCACTAATAGAAATTCCATCCTTAACATTTTCAACCTTGAGTTTTTAACAGAAAAGGAAGGAACAGCCATGAGTAAGACCACCTGAGTTTACAGTCTACTTGTGAAGGTCTAGCCTGCTGCTCATAGATTGTTGGGTTGGCGTGAGAAATTTAACAAGACTGGCCAGTTTTACTACAGTAACTCCAAAGTCCTGTGGACAACCTGAAACTTCAGAGTGGTATCAAATGTAGAGGCACACAGTAGGAACAATATCAGAAAAAGAAATGAAAAATAGGACAGATAATAGAGAAGCTGTTCAGAATAATTAATTATGGGATACAAGAAGAGATAAGAATCAATGGGCCTTCCCTCAAACATTTTGCTGAAATAAATCCAGCCAGAAGGTAGTGAACATGAAACATCTTTAGTCACCTCTCCCTACCTAACACATGGGAGCAGATTTCTTCCCAGGATACTATCCCTCAAGCTGCCATTTATGGGTCCTGAAATTCTGCTTTATCCAAGCTGTTTTTCAGGAATCTATCCATGTGGTCCTCCTCCTAGCAGTGGGTACAGTTCTTCTCCTTCATTGAGCTTCTTTGTCCAGTAAAAGAGAGTTAACAAAATTATAACTGATACAGATGAAAGAGTAAAGGAGTCTTCCCTGTTCTAACACAGCCAATTTTAACAGTTCAAATCCAAAAATCATAGTCAACACCTCTGAATTATTACACTGCTAATAAAGCAGTAAGCAGGCACAAAAACTGCTTTCTAGAAATGCTTTCCCCCTCTAGTTATTAGTGACCTCCATACTAGAGATTTCAATAGCATCAAAACAATACATGTACCCCAGTCAGATGAATTTATAATCTCCACATTTGGCACGTCAAATAAATGACCTACTTAGAAGATTCTTAGGCAGTTTACCTCCCAGCAAATCAAGAGTACTCTCACCAAAATACTGTGCAAAATACAGTGTACAAAACTCAAATGTACCACTTTACAAAGTAAGAAGTTTCAGTGAAACTGCTACAAAGCAATACATGTATTAATATAACAGGAACCAAATGCACTACTGAACAATGGATGGAAACCACTTCATGTCCAAAGTGCACCTTTTTGTCATCCATCATATGCATTAACATAAAGAAACCTACGTAATCATACTTATTTGTCCCAGCCACAGAAAGACAACTGTAGAAATGGATATACACAACTATTCTCTATTAAGTGGAAGCATTAGTGTTTGCAGTATACTAACAATTTTCAAGAGAGTTCCAAGACAGTGCTGTCCAAGCCTCAACATCTTAGATGTGTGTGAAGCAGAACTTCAACCCATGAACAGCTTATAATATTCAGGAATTTACCTTCAACGTACAGAAATAGCACTTAAAAGTAAAGAAAAAAATTTAGTCTCTTTCTGAAAAAGGGAAAAAAGCAACTAAGGTACAAGACTGAGATTTTTAGAACTGATTACAACTTTTGAGCAGGCATGAAATAAAAGAACACAATTGTCAGAGCAGTGATCTGAAAGCACTTTCAAAGAATCCAGAAATGAAGACTGCCTCTCAAAGTTTTATAGCTTTAAGTTTTATAGTTTTGGCCAAAGCAGAAGTTAAAGACATTTAGATTGAGAAGCAAATCCTTTACTTTCTTCACCTTTTGAATTCAATCAAGTATATCCCTATTTTTGAAAATTTGGGAATGAATCAGAGGACACATTGTTACTCCAGTAAAGCAGTGCTATAAAAGCCCAAGTGAGGTTATTGAATGGGATTCAGTTCAAGATTAGGTGTCTATCTGTGTATTAGGTGTTCAATAAGCACAGTAGATATCTAATATGTCCCATTCTAGTTATGAGAATTTCAGTCCAACCCGAAGGAGCTTACATCAGCTCATCTTCAAAGCAGTTGAAGTTTACATTACATTCACTGTAATGAGTAGATAGCTACTGACTACAAAGGCAACTTAGACATCTCAGGGTTGATTTTCTCGTTCATACATTTGAGATGCCATGGGGTAACAAGCCTTGTCTCCAGCTCTTGTTCCAGAAGGCCATTGGTCTCTTACTCTCCATGAACTTGTGCAGTTGTCTCTGCTAACCTGAAGCATCTGAAAGGGCCACAGACACCTGACAATTTTTGAAGTACACAGCACTGCTAGCACAGATGCAGGCACCTATATTCAGTCATTGATCTCAAATGGAATCTCTTCTATTATGTTATTAAAGACAATTTCTGAGAAAATAGAAAACTTTATCAATCCATATGGAGTAATAAACGCATAAAAAGAAGCTAGAAATGCTTTCAGGAATATATCCATTTCAGTAAGTCTAATAAGCATTGTATTTCAAATTTTGCTATACTTTAACATGGTGTAGACATAATTCCTATGCAATTAAAAATACATGTAGAAACAGATGTAGTCATTTTGTACCAGCAGATTTTCTTGTAAGCCTTTTAAAGTCAATAATGTTATACCAAAGAGCAAATTTTCCCCAGTATTCCGATTCCCCATTCCATTACCAATTCCTATAAAAGATAACATTATTTATAGGCTGAAATGTATTCTACAACATTCTTAGAGCCACGGTACATTTGCCAGACTTCATATACATGAGGTTACAAATACCTGCCCCCACTCTATACTACCTTATCTACAATAGTTCTTTTCAGCAGTTAGATGGAAGCCAGTTTTTGTTACTTGTATCAGACCATCTCCTCCAGTGCACACTGCTGAATATTTAATAGCCAAACATCCTACACTTCACAGATACCAACAGATGTAAACCACCTTTATTTGCTACACATTACATGGACTTCTTCCACAGAAAAAGTTGAAGAGCTATATGAATAATTCTGAGCCAGCTATAATACATCCGCAACAATCCCCAACAAACCATGCACACAAATGGGATAATTTGTCTACTGAAAGTCAGAAATTGTTACTTTAACTGCACTTTTCTCACAAGAAATCTTTCCCTACTCCCAGTCATGCTTTTCTTCTCAGGGAAGTCTAATCAAAATGAGCCTTCTTATATAACCGATATGGCAAATTGAAAAACACTTACGGTTGATGTGATCAATATAGTATACACCAATCTGAGGATCATATGCAGCTTCCCATCCCCATGGCAGCTCATCCCCAACACAATCCGCAAATGACAAGGGCTTTGTTAACCTAAAACCAAAGAAACAAGTTAATGGTATAGCTTTTCTCTCTTCCATACATATATTTATTATTCATATTCATTCCTATTATGACAGAAGCAAAGAAACATAGCAGAAAGAAAGGAAAGTAAGTTGTTTTCTCCATCTTAAAGTTTAGGCTCTTGTTTTTTTCCTATTGCATCCTTCTGAATTAACTCCAAGAACATAAGTCATTGCAGACATTTTTCAGTACAGACATTCAAGAGAGAAATTCACAGCAACATCTTCCACATTTGACGGTTCAGAATTCTGAAATAACCAATAGCTTGTACAAGACAAAAAAAAAAAAATCTACACTCCTACTTGTCCCCAGAAGAACTGGACACTTCAAATCCCTAGTCTGTGATGAGAGTTCAAGATTTCAAGGTCATTTTCTCCAATGACCACAGACAGGATACTCACAGAAGACCACACAACCATCTAAGATGCAGTTAGCTGCACTTACCAATCCACATACTTGAATAAAATAAGCAGCAGTGTGGACAAGGAGTGCATGGAGTAGACGTTTTATAAGTAACATTTAATAGGCCTTCAGATGTTCATATGGTGCCTTTTTAGGAAGACAGACAAAGTTTTTAATTTTATTAATGGAGTGCCTATTTGTTACAAGAAATAGTTTGATAATAATACATGGGCTCTTTTTCAACCGAGGCTGAGCAAAGCTTTACATCATATTTTTGCCTTTTTTTTTTAAAAAAAAAAAGAGTAGAATTTCCTATTGATAGACCCACAGACAAATACCATGTCTGATATACTGACATATTTAATAGGAAGAACAAGAGAATTAAGTTTTTACTGTCACCATAGTGACAATAAGATTAGTACACAGCCAGAGTTTAAATAAAAAATCCTCCAAGTAAGATGACCAAGGGCAGTTTGTGGGACACATGAGCATCACCTCCTTTGCTCACTGCTGCTTAAGTTCTATCACCCAAGACTGTTTTTTCATCTCATCATTAAAATTCTGTGTAAAAAGCTAAGACTAATTCACATAAGCTTTTTTGTTTCTGTATTTTTTCTTCAATTAGTTTCTGACCAAAAGAAACTGGTTTATCAGCATTTTTGTGAGAAATGAAAGAGAATAGTACGTTTTACTTTCTACAAAATGAATGGGCTTTTTTGTATAGAAAATGCTACATAGAAAATACTTTACAAAACTATTGAATTTAATTTTTTTACAGCTGAGAAAATAGAAATTGAGCATGTTTGATTTAGAAATCATTGTCCCACAAATATATTATTACTACTGATGGATCTGACCTATCAATTCTTTAGGAAGGGCAACACTTTAGTCCTCCAAACTAGGGTTGCAGAAATTACAAAGAACCAAGTTCTTAAGATCCAAAATCTCTGCAGAGTATAGATTTATTTTTTTAATTGTAAGCATGAATCCACTTTCTCATGTTTCTCCAAAGCTTACAACACACAACATTACTTCAAAAATTACAGTTTTGTTTGCAAATAGTAACAGCTAGACAGAAAGAGATGGCTCTTAGGAAAACAGGAGAAGCCTTTTAAAAGTCAGGATAAAACACACAATCACAGTTCAGCCAGGCTGCCCACAGCACGCAGCAGAGTGAACACAGGGTACCTATGTCAGAGAGTTCCCAGGCCACTACTGCTCAGAGGAAGCATCAATCACATAAAAGCAACAGCCCTTTGGTGGGTTTGGTTAGTCATGTGAACCAAAGTCCTGCCTCAAATTAGATTACAAATGTGGATTTTCAGAAAAGATTTCTTAAAATGATTAAAAAAAATATCATAGTTCAACGTCATTCTTTGCCTTAATGTTATAATATTAACTCAAAACACAACTCTTGTAGCTCAAGTAGAAAAAAATATTTAAAATCCCATATAGCAGAGTTGGGATCATAACAAACTGATATAAACACGGCCAGATGATCTCTAATAAATTCACTTAGAACTCTGCATAAAGATTTAATACTTTCAGCAAAAATACACACCACAGTTACCAACAATCACAAGATGCGATTTTTAAACCACCTCTACAGGAAGGATATGAACACATCCTGGCTTTTCATCTGCACTCCACGCCAATTTTATTTTTAATCAAATACTAACTTCTTACTATTATAGTGCATTCTGCAGGTTAGACTGCAGACCACTCTGGCCATGTGGATGTTTTGTCCAGGTGTTATCACCTGTCAGAAATCGAACACCGTGAGAATGAATAGCAGCCGCTCTTCTCAACCCAGACACTCCATAAATTAAAACAACACTAAAAAACTGGAAAAATACTTGAGTGACCCGCTCTGGACCTTAAACAAAAGAAGAAGAGGGAGACAGAGGTCCTGGAACACAGGCAGTACTGGACAAATCATTTTATAAATTCTGCTCTGCTGGATCATTCTTGGACATCACAGCCTTAAGATCTGAACTACGTCAGGAGAACTGCTCCTGAGTAGATTTTTAAAACATGAAAATGTTTGGATAATAGGATCACAACTACTTGTGTTACATCTCCATGACTCTCTTTTCTGTTCCAGAGTCTTTTAATAGCACAAGATTTTTGAGCCCGAGATAGACTTTTAAAATTGAGCAGCAATCAGCCCAAGGTGGTATCAGACTGTGTAGGGCCCTCACAACTGTCTCAACATAAACAGTATCTACTTTCAAAATATGTATGGCAAATGGATGAGATTAACATGACATGAAGAGAAGTAACATGCAAGAGAAAATTTGCAAGACAAAAGTTGAAAGCAAAGAGAGCTAACGAGATGTAACTGGAAAGGAGATAATACCTAGGAGCAAGGACTGAAGGAATCTTGTCTGTGTGAAGATCATTACCTGTGACATAATAACATATGATAGACAGACTGCCATTACATACATTAACCCTGACCCAAGAAAAATGAGGTTTATTGCACCATGATAGAGGATTAAGTGCTGTGTCTCAGGGTACTGACATTCTGAGGTAGTTTATAATACTTTTTCAGTTTGTCATCATCAATTTATATATTCTTAAAAGAATGCCAATACTCTAAAAAGGATGACTTTAAAGTCCACATTTAGTATATTATAAAGTTTAATTAGATAACAAAAGGTGAGGGGTTTTAATGCATATCATTAAGCTCAAGTATTCTCACCTATGGGCACTTTTATTTTTTTAACCATCAATAACTCCTTCCAAGTGAAGGCTAATTTATTAGCCTTTAACTCATATATAACATTTTTATGTACTCAACCTTATATGGCTGCAACACTCCCATTTCAGCATATGGATTGAAGCGTACTACCTGGACACTCCCTGGACAAGGAAGCATTCTGTAATTCCATTATGTAAACAGTACATAATTACGTTATTGCCAATCACTTCACAGATGCCCTGGGAAACCGAGGAGACAAATATAACTTACAAACTGAGAAGCTGTATTACCACCTCAAATTCACTTTTTTCTTTAAAGCTTTTAAAGTGAACTAAAATCTTAAAAAGTAGATTCTACAATGATATATGAGAAATTAAAAGTTGCTATTGCATCTGCACCCATGCCTATAATACACATCTAAATAAAGAGGCTGATAATACTGTAAAATGGAACTGTAACTAGAGACTGATGGATTGTCAGTGTAGTATTGTTCCATTTGGACAACTTTCTTGCTTGACATACTCCCTAGACCACAAAAATACACAGAAGAAAGGTTTCCCAAGGTCAGGGTCCACCAAAAAAAAAAGCCCCAAAACACCAAAAAAACCTACATATACACTAGTAAATACTATATTTCTGCCAAGCTATAGAAAGCCCATGGTATTTCACACTTCTATGATCTAAGATTATTGATGTGCTTGTTTTTAAAAACGTGTATCATATTTATATATATACATACACGCGCACACACACAATTTTCAACACGTTGTTCTATGCAAGGGTAATGCTGCATTCTGCTGCATTCCTTCTCTTGACTCCTTTTTTCTCCAAATCCATTCAGGATTAAATCAATTGTAACACTGAACCAGAGGTTATCCCTATTATGATTTGGACTCTGCTTTATCAATAGGAAACTCTGGAGTTTGGTCTTTGCTTTCTTCTAAACTCAGCTGATACCAGTATCACTGACCTCCTTAGCATACTTCAAGACCTGATTTTATCCACACTCTGAAGGACTACATGAGTACAGCCTGACATGTTTTGCCCAGATATAACTATTTGCATCAATTTTGTAAGCCTGACTTATTGAGATTTATAATATATGTAGTGGTGTGAGGAAGAGAGAAAGTTTACAGAAGGTTACAGTAGGCAGATCTCAGAAAACACGGGCATGGCTGAGAGGAGTGAGAAGAGAAACACACCCCCAGTCCCATTCCTCCCCCCAAATCTGAGGTACATAAATACCTGAGCATTATGAACAGGTTCATCTCAATCTCTTTCAAAATCACTTCCAAGAATACCTCCTTTGCTGTGTGGTGCTTGTCCTGGAGCCAAGACTTGGGAGTTCTGAATTCAACTGTAAGTAGGGCCAATGCTCAACTTCTATGGCTACTTCAACACACATTTGAAAACTTTCTCCAAATCTCAACTATCCCTACCCAAGATGACCTGATGTTCTTTGCCATGTAGCAAGATCTTGTGTGACACTTATACGTTGCATTCATTAAATTTCACACCCATTCGTTCTCATATGTAATGGTGTACGTTTCACATTATTTATTTTCTCTTACAATGCAGTACTTGATAGTACTTTTTCTAGACAGAAACTATTCTGAAAAATATACCTCTTCTCCACACATTAGGAGCTGAGAAGACAAAACCTGAATTACTATTTAGATGTGCAGGAATGAGCATCTATCAAAACATAACAGAAGAAACCCAATGATGGATGAACTACGTGCACACTTACCTGGAATCTGGCTCATTTAACTACATACATCATTACAGAAGGGTGTACAGATGACTTACCAATAACACAATACAACAGTAACACAAAATTTCCTCTGAGCACTTCCCCACAAATATTTTCAGTTAACACAATGACACATAACAGGAACATATGACCAGCAACAGCTAATTTCTTATTTTGCAAAAGGATGAATGAAAGTATTTAACTCTTATTTTGATCCAGTAGCTCAAGATCAGCAAATGTAAAAATTTAAATCAACTGATCAGGGAAAGGAATGTATAAAGAGAAGAGGAATGTTCAAAATTCTTCACTAGAATTCCTGAATTTAGTGCTCAAGTCAGATCTTTAAATCAATTCTTCCCCAACTTTCTAATTAATGCTATAGGCATTGTGACTTCAAAGGATCTATAAACATGTCTTTGAATCCCACCCCAAATATCCTCCCAAACACGGATTTTACTCACTTCAGGCACCAAAGATGGATTTCTTATAGAAAACTCAGGTGTGTAATTCATCTCATTAACTTCAAAAGTTATTTATCTAACCCGAATTACTCCTTTAGGTTCCCTAGAGAAGCTGATTCACCATATCTATTTAGACTGAAGATGAATCACACTGAAGGTTTCCCTGTTTTTCTAATGACTACAGAAGTCTGAATGCAAGGCAACTAAATTTAAGCGGGATGAATACTATACCAGGCAGTAGACAGAGTTCATATAGAACTGCAAACGAGACCAAGCTGTAGCTCTACATTGCAGGTCAGAGTTAAAGAGAGGCACTGCTGCTCCATATGTCTGAGCTCAGTATCCATTAACAGCATGAAAATTACATTACATCAGGAAGAGAATTTTCTCTTCTACAAATTACAGTGGCTGAAACTGCCACAAAATGCATTTACTTTCTATTAATAATACTGATATCAATTTCTTAACTTTTGAAAGTGGTAACTGAACCTGTAGAAAGGGGCAGCATGTACATGCCCATAGAACACCTTTTTGCCATAGCCTTTGTTCATTCAATTCTGTAAACTAGCAAACGCCACGCACAATCTCTCTCCTCTTGAAAAAGCTCATTTGTGAGTCTGTTGACAGGACTTCAGCTTCTGAACACCATATTCTTAATACAGTAGTACCTCCCATTGAGATACGAGGCCAAGACATTATGTACAACCTTTGTATTGCTTAAGTACGTTCTCTTTTAATAAAGGTATTATTAAGATATACTGCCACTTTATTAGAGGTATTACTTTGAAAGAGTAACTAAGTGGACATCAGTACCACATCAGAACATATCAAACAAGGAGTAGCATGGTGCCAGTCCATTTTAGAACACTGGTGTGAAATGAAACATGGTAAGGTCATGCATCTCTTTATGCCTTATTCGTAAGTGTACAACCAAATGTTAACAAATGCCTATATTTAAAAGACAGCAAACATGCATGTTATCTTTTCTACACAATATAGAGTTACTAAAAGTAGTTCAAATGACATGTCACCCCATCCTGTAATTATGAAAAACTCCCAATAACATTAAATTATGCTGCTTTATGCCTATTGGCACTAGCTTGTGCACCATTAATCTGCTTGTTTCATATTACACATGCATGCACACAACAGTATAGGTTTACAGTCAAACGTTTCTAGCATTTACACAAAGCAGTCAGCAGTAGAATAGCACCCCAGCTTCATCTTTCTACACCACAATTGGATACTCAAAAAAACTGGATAACTGCAAAAAGTAAAGTCACAGTGGAGTTATACATTTTTAGGAGACAATGATTTTTTAACTCCATCAGCAAGTATTTCCTGGATACATTTAATGAATTTTCACTTGTCTTCCAGATTTCAGATTATTTTGCTCCTGATATTACAAAGATGTAAAACAGTCAAATTTTTATAAAAGGAATGGAAACTTGAGATAATTAGGCCATGATTCTAGTTTTCTAAAAAAAACCATACAGGGATATAGTATCATTTTTAATAGCTTACAATTCCTATTGCATGATTCTTTTAAGCCCCTGAACACTTACAACAGGCAGCAGGCCCTAAAGAAATACACTTCTTGGGTTTTAGAGGGTTTTCTTGATAAAAGAAAACACACACACATGCAGATGGGGGTTATACTAAGAAACAAACATAAGTTCATCACCTTACAGCAACACAGAATGGCTAGACATTATTTGGGTATATACCACCAGGAAAATGGGCTCTCACAACTATTTTTACAAGCTCAAAAACTTGGTTTCCAGTACTGAACTCATACTGACAGTGATTTACAACATTGCCCATATTACAGGTGAGCTGTGTGTTCGCATATGTAGGACTAAACCACATTCAATGATGTTTCAGAAAACGAAGACTTTGAAAAATACAATTTCCATTAAAAGATTCTTGTCTAGCTAGACAGCAGCCCAGGTGAACACAATAGTGTGTTCAAGAAGCACACAAAGATCGAGCAGAAAGTAAAATCTAATTGTTTTCTGTCCTCACAGGGTTTGGGTTTTTTTTTAATGGAGTAGTGAATAAGCTGTTTCTTCTCTGTAATTTAGGCAAAGTACTCAAGGCTGTTTTGAAATGCTTTGCTGAAAAGGGCAGTGTGCTGAACCGTGTCTTAGTTCTCAGAGCCCTCCAGAGAGACTGTTGTATTGATACTACCATGTGAAACGGCAGTATCAGCCCATTATTGGTTCTGACTGCTACTGCCAAAAGGCCTTCCCTGATGACCAACTCAGTTTCATACACAACCATGACACGTAACCACCATATTCAGTAAGTACTTCTTAAAAATAAAACAGATGATACCTCCCCAATGACTGGCTTTGAGACAAGCACCAACTACAGGAGAAAACTGTACTCCATTCCTCAAATATTTTCCAGGAACTATTCTTCTTGACTGAGTTAAACATTTAACTGCCAGGGCAAGGATGAAAACAAACCAACTAACTTTTCTTCAATCCCACTACAACAAAAAATCCTAAATTCCATATAGTTATACACAACTGCTACAATATCAAAAAACAGAAATCTGTCAAAAGTTCTTAGTTTCCAGTACCTATTGCAAATATAGCCATTTTAAGCCAATACAGTAACGTATTTACTAGTAAAGATGTATTGTACATTGAGAGCAACCAATTCCTCAGAACAAAAATCTACTTATAACTGCAAAGAATCTGAGTCCACTTATTTTAACAGCAGCACAAGTCTTCAAAAACATAATGTGATAATAAAAATAGCTGATCAAAAAACCTACTACAGAACAAATGCTATCTTTAGACAAATAAAGGACATATATTTAGGGTTTTTTTGCCTTAGAGGGGCCAGTAAAATCTGCAGAAGTAGTGAACCAAACTAAAAATCAAGAGACACACCAAGTAAACAAAGGGGGAAAAAATAATCAAACCAAAACAAATTAAAAAAAAATAATCTGACATAGTGGGACAGTATTCCCAAACAACACCTTCCTACTTCACTTCGCAGTTTTGCAAGTGTCCTGTAAAATCATCAGCAATTAAGTGCTTGCAATATATTAACAAGAATTACTATCCTTTTTATTTATTTTAGAAGATTTCTCTTCAATGCTCAAAAATTCTACACATCTCCAAACTCCCTAAAGCTTTACACAATACAGAGAAGGTAAGGATGGAAATATTCAGGTCCTCTAAAGATCTTGCCCATTCCCTCCACAGAATAAACACAAACCAGGGAACTCAAATGCATACGCACAAAAGGAAGCAAGCAAACAGAAAACACGCCAGATTTCAGAACAGGAGCCAGAAGATAGGGGGGAGGTGAATGCAGAGGGAATATCCTGCCTTCCAGCTTACCTTAGATGTTATGTGCATGTTAATGACTGACATAAAAATACGTTAGAATAGCAGTGAAGCAGAGCGTAACTGCCTCTTCCCAGTTACAGAGGGGTTAACATTAGCTCAATGTCAGCTCACTCTATTCCTTCACAGGTGCTTCTGAAAAAGCACATTAAGTAGCTGAGATCCAGAAGGGGAAAAATGCTTTGGGAAGGAAGGCACCCACACCCACTAGTTGCAGGACCAGGTCAAACTGCCTGCTGGCATGGGTTTTTTGTTTCCTCTTACTTTTGATTATGATAAACTGTTCTGGCTTTCCACTTAACAATTACTACATCAGTGAAGAAAAAAATCCCACGCTGAACACAGCTATACATTTTGCTACATCGTTTTATCATTGAAGGTACCAAAAGAAACCAAATACTTACATGAAAAGAAGAACCACTATTTTCCAGCTCAGCTACTAGCTATTTGTTTCTGTAGGACAAGAACCCCCAACCAAACCACCACTTTTAATTTGTTTATCCCTTTAACATCGCCAAGTTCAATGCAAAGATGACATTTTGAAAGGGGGGGTGGGGAGGTGTCACAGAGGGGTGGAAATGGGTAATGCCATGAATGTTTTCTCCTGTGTTTTTCTCCGACACAGCAGTTGGTCCTACACTGGCATGTAAGCACTATAATATTAGACACCTGGAATGTGAGGAATGTCTGATAACCATACCCTAGCACAGGGATAATTCCACAGCCATAAACTAACGATACGACCTTTGAGCTTCCCCTGGAAAGCTCAAATGCAGTGACATTATGAAAAGGCTATTATGTGCAGTGTTGCTATAGGTTATTTGTATATACAGGACTGTCACTGACAGAGGGAAACCATGTTGACATCAATTGAAAACACTGTTAAGAAACTTAGCTATTAGTTTTAATCTAAATCCATAAACACCATTGTGTTTTCCTAGTAATTTTAAGTGTTCCATTTTAAGTGATCCTACAATCTCTACCTGCAAACTTGACTTGGAAATGTTTCCTTTACCTGTCTTGTACCACTCTGCTTCTCATTTCATACATTTATTATCAAATGATTGCTCTACAATAGGAAGATGTACCCTTAGAAATACACAAGTAAAAAAAAACCACAAAAAATCAAACCAACAAACCCCAAACCCAAACCAACAACAACCCCAAACAAACAGAAAAACAAACCCAGTCAAGCATTGGTTTCGTGAAATTCAAAAAAGGCACAAACTCTGCAATAATTTCCATATGCAAATAAAAGCAACATCTGTCCCAAAAAGCTTACCATTTAATTGAAGTATGATACAACAATGGGAGGAAAATGTCCACAGTTTGGAAAACTTTATTAGAATAAATCAAAGCAGATACACTTACAATAAAGTATTAAAACATTCTGTTATTTTGGATGATTTGCCAGCTTGGCTATCTGTAAGGCACTAAGTATCAAAAGCAGGCTTCCTGGCAGATAGTTAAGTACTAAAGGGTTAAATATAGGTCATTTCTGTAGTGTGAAAATTAAATCTGGGAAAGAGAAATGTATTTTGAAGAAAGAACACAGTCAAAACCAGAAAATAATCATGACTGTTAATGTCAGCATTAAAAGATCTTCCCTATCCCTAACCTTTCCCCTTCGTCCTTTATGTAATTTCATACACACGCTATTCCAAATCACCCCACTACTCAACTCATCAGCTACAGAAAATTATTTTGAAAATTCTGTTCTGTGAACCCCCTTTCATTCCTCCTGCAAACAGCCAGCTGCATTGCAAGGAACCTTTGGATTTACAGAGAGGGTATTTCAAGACTCTTCTCACCTAACTCTGCTCCCACTGAAGTCAGCAGGAGTGTTACCAATTTCAGTAGCAGGATACTTAAATCTGTGACAAGCACTTTTGAAAAGTACCATCCATCTGAACATCTCAAGTAACCTCACAAACATTCAACTTCAGCACTGTGAAGCACTCTAGTCAAGTGCTTCAATCATTCCAGAAGCAGAGTGTACCCGAGTTAACCACCCAAGGCCACTGCAATTCAGTTACAGACCTACAAACTGTGACCAAGAGGAGAGAGCATCTCACTCTAACCGTTATTCTCAATACAGAGTTTTTCATGTCCTGACTTCTAGCTTCTTGTCCAGCTACTTGTTTTATAAAACATTTTTATGCATGCTTCATTAAATCATTACATGTTTTGCAGTACACTGCAGCTCCTGTTGCAAAAGACTGAGCTAGATCAGAGCTCAAATGGTAAACAACCACTTGGCCAACCTCTGGGCACTGGTAAAACTCTTTTCCAGATGCTACAGGAGAAAGATAAATCGTTAAAACGTATTAACAATTTTTATCGTGGAAAATGAACAAACACCACTGATTTTATACAACTGCAAGCAGCATAATACTAAAAATAAAAAAGGAAGAGGGAATGAATTTTTCTTTTAATATTAATAACACACCATAAAAAAAGTCTGCCAACTCAGTGCAGCAAGTTCCCTCCAATCACTTCAGCTATGGTTTCATAGAAGACAGCATCTAGAAAAATCTTTACATTCTTGAGAGTAGGGTGACGGAAGCCACAGCCTGACATATATTAGTAAAACTGCACAAAACTGAAATAATGAATAAGGGCTGTAGCAAATATATTTGCTTCATACAAATCTAACATTGAACTTGTAAGTGTAAGATGCTGAAGTGTCAGGGTACTGTAAAATTACAGTAATGTAAAATTACAAGAAAATTTCAGATATATGTTCTGGCCTCCATTAATCCCTCCAATTGATTATTTTAATATGTAGAACTCTAGTTTGCAAGGCTTTTATTAAAATTAAACAGCCTTTCTTTGTATTTACCAAGACATTGGCAAAATAGTATTAAACAAAATCAACGCAGAGCTCCTTCAGCACCTCTACTGTTTTTACATTTCTTTATTCACAATATTAATTGAATTCAAGTTTTAGATCAAGTTTATTCCCAATGAAAGTAAGGTTTGAAGAATGAGCAGTACTCAACAATTATCCATCAGGAAACATCTCAGTGTTCTGTTGTGACTTCCTTCCCATACACCCACTCCCAGAAACCACATAGAAAAAACGCAAACACCCCAAAACCTGTAACAAATGCAGCAAATTTTCTAGTAGTCACTAGCAGGAATACTGCACATACACAGTTTACTGCAGCCATGGCTTTCTATTTAAAAAAAAGGAACCAGCTTTTGTCTCAAACGTGTTTCAGGTCAGACAGGCTTTTAGTTGTCCTAGAAGGGTGAAGTGCAAAAAAGAAAAGAAGAAAAAAAGAATAAAAAAGGGCAAAACAAAAAAAAGCACTGAACCCTTATAAGCCTTTCCTCTACCCCCAGCATACAATTGCTTATCACACAACCCTCTTCACTGAGAGCATTTGGCACAAGCAGTTGTTCAGAGCAGGGGAAATACTTCCAAGGCAAAATTTGCAAATTTTGTTGAAGAACTCTGTGAGACACTGTAAAGGGGAACCTGGAGCTGCCAAACGAGCTAATGCTCTGCTTACCAGACTGGAATAGAGCTGTCTACCTTTCCCACATGTGGAAACGCACTCCCTTCAGGTTTATTAGGAGTTTGCATCACTGACTTAAAAACATTATTCTATTTCAGGTTAAATAATTACTTCAGAGAACATAGTACATATTAAAACCCAGTCCCTGGCTGTGGTCACTAATAGCACAGAGCAAATTATCATAATTTCTTCAAATAAGCATACAAACGTCAAAACAATATTCACAATACTCCCGTAAGGTAACAGCAATGTTTTACCTGTCCTGTCTTTCAAGGTGAAAGCATATGTAAGAAAGGGAAAGAAGAGAACACCAGAACAAGGTTTCATTTTCAAACGCACATTTTCAAATTCCATTGTTTAAGCTAACACTTAGAAACTCAAAATTAAAAAAGGAAAGAGGTCATGCACAAAAAAATGTGAAGGTATTTTTTATCACTGCATCACTTTTAATTGGAGCAAGAGACATTAATCATTTTGCTAACACCACTGAAGAAGTCAATCAACTCCTTGTGGATGGCTCTTTGAATCAGCTCAACGTTTAGCAGAAGCCAAAATGCCAAACATCTTATTTACAAGTTACAAGGAAAGAAATATAAAACAAAAAAGAAAACATCACCACACAACTTCTATAAAGCTATTGTGTGATTACATTTTAAATACTGTGTTCAGCTCTGACAGCCCTGTACTTCTGCAGCACAACAGCTAGAAAGTAAAACCACAGACCACGATACAGAGAAAGGTGGGGAAATGGTAATCACGGTATATAACGCAATGTAACTGAACAAATTAAGATTATTCAACTTGGAAGCTACTTATAGAGTGGAATTATTACACGCAAGGAAAGGAACACTTATTCTCTATTTCTTACACTACAAGGTGGCACCTGCTGAAAGTACAGAAGAGCAGTCTGAAGTTCTGTACAACACACAATTGTATCTGGACTTTACTGCAACAGCATTTTGTTGAAGTCAAAAATGTAATTGTTTTCAAAACCAAAACTGACAAAAAATACAAAGAACAGGTCCACAGTGACAGTAAAAATTATATTCCAGATCCAACTACTTTCCTATTGGAGTTTCTATTCTAAATTCACTCCTCTTCTAGCACATGCAGAAAGATGAATTAAATCTGCCACTCCTTCCTTTCCTGAGGCTGTTATGACTGAAAATCTGAATTCCAAAGACAGAAACCATGTCAGATACAGTACCTTGTCTTAAAGGAAATTTAACAAAAAGACTCTAGCTACATAGAAGCCACTGACCTTTACATTAATGATAAAAAAGACAACAAAACAAACACACAGAAGAGGTGATACTTTTCAAGATAGCTACTAAAATAGCAACATAGTTAAACAGTATGTCATAATCTTTATTCTTTTGCAAGAGGAAGGCATAGTAGACAAATCCTAAGAGTTAATTTACAATGATGAAAGTGAAGAGAATGCTTCCCAGTGGGAGGAAAAAAAAAAGACTGTGCACACACTTCAAACTGGACCCTTGTTAAAAAGGATTCTTAAAACTGCATCACTACAGAACATTATGGAACTACTGCAACTCATAAGCAAATATATATTTGAAGTCCCTTTAATGTATTCTTATTTAATAAACATTTAGTTATTTAAAATTTTATGAATCACTAATTTTTTTCCTATTTTGGCTTCTGTTGACTTACAGTCACAATGGATGTTTTTAAGAAAAGTATTAAAGTTGACATTTCTTAATTTACTTTAATCTCATTTATGGCAAATAATATGGTCAATATTGGATGTTTGTAAAAATGGAAAGCTAACCTAGTCAAGAGAGTAACAAGTTACTTCAGCAGTACATCTCCCACAAACCTCACGGCAACATGTTCCATCTTGAGTTGAAAGAAGTCATAGCTAGTCTCCACTTTTGACTAAAAAACATGGTACCAGTTCTCTTCATCTGTCCTAGTCTTGTAACAGCAGCCTGCAGTCCAGGCTTGCTGCCTTTTGAGCTGACAGTCAACAGGTTGTATTCTACCTGGAAGCCAGTAAGAAGTGGATTATTGGATAGACCTGTCCTGTTTAACATCTGTATCAGTGGTTTGGAGGAGGCCCCAGAATGCACTCTCATCAGACCTGCAGATGACACCAAATGGGGGCACGGGGGAACAATCAACACTGTCAAGGACACAGCCACCATTCAGAAGAACTTAGGCTAAACGAATGGGCCAAGTGAAACATTCAGATTCAGCAATAACAAACGCAGAGTCCTGCATCCAGAAAGTAAATGCCCCTGACAGCGATACAGGCTGGGACTGATTAGCTGTGGAGCAGTTCTGGGGTCCTGGTGGGCAATGAGCTGGCAGTGATCCAGCGACCCGGCTCCAGAGAAGGCCAACAGCCTCCTGTATCAGCAAGAGTGTGGCCAGCAGATCAAGGGAAGTGACTACCCCCTCTACTCTGCACTCAGACTGCGTCTCAAACACTGCATCCAGTTCTGGTCTCCTAAGGTAGGAAAAACATCAACAAACTGGAGCAAGTCCAGAGGAAGGCCATCAGGATGGTTGAGAGCTTGAGCACCTGCCCTGTGAGGAGAGGCTGAGGGACTGGGGTTTGTTCTGCCTGGAGAAGAGGCAGCTTCAGAGAGATGCAACCACAGCCTGCCCCTACCTACAAGGAAGTTTTCAAAACACTGTGTCATGCTCTTTGCAGTGGTGGGCATAGTGGGAGAATGAGAGAAACAAGTTGAAACAAGTTGAGACTGGATATAAAGAAGAAAAATTTTCACCATGAGGACAGGCATGTGGCGGGGACAAGAAGTTATACCTAGCTCTGATCTCACAGTTGACCATGTTTTTTGCACATAATTTTAAAATCTTTGGTGTCACCACACTTGCAAGCCACATGCACACATAATACATACAAGGGTGCTCAATCCTGCCTTGCCTTCATTTCTTGGGGCTTAGAACTCTATCACTGTGTATCCTGACTACAGGAAAATAATCACATCAAATACTGAGTATCCATATCAGTTTAAGTGGATCTAACCTGGCTATCACAGCTCTGTTCTTCCTCCACGCTACATGTTCATGCTCCTTCTCTTTTACTTGTGCTGGCACTCGTCTGATTCCATTGTAAGTTAGTTCAAAGAAATAAACTAGTAGGAGAGATTAATTATTTTTTTTTTTTTAACCAGTTTAGCTGCCTAACCAGTTCACAACCGGTACAAATGCTAGTGCAAGAGAGAGGGTGGAACCACTTGCAGTCCCAATTCAGATTGGTATGAACTAGTCATGAAACAACAGAGTTCCTAACAGACACTGAAATCCTGGTCCTTGATGGAGATTGTAGGCAGTACTGTAATATAAATGATTACTGCTACTACTTACAGTTAAGCTATCAAAACAGACAGCTAAGAGTAAGCATGCAGAATTGGAGGTGCATAACTACCTCATGCAGTTTTTAGGTGGTAAAAGTTAGGAGGCTGATTTTTCTAGGTTTTTTTGACTAACGATGAACCCTAACTGCAAAGCCCTATTTCTGAGAAACAGGAAGAAATTACAGAGAACAGTCTTTAATTCCTGTTATATTATGAAATGGACATGCTTGGGCAGTAAGGAAATTTTATATTTATTGCAATACCTTGATCTACTGGCTACTTGAATTTTAAAGCAGAACAATGTAAATAAGTGAAGTGCCCGATCCTGTGAAGTATACACAACTTCACAGAAAAAGCCAAGGAAACTTCCATGTGCAGCCTCCTTTGACACCAAAGGCAGTCTTGCCATTGCCTTCAACAAGGATAGATGCAAACTTCGTATGTGATTAATACTTTAGTTACCTCACTTTTGGACATTTGCCAAAATAAAATCTAAAAAATATTTTATCCTTCTGTGAGAGGCTTTACTTCTGACTATTTTTTTTTTTTGTGAAAACTAGATTCTTAATGAGGCTCTAATAAGGACAGTTTAAAAAAAAGTTGCTAAGGACACTACAAATAATTAAAACTACAATACCTTCTCAAATACTGAGCAGAGGCACTTTCATAGAAAAACAGCACCTAAGCATAAACAACTGATTAAACAGCAATCTGCCATACTGTATATAACTTTTGTACTGGAAGAGGAAAACTGTCATATAAGCAATGTTTCAATAAATTCAGCTGACTAGAAAGCTGCAATTTCACAGACTTCTGGAATTTCTTAGACACAGTATTTTTAAAAGATTACTTCATAAAAATCACTTTAAGTATTTACTTAGATGTAAAGTTTTCATACAGTTTGAGTAATGAAAAACCTCAGCATTAGCTCACACAGTGGAAATATGCAGTCACTCCTTGCCAAGATAAGCATTACATCTCCATTTGCCATTTATTATTCTTTTAAACTGAACAGAGAAGATTGCTCTTAAGAGATAGTTCAGATACAAATCTCTACTATCCAATTACTTATGTAATCTCTTTAAACTTCTCAATGGAAGTCTCTTACTATCTCTCATAAATCAATCTAAATCAGTTGCTTTTGTAAAAAAATCTTTAACATAAATATTAATACATTGACTTATTATTTCTACTCGAATTCTACATGATATCCGTAGGTTCCTACGGGAAATTACTTCATGTATTATTCAAGCTTTTAAAACAAAATGTATCTACTTGGAGGCTAGGCTTCTGACTCTCATCTTATAAATATCAGTAATTTAAAACAATTTCCAAAAGTATTGGAAAGTAGGTGCACTGTAATTAAATAGGAGTCAAACTTCTAATCTGTTCAAAATGCCATTAGGTGCCTGCATGCATGCTCTACAGTATTTTAAGTAAAGCAAAGAAAACAAATACCAGGAAAATTAACATTCAGTCAGAATGTTTAAGAGTATGGAGTTTGACCTAACAAGAGGACAGATTTCCAAGTTCATGACAGTTCGTGCAATTCTTTTTCAGCTTAACTGCAGACACCCAGCATAGCTAAAGTTCTATTTCAGAAAGTACATGAAAAGGTTAGGGAAGAAAGAGAGGATCGTGATTATTCACAGTCCAGCAAAAATCTGTTTTCTGCATTTTAGACTCTGGGGATTCCATAGTAAATTTAAGAGAAGAAGCTGGAATTTCCTGATCTGGCAGATATAACCTAGGGTGGGGGGAAAGGATAATTCTCAAAAGAGCTTTCAAATGTGGGCTTGGAATTTTGCCAGACAGAACAATGATTGATTTAAATCAGCCATAAAAAAGAGAGATTTGATCTTCTGTCAAGTCTTTGAAATGGTAGAAGTTAACAGGAATCATCAGCGCTGCGTGCTTGTTTAATGAAAAATCCATTCTTTTACATTTAGTTCTAAACATTTTTAATGTTCAGCACTTGTGGGCTGATCATTTCATGCTTCCAGGATACCAAGCATCTCTTTTTGTGTCATACTATGAAGAACTGAACTACAGGCAAAAATAATAAGAATGGTAGGTTTCTGCAATAAAATAAAGCGCTTCCATTCCTTCCTAAAGGTATCTGCATAGCTCTTCACTGACTTTTGCAGTATATGGTAATTTTATCCTCTCCCAACCCAGCTCCTGTGTTTCATCAGTTTTTACACCGAACAAATAGTGGAAAAACTCTGCTCTTTATTGGAAGTCCAGGTGAAAGGGTCTATCTAAGTTCTCTCTTTTTTGTGGACTCTACTGCTTCATGCAAAGATACAAAAAGCATTTCATTTTGCCCATCACATTTTCTCTCCTTTATCTTACTGCTTTCTGTGTTAAAGTCATTGTAAATACAAACAATAGAAATACAATAAGCAGATTGTGACAAGGTCTCTGGTTCGGTTTACATAAGCTTACATGAATAGTAACATCACTATAAAGATCTAGAGACATCCACCGAATGGTACCAGAGCAGTCTCTGGGTACCAGTGGAGCAACAGCACTGCTAATTTCTTAACTTCACAGTATTTCAACCATTATTAGCATTTCTGCATCAACACATACAAGGCATTCTGTCTAGAAGTGATTTCTGCCTTCAAGAATATAATCATAACAGCAGACATTTTATTTGGAATCCTAGTAACCACCAAAAAAAACAAAAAACAAATACTGCCACATTTAGCTTTTGATAATGACACCTGGTTTCATTTGACCAGAGCCTGTGGAAGAAATGCACGGCATTGTTCAACAGAGACAGATAGAGTGTGCAGAGTAACTAACAGCATTGTCATCTTGTTTTTCCATGCCTGGATTGTTCTTCCTGTTGTCCCTCTAAAGCCAGCTGCTGGGAGATATGCAAGGAAGCAGCAGTGCTTGGTGACCCTCACTGGCAGCCAAAGAATTAGTCTGGTTGATGGAGCATGGCAATCCACTGTGCCAGCTGAAAAAAGCAGGCTAGAGCATTTTTTGATCCCTTCACTGGGCTTTGGAAAGACAAAAATCTCTTCCTTTCACAAACCTGACTAGGAAGCTTAATTGATGTCCAAATGACCTTTACTGTACTGATACTCACTATGCTTAGGCTATAACCAAAGTCCATTATGGGTGGCCCAACTACTTGTGAATGGGCTGTAACTGAATGTTCTGCAGTATGGATGACTGCTTCAGACAGTAGGAACACAGGCAAAATGATCCATGTCGCACGATGCTCCTGTGACACATTAGGCAGGCAGACTCTTAAGTCTGTCTGTCAGTAGAGCAAAGTGGGACAGAGTATAGCTTGCACAGCATGATTTGCAGTCACTAGGTGCAGAATGAGGTAGCGAGGGGTCAGAGAAACCCCTCAGCTGAGGTATGCAGGGTGCCTGTTACTTGCGAACTCCCCACTAAGACAATGCAAGGACTGAAATACCCCAACCCTGACCTTCATGTCTTTGTTTCCTTCTGGTTTGCTTCCTCCAGCTGCTATACACCCTAGAAAAAAAAAAAAAAAAAAAAAAAAAACAAACCAGAAGGGGGAAAGCAATTTCCAAGGGGAAAGGTGGCCCACAACACAGCTATGGCCTTCTGACCTCAGTTTCTGGGGATCTGGAAAGGAAGGCCTGTGTAAGTATGTCCTTGTGGACCAAGAAGCAGAACTAATGCAAACTGTACAGAGCAAATCATGCTCCTCCTGCCAGACACTAACAATCCTAGTTGTGTTGTTAAGCTGCCAACAAGCTAAAACATATTATGAGCTTTAGGGCACCGAAAAATGTTGGATTCTCCTGCTGCCATCACCCTTACCTACCTTTTGTTTATTCTATACTATTCATACAGATGGAGTGATATATTTGAACAGGCCAAAACCCACTCTTTCCTTCATACTCCTATCTTCTGCTTATTCACTCCAGCTGTTTTCTGAATGAAAAGAGTAAAGATCAAATGCTAGGAACAGAGGGCATACAGGACATGGCAAGCAAAACTGGAAACTACTGTTGACAAAAATATGAGAGGAATTTATGGAGATTACAGATAGTCTTTGGTTAAATATTTCTACTGATATGCACACCTCTCAGTGCTATCTAGAGGACAACAACTACATTTCACAGGAATTTCTACATCATTTTTCCTTTTTAGTCATTTGTCTGCTTTCCCCACCCATGAAAATTTTCATGACGTTGCATTTTCAAAACAGAAACCTAGATTTTCCTGTTGCCTTGGGTTATGGCAGTTCAGGAAACAGGCCTGTGATGTTCAGGTACCTCTTCCACCTCATTCATTCAGGGAAGATGGCTTTTCAATAGCAGCAAGTTCTGAGACAGGAAAGGGACTGGAATCTGATTCTTTCACATTCCAGAACAGTACCCTGACTAACAAGCAATAAAATCTTCCAGTCTTTTACACCAGTAAACCCAGTGTTTTTTACCAAAACAGAAAAGTGGAACATTTTAGACTTATCAACACTGCAACTTCTGAAAAAGCGCTGTTTATTCAAATATTTCAATCAACTTCAACTGTCACTTTGTCTTATGACATTCATCTTCTCTCTTTTCTTCTGCGTGTCTTGTTAGTGACAGTCCAAAGAAACATTCACCTGTGGAAAAACATGTAGCACACTACTGCCGTATCAGTATTTTCAATAAAGTATTAAAGCAGTATTGCTTTTGTATACCACTGTTATGGACGTCACTTGGAGCTTTTTCTGTGACAAATGTATCTCTTATAAATTAAACCGTTTCCAGCCTGTCAGCAGCTATTACTATAATAATTATCCATTACATAATTTACAGATTCCAGTGGAAGAATAATGCAAAATAAACAGCATTTGTATAATTTTTAAAAGAAGCATCTCTGCATATCTTAGTTTGAAACGACACACTTTTTTTTAAACAAGAAAAAAATTAAAGATAGAATTACTGTTCTTCCTAAAATTGCAAGAATGTAAGAAACAACAAAAAAAACACCCCAACATGCAGTACAAAGAAGATTAGAAAATGCTAGGATCATCAAGAGCCCCATGTATTTTAAAGGCAACTTCAAGATAGCCCCCAATCAAACCAAATGTGCAGCCAGCAGGCCAATTCTTTCAAGTATTCATCCACAGGTAGTAATTTAAAAAACAATCACAGTGGTGAATAAAAGCTGTTATGATCTATGAAGTACAGCAAGGTGCCATTCAGGAGAGTTGTTTTCAATCATCCATCTCTGAAAGTGCCTTCTGGAAGAAACTTTAAAATGTCGTCCCTTCCAAAGTCACATTTGAAGGAACAGAAAAAAAAAAAAAATCATAACTAGATACTTCTAGTACATTTAGTAGTAGTAACTTTAACATTACACTGCAAATAATGTAGCCCACACACAGGTATCTTTATTAAACAGATCACTAGATATAATACATTTTCCTCATCAAATTCTAAAATTCATGTTAGAAATACATGCTAACTCCTGGGTGTTGGAGATCTGTATTGATACCACATAGAGCAGTGCTAGTCTTCAAAGTGAAAAAGACATTTAATTTCTATACTTTTGCTTTAGGATTGATAACTACAGCAAAATGAAGCTTTAGATCATTTTATAGTCACTACTAAAGAGCCCGTAATAAAGTGGACAGTGGCTGAGTTACTGTCATTATACTGCAAAATGTTACTGCTAGTAACCTCCTACTACCCGCATAATTCCCATTCCAATAGAGCACCTAATGCCAATAGACCATCACCTAATTTTTCTGTTAAAGGCACAGGTGTTTGGGATTGAGTACTTAATGTCAGGGTATGGTAGTAAGTGCTTTCCTCAAATTTAAACACATTACATCAGTGCCTTACTTCTCTGAAACCAGTATTTTTTCCAAAATATGTTCAGTTAATTTGATGATCTAACCCTGATAAAGCCCTATTTACCTAATATGCATGGTAAATAATGAAGGAAAGGCCACCTATAAAAATCAAAATCTTGAAATACTTGCTTTTAGTAATAGCAGGCCAGACTTACCCAGAACACATTTTTTCCATGTTTTAAAAAAAAAAAAGTAATCACAGAATTTGGGAAGGAACCTTTGGAGCTCATCTGGTTCAACATCCGACCTAATGCAGGACAACTCTGAAATCAGATCAGGTTGCTCTGGGTCATGTCCACAACCACTAAGGGTAACCTGGTTTAGTGTTTGTCCACAAATCTCTGTCTACATTGCCCATTTTTTTTTGATTCAGTAAATCACTGTGATTTCATTTGCAATTATTTTTAAAGCTCTTCTGGGATAAAGATTATATATTGGTCCATCAGTTTCAACATAACGAACAGTATAAATTCTATCTCCATGTTAAAACATTGTGGTTTCTATTAAAAAAAATATTTTTCATCCCAAAGTTATTTTGCTGTTACTTTCACATACTTCAACATCTGTATGGAAGACCAAAGTCAGTATTCATTCAATATGCATTCTGTACCTAATTTACCCTTAGTTTCCACACCATCCCGAGGTTGTGCTCTCACAAGATGAAGCCTATAATACCAAACATAGTTTAAGGAAGATGATCCACCTTGTCAAAATAAAAAAGGAGGTAAATTCACTTTTCAGTGATGTAGCAGTACTATAAGCTTTTGTTGCGATACAACCTTTAATAGGATTTTTTTTAATCTTTACTCCTGCTGCTTTTAAGCCTTTCTACTCTGGTTCACAGCAAAGACGCACAAACAACAGTGCAGTACAGCTGAAGGGAGGGGTGTCAAACAAACAAAAGGTGGAAAGGGAACTATCTTCAGCCTTCACTAACACAAATTTTTCTTCACAAAATCAAAACTTCAGTGTCTGCTAGTCTCTTTTTTCTTTCACAAATTCATCTGATGATCAGGACCACCCAAACTGACAAGTTGAATACTGTCCCAATCATATCATGATCTTATTCTCTGAAAGAAACTTAAAAGATGTTTTCACATGAAAATCAAATATATCTCAACCAGATAGGCAGAACTGAAATACAATGATGCACTGATTTGTTTCTCTGAAACAGGACAGTAAACATGGATTTTGTAAAATTCTGGGTTTACTTCTTTTTATTTAAAAAAAAATTTAAAAAGAAACAGATTTTTAACCATCATATAGACTCTCTGCTCACTCTCCTCTCTTCCAACTTAATATCTGATTTCCATTACTCAGTATATTCTTAGGATATTTCCACAACAGATCCGAAGGTCTCAACACTACAGATAAAAAACCTGTCCCTAAATTGTCTAGTTCGGACCTTGATGAGTTTGTTCACAGCAGCAGGAAGTTTATTTACCCTCCTTCTTGATTAGCTCAGAATTCTAGGACTTCAGTGCAGATGTTCTTGAGAAGAGAAATAGATCACCCGGTACAGGTATGGGCAGTTCGAAAGGTTTTGCCATCCCAGTATTAGTTTTTACCTTTGTCGTCAAGCAATGTCAGCCTGATTGACAGCTAAAGGAGATATCTCAAGGAGAAAAAGAAATGTAGCACTCTTTGGCTACACCTCAACTGGAAAAAGTGGTGTTTGGAAGCACTTCCAATCTCTTAAATTGACAAACATTTTATAATGAAGTGAAACTCCGTTAAGTACCAGTCCCATCTCTCTATGCTGTCTTTCGGATCAGCTGGGCCAAGAGAAACCTGTGACCTGTTCTGGTCAGGACTACAGTGCAGGTGCCTGTGGGACTAGGTTTCCAGGGTATGCCCTGACACACTTCCTTTGAGCTTATCGTCCTTCAAAATTTTTGCAAGTATCCAATCATCTTACGTTTGAAGTATGAAGTTCTTAGATAGTTTTTAACGTAATCAAAATAGCCCCACATTTGGACATCACCGTCAAGGCCACATGAAACCTGTCATGGTATCTGATTGTTACTGTGTTCACCATCAGTGTAACATCATCTTTAAATATCACTGCATGTCTTAAACAGATGGGTACTATTCACACCTAAGAAAAAAAGAGAGCATTCAGATATAGTACTAATACTGGCCATTTAAAAATTTTTCAAATGAAGCATTACAAAATAGCTATTTATGAAAGCTTATTCCCAAAAGATCCGTTGGAAACCTACTACCTCAATAAGCAATGACACAAAAAGGGTCCTCTGATAAGTACTGTCACTCCTCAACACTGCAATGAAAGTGTTTCACAAGAACTTCAGGCAGCTGGTTGAAGTTACTTAACTATCTAGTATACCTATCAAATCAAGCATAAAATTAAAAATGAAGTGTTGATTATGGAAACACAACTTCGACTGGAAAGAAGATACCTTACAACTTTTCAGCAAAATCTGACAGACAAAAAAGGACACAAAATATCAAATACAGGAGATTTTTACTACAAAACCCTTAACTGTTCTACATTTGTCCTCAAAGCTTATTTTCTTGTCAAAATCTTGCCTGAAAAAATAAAGTTTTGATGGCTGTCATATATTCTGAGCAAATGGGCCAGCCAGGTCCTGAATGCCAGTCAGCCAGCCTGCCAGAGCACAGAAGTCCACCACTCATTTTAGATCACTGTAAGACATGCTAGCAAGCAGGGCAGAACGGCCACCAGACAAGCAAACAAGAACATAAGCAAGAACCAAAAAGACTAATCTATATCACCATAATAATGTTTTGCTATAAGCAATTCACCTTCTAGACCATAGTATCATTAATTTAGCTAACACACTAGTGTAACCAATTCCTTAGCAAACCTAGAACTTTAGTTCACCGGTCTTTCTCTCACAGAGTAGATATAAAAAGAGAGACTAGGGATTGTAAGTAAGAGGAAAAACAGAAAAGAACATGCAAAGCTCAAACCTGAACAAATCATCTGTTTAGTGTGTAAGTTCCTGCGTATTAAGCCTTACTGCAGTAGTAAATCACTGACCACACTAGCCTGACTAAAAAGCTTACAGTGTTTGTGTGCTTTGCTGCATCCCATAATTTCTCTAGTCATTTGAACACTATTTCAAGAATGTCCTGTAGAGGTCTCAGATGATTATTCACATCCATAGTATTCTACTGTTCACCAGAATGATTGTAAATGTGTTAACAGTTCAGTTCAAGCACTGCAATACTCACGTGACAGAAAGATGTTTTTAGTCCTTGTCAGATCACTGTCTTGAATTGCATCCTCTTATGTACAACCATTTATTACTCCAGACTTCAACAAAATATATTTTGAAATTTAATACTTCCATTCCAAATGATCCTTCTTCACGATGTAACCCACTAAAGCACTACCTCAGCCTCCCACTTGTGCACCAAAGAAAGCTGACAATCACAAAAGAATGTGGGAAATATTAAAAACTCTGGCAAAACTCTTACTGTCCAGGAACATTAAGATATGAAAACACAGAAGACAAGATCTCTATTTCTGGTGCTTCTCTACAGGCCTACATGCCAATCTAGTAAATTAAAGGGAACACTATTATTTACTTCAGAAGGGTGAAAGTCAAATCAGACCCTCAGAGATCACATCATCTGAGCAGTATCCTGTCTTCTCTGTTTCACTCCAACTCTATGGACATTCCAATTCCAGTTTTGGCAGTTTGTCACTGTTCACTCTGGAATTTCGTCCTGAACAGTTTTGTGCCTTAAAGTCGTATCACAGCTTATTTTGCAAATCTCTGAGAGAAGTCCATAGCACTCCAAACTAGAATTGTTCACACAGTACAATTCCATCCAAACTAAAAAGTGGGGGAAGGGGGGCTAAGCATGAGTCTTTGTAGTTTGCACTAAAGGTCTCAAGCAACAAAAAAGCAAAATACCATTTAGGTCAGATCCTGAAGACAATAACACTGTCAGTTACTGGGAACGTGATTAAAATCAATGCAATGCCTCAGAAAAAATACAGTCATACATAAAATTTGCAAGGCTATACTTTAAAATTTATCACAAATTACTGTACAAGATGGCATAATGCATTAAGACAGTGCTGACAGAATGAGCTGAAAAGGACTTGATTTTTATTTGTCACAATATGTGAATATACTGTGTTCACATTGTATAGGTCTTGGGAATATAGGGGTCAGATTTGGATGGACAGTGGGCTTATTTAGGTACACCTGGAAATACATCCCAAGAGTAATAAGGTAGAATCATGACCTAACTTCTGTCAGTTTTAACAACAAATTAAGAACAAAATTAACATGTTAACACTTTCCTACACACTTCCTAAAGAAAATAAGCTAAGCTTCTAAATTTATGAAGGTACATGAGTTTCTCAAAGGATGCCTGTCATTATCTTCTTAAAAATAAAAAGTGTAAACGACATTATTTGGTGCTGCACCAAGAAATGATGTATACAAAGATACCTCAAGCTAGGTATTCACAGTGTAACTCAAGATCACCAAAATGTTTTAAAATTTAAACCAAACCTCTATTAACAACATATATTTAACAAGACAAGTACACCGGAGTGGTGGATGATTTATGAAACAGAAATGTCACTTAGCTCATGAGAAATTTTCTATCCTATGAATCTCAGACAAAAACACCCAAGAAGGAGCTTTATAAGCAACAGTAACCACAGACTATTTTACAGAAGCGATGTCCATCAGATTCTATCACATGTCCCACTTTACCTATTGTCCTCCCAAAAGCAAGAGGAACATTCAAGTGTTCCCTCCCTAGTTCAGCTTCCAGCAACTCCAGCTTTTACTGTGCTATAAGCCTTTCTCCATGACAACTGGTCTCTACTGGATCTTTGTGGAATGGAAGCGAAAACCAGCACCCCCTGGTCAGGCTCTGCATCAGTCAGGCTACAGTGAGGACAGCAGCATGCACATAGAGGTCCTACACAGCCAGAATGGCTCATGAACATGAATCAAATCACAGAATGAGACTATAATAATTTGCTAAGTTACAGCACTTAAAGAAATAAAAGTTCATAAATCTGGATCACATCTCTTTCTCTGATGCACAGTAACTGTTTATTAACCAATGAAAATTTTTCACAATTTTTTTTCTAACAGTAATTAAGAGTTTTCATAGAGACATTTTGTTAACACCGGTGAAGAGGCAGAAATTTATAAGTCTGCATAAATATTTTTAGCATAATCAAGGAAATCTGAATTAAGAATGAAGGGACTAAACTTTTATTCGAAGTATTCTTTCTTGGTCAGATTGCCAGGCCACGAGACAGGCATTTCTGGACTAGATTACAGTTTAACAATTGATGGTATTAAACAAAGGAAAAAACCCACCCCATTGTTTCCTCATCAAGAACAAATAAATGTCTTTCCCTGATAATTTTCTGCAATCCGCCACAGACAGTGAGCAAGGTTACAATACCTACTTTTTCAGCTGAAGGATGCCATACCTCCTCTCCTGGAAGTATCGGAGAGCCATATAGCAAATCACCCCCTCCTCCAATGACGAGAAGTGTCCTAGAGAGTGACAGAAGTGACCAGAATTGTTCCTCCACAGTGCGATCCCAATAAAAACACTGCCATGCAGCTATATGACAGGGGACACCTGCACTTTGGTCAAACCCTGTTACTTGACAAGATGCTACTAAGACATATGCCTGCCACATCACTAAAAGGCAAGCACCATTCATCATGCATTGGGCGTCCTTACTGACGTATGCCATGACGTGCTTGCACACAACCTGCAGAAAAACAGAAGTTCATCTGCCACATGATTAAAAATACCTGCAATTCTGTCAGACATTATCAGCTCTATGAGGGATATAAACTCTTAAGAGCTACAGGCCAGGCACTGAATCAGAGTAAGAATTATTCGTAAGTCAGACCTGTAGGCCATGAGATACGCTTATCTGGAGAACACTACAGCTTCAAAGTACTTTTAAAAAGAAACAATAGGTATGTAAAGTATTGTTCCTTCATTAACAACACGAGAAAGTTGCAAATATAAAGACAGTCTCCTAGTAGGATTTAGTTAAAATACAGATTCTTCTAGATCTTTTTTCCTCTATATCAAAAGTAAAAAAAACCCCTGGTATTTCTAGACACTGAAAGCCTGATTATCACAACAGCATATTATGGAAGGCATCCTGGTACGGTGGTTCTTTTTGTTTTTCAAATAAAGATTGAAGTTTGATTTAATGAATTGAGAAAACTAGCACAAACATATCAAATCAAATATTCAGAGTTGATGAGATAAAGTTGCCTTTCTTAAAGTACATACAGTATCCAAGTTCAAAGGATAGCATCTGATCATGTTCTATGAGATGCAAATGACTGCTTCAGTTGACAGAATATATTCATGCCACCAAGACTGCCAGAAGTCACCAACCAAAAAAATTCCAAAAGCAAATTAGCCTTCAATTACACTTAAAGAAGCAGGGGGGGGGGGGGGGAGCAATCTCTGTCCCAAGAAGACCTTTCATTAGCCTTTTAAAACCAAGAGCCAGAGATTGACTTTGTCAGGTAGGAACTTCACCATTAGTAATGGTTTTGCACAGAAAAAGTCACTGGGAGAAGCAACAGTTTTCAGCAACACTTAAAATGTGCTATTAAAGAAGACCCAAACCCTACACCCACAAAGCAAAACCCTACATGTAAAGCAACACAAAAAGGACATAGTAACTACTGTACCACTCCCCTTTTCAGCCACTAGCTGCTCCTTTCAAACGAGTGACAAGTCAATTTGTCCAATACAGACAACTCCCTCAAATACAGGAAGACAAATGGCTCCAGTTTCAGACAATAAAACATTCCAAGTCTTGAACTGCACCGTCATTCTGGTGAGATATTTTGCAGCAGAGTCTAAAACATGTTTTATGAATAATTATGGAAAAAATGCAAAGTCAAAGAATTTCTGATCTTTCATACACAGTAGTAGTTAGCTATTCATAAGCATATTGTCAACAGCAGCACATTCCCAGAGAATAGGATCTAATTCTGCAACCATACAATGACAACATTTCTCCTCCACGAGAGCTTCACAGTAATAAACATGTAAAAATCTGTAACATCATAAAGGTTTCTTGGTGACAGAAAACATGTTTAGGACCAAGATGTCTGTGACAGTTGTACTGTTGGTTCACAGCAAAGCAAAGGTGAACACAAAGAAAACAATGGAGAACCCAACAAAAGAAACAAACACCTAAGACGACAGTTCCGCAGCAGCTAGGATTGACCTGCATCTTGGTTTCTACAGCACCACTCTCCCCTTTTGCTCCCAGCTCTGGACTTGCCTCCTGCCTCACACCAGTACTAATATCCATCCACTGACACAAGCTGATTCTACTGGAAAACAACCCTAAGAACAAGGGGGTTTCATTTTAGCCAAACCATCTTCTGGAGTCAGCTTACTATTTGGTGACAGGAGAGGGACAGGTAAACAGAACAAGACAGTCCAGACTCAGGAAGCTATATTATCACTCTGCAAGGGTTGCTCTGCAACCCTTCTCCACATCCCTCGCAGGTTGCTGTAATAAGAATTTACATGTCCCGGCTTAAGAGCTGTGGAATTTTAGCACTGTTTCTACTCATGCCTTTCTGACAATGTGTCACCATGGAAATATTACTGTATGTTCGTCCAGTTTCAACGTTTTCCATTACTTCCACGAGTAGTGTTCTAGTTTTTAGTCATCTGTGTGATATGAAACTCAAATACCTATAACTTTTTTTAGACTAAAAAAGTAACAAGAAAACCAAGCCAAAAGCTATTTCACAAAATTCAACTTGTCTCTAGATGTTACAAACATTATTAAGTGGTAGTAGAGAAATCCTCTTATCTTATTCTAATAACCTTAATAATATGTTCAAATCATAGAATTTTAACCAAAGGGTTGAACACGAGTTGTTTAAATAGAGAAAAACAAGAACTAATGTAATCTGTACAGATCTCTGAAGCTGTAAATAATTTATCCTGTTTGCTCTATCCTTACATGTAAAAATGAAAACTTTTTACAGCCATTAAAGCCACCTCCCCTTCTCTGAAAATATAAGATAGTTCTGAAGTATTCCTTCATTTAACCATATTGCAGTAGGACAGAATCTCTAACAGCTCAGCTCCATTCCTTTGAGGAAAGTTTTCCTTCATGTGTACAACTTCTCATTAAGGCTTAACTTGTGCATGACAACTACAGTAATACTATCTTGTAAGTCAAGATAGGTTCTAATCGAAATAGCTCCAGTAGGCAAGTTCTACAGACATAGGTCTGGATAAACCAGTCTAGACCACTTGCCTCACTTTGCATACCAGGTCACAGTCCTTGGCTTTAACCAATGGTACATACTTTGCACACATAAGCAAATAACTCTGTAGCATTTCCTGACTTGTTAACTTCACATGCTCCGAGATGAAAGATACAGTGCAGCCCTATCACTCTGAGAGAAATCAAGAATAAAAGCGTTATCTCAGAGTTAACACAGCCATTTTCACTAATGCTAAAATCAACATCACATAGCCCCAAGCAAATGACAGACTAGTTAAAAACCCACATACACAATCACTATGTATTTTAACATTATCTGATGCTATCACAGCTATATTAGCACTGTAATATTAGAATTCTACTTTACACTGGATAAACAAATGAAGGTGTCAGAAGTTCAGACCCAGCCAGTCTCTCATTGCGAGTTCAGTACTTGCATCACGGGTTTTGTTTTGAATAAATATACATCAATTAAGTAAAAGCAGTTCCCAACCTGTCACTGAAACCAGAATGAGATACCAGACAAGTTTCACAGGGAATATGCACATTCCTGAGCAGAAAAGGAGACACAAACAAATTATGTGGAATTAAGATAAAAACCAGCAAATGATAATACAGGATGAAACAAGGCAGGAAGATATTTGAGGAAAAAAATTGTTATCCTATCTCACTACAGGATTATTGCAAGTTATACACCCTGGAGTGTCATCAAACAATCCTCTATTGATTTTTCAAAATAGGCAGGTGACTATTTCTTATTAAGGTTAGAATTTCACAAGGTTTGTTGAGGCAGTCATTTAACAGCTCCACACCACCAAAAACATAAAAGCCCCACTCCCTCCTCGGCTTCTAGCAAACAAGGGAGATGGCAAGGGAAAACAGGAAGGGAATGAGAAAGGGAACCTTTCAGTAATGGTTTGCCATTAAATTCATTCTTAGCAAGCAGCAGTCTAAAGAAGGGATTTATTAGGTAGTTGCTCTAGTTGTGACTTAAATCAGTAATGATGAGATTTGCACTTAAAACAGATTAAGATCCATCCCTTTCAAAATGTAATGACTAACACTTCAATTTAACTTCTTCAAAGGACAGATGACTTGTACTCCTATTTCTTGCCCTCCCTATTTCTTCTCTCCCTCCCGCCCACCCAGAATTTTTAACATTTCAGTATTTTTTCCTATTCTAGCTGAAGCCCTGCAATCATCAATTTCACACAGAACCGTACTTGCCTCAGACACTTCAGATAGTAAGTTATTCTACTTATCCATCACAACACAGCTTACTTCCATGCAAAAAAAAGAATCATTCCAGATGTATTTTCCAGCCTTTGATGATGCCTCCTGTCATGCTGTTGCCTTTTCTGCTTGTCACCTTTAACTTTTACCAGTACAGCATCTGATACACCTCCTACTTCAAATCTCCACTGTGACAGGAAGCCTTCTACCATGCACCCCTGAGCTATGGTAGTGCCCAGGAGACAGGATTAAAGTCCCCCTGCTCAAGTAACTTCAATCTCAGGATCTTCCCTCAGCTGTTCACAGGACAAGATAAAGCAAGCTGCAAGAACAAAGTGCTATTTTTTTCTAAAGGAAAAGAACAAGCAACATTTAATTGCTGAAACCTAATAAATATTCTAATTCAAACAAGTCTTGCACAAATTACAGAACTTCATTATAAAAATTGGGAGTGTTTTCATCTGCCCAAAAGATGAAAACAGCAATGGAAACTGCATTCCCTCTCCACGTCACCACAAAGAAAACTCACAATCTCTTAACTTGTGAAGTTCTCTGGTTTCTGCACATTCAAGCACCTTCTTGGTTATATAGTTAGTGAGTACTCTAGAAACATTATAGTAAAAGTATACTATGAACTGCTTCAAATGTACAAATGTATTTTAAACAGATTTTTCTCCTCAGCGGAAAGCATTGAAAAGGGGACAGAAAGAAAGGATAGTTTTGTTTTCATAGCAGCTTAGTCCTCTGACAGGAGTGCAGATAAACATTTAAATACAGATCACTTGCAGCTTCAGAATTTGTGAGGTGGAACTCATTTTAGGCAAGGTAAAAAAAAAAAAAATACCTGTTTTGAGTCTGTGGTGATCAGCAGTGAAGCATGGACAATTTACTATGTAGAAACCAAGATATGAGAAGCCCTGCATTCCTGGTGAGAAAACCAAATGTCATCCAGCTGCTGAAGATTTGAGGGTACTGAGATTCCTACCTCCTATTCCATTCCTCCTTGGTGCTCTAATCTGTTCGTTCCACTAAGGAATATAACAAACACGAGGCCTACTTAAAATGTGTTGGAATGAGGGAAAAACAAAAAAATTTTCCTTTTCAAACTTCTGTCTCCACCCCATGCCCCTCTTAATTGTCTATAAGAGAAAAAACCACACCAACACCTTAACATAACACAGTATTCCAGGATCCTGAGTTTCAAGGGAACTTCAAAGGAAGGTATGAATTCCTCTACCCCTTTCCCACCTTCTCATTGGCTCATCCTCTTCAGTCCATAGTTGTCTTTTTATAACTTTGTCAAGTAGTAGCAGGATACAATTGATATTTTGGGCTATTTCCCTTCTTATAATAAACCAGGTTCAGAAGAACTGTCAAGATCAGTGAGTTCTCAGTTTGCTGTAGCTTGGAGGAGTCATAAACAAAGAAATAACATCTATATATTTAGCCAGTGAAAATGTTACTACAACTCCCACATTCTTGCCTTTATGTTTCTCTTTCTCACACTTTATATCTTAAAGTGCCCTCTCTTTTGGGCCACCAGTCTTCAAAACAAATCAACACAGTACCCTAAGTGTTTGGAGAGAAAAATCGCTGTTGAATAGTGCAAAATATTAAAAATCCCCGAAGAACAGCGCAAATCAAATAGCTTCCACAACACTCCCAAAACACAACAAGCCAAGTCACTCTTGCCCTTACAAGCATGAGATTCTCTAATGTCAACGGGATTACTCGGATAAATGAAGTGGGCAAAACTGAAAACTGAGCCCCAAGCTTGAAGCTGATGTGTGGGTTTTTTTACAGCTGTACAAAGGCTGTCATTATATTAACAGACCTGCACCATATAAGCAGTAACAAATACATGTACTATCAGAACAGACCAGAAAAGCATGACAAAAAACATCACTATTTAAAAAAAAAAAAAAGACCACCACACATAATTTTCCAAGAAGTTTTGAAATATGGCATTTTCAACCTTCAGTTTATTTCTAGACATGAATATTTTAAACCAGTAACAAAGAGATTCCCAATTTTGCTCAAATACACCTGGGAACCCACAGACATACGTCTCTACTGCCTCACAGCCCTACTCTTCGGTATTTGTATCTTCTAAATCAAAGAGAATACAAATTATTTTAAAACATAAAGTGTGACTTTTTTTATGTGATCATCCAAGGAATGCAGTGTTAACAACAGCAGAAAGAATATTGTCCACAAAGACTTTTCTATACTTGCTTTACCAGTGAAAGATTTTAGGAGCCCATGTACTATAATATTCCACAAGTACATTATAAAAACTTTATGACCTCCATCAGAGAAAACATTTTTTAAGAAGTCCTAAAGTATCATCAAACAAGAGAACGTATTTTCAGTTTTCCTGTAGAACCCATTATCTCCATTTGGACAATTTACAGTAAGTTTTAGAAACAGCACAAATCCAGATTTTATTGTCTTGACAAACTTGAAAGATCACTTTTCAGTTTTTCTGACAGTAAAACCTAATTATGTCCTGTACGGTTTCTGAATACGGTTTCTGAATATATATTCTTTAAATACCTAGAATATACAACGGAATCTAGAGCAAAGTCATCACTGGACTTCATGCATTTCCTACTCTTCCAAACCAAGTCACCAATATCAATACAGATTGTAAATACAGATACTGTAAATACAAATACTGTAAGCTTGTCAGTCCCTCTCCTGTGCAGGCAATTCAGCTCTACAGTTGAGCCACCTACACATGGATTCTCTCAAGCACCTAGGGCAAGATCCTTCTGTTTGTTTTGCATGACTGACATAGGTTAACAATTATTTCAAACACCACTCTTTCTGAAAAAGGCCTTTACTTCCTTAGTTCTCATTACAGATTATCAAGTCTCAGGGCTTGATTTATCTTCCACTTTTAATCAAGATATTAATGAAGCAATATTTATCCTATCTCCATAGGATGACAAACACACAAGTGTTACTCACTTTGCTGTCTACTCTATTCATGGAAGTGAAGACTCAAATTTTACCATCAAATATGAATACTCTTGAACTTTTCAGTACTACAGAATGTGTAAAAAAATATTTAGATATACTCATGAGGCAGTGTTATGAGTACACTCCAAAACTGCATTTTGCTTTACCTCAATCTACCATCTTGGATACTCTTTGTAAGCACAATTAAAAGTCTAGAAGCAAACAAAACTTCAAATTCACTATTTCTAGAGAAAGAACAGAAGTTTTTGTTGTCTGCAGTAAAAACATAAATAATCACCTGAGAAGGCCAAGTATAATAAATAACACTGTCCTGTATACCTTACCACCTCACTAATATTTACCAGGTATTTAACATGTTTTGAAGTAGAAAGGAATTTAAGTTTGCCACTACTGGAATTTGCTGCTGTAGCAAATAGGACAGAGAGGTATGCTTAACACAGCACATGATGCTTGTCAAAACTTTCCCGATACAACTTACAGCAAGCAAGCTTCGTCACAACAACCTTTTCTAATTTCACCATAGAAATGTAAACCAAGGCCTTCATTTATAATTCAGTGCGGCTTGTCCCATAAATTTATAATGCCTTTTAAAAGTTTTTGATAATTGGACTCCGGTGTTTTCAATATCAACACTGTATTTCATAATACACACAAAGTTTGGGGTTTTAACTACTTTTCAGGACCACTTTGGTCAAAACCCTCGTTTTACCAGAAGTATCCTGGCGCCTATGGCCCAGCTATTAAAAACAGCCACCGAAGCCTCCTGGAAGAGCCCAGCTGAGAGACCTGCGCTGGTGACTGCTGGGCGAGGAGCCTTTGAGCTGGTTACCTCGCTCGCTGAAGCGCTTTCAGAGGACGTTGCCGATTTACAGCGCTTAGACCTGGAAAGGGCAGCAAACACCCCGAGCTCCGGCTGGCGGGGGGGGCCTGCGGGATTTGGTTTTGCTGAGGCCTAGCGAGCACACGAGGCCTCCCGCAGCCCCGGCTCCTCCGCCAGCAGCGCCGAGCTCACCGGACGGGCGGGCCAGGCCGGCGGCGGGGCAGGCGGTCCCCGGGGACACGGGGGGGGGTGGCGACCGCGGGAGGGACAGGCGTCCGGGACGCTCCGCCAGGCAGGAGGGAGGCGGCCCCGCTCCGCGCGCCCGGGGGAGAGGGATGGCGAAGAGCCAGCGCCCTCTGCTCTGGGAGAAACTCGCAAACTTCGGTACCTGTCGGGAACTCCCCAAACGCCAGCGACCCCAGTCGACTGCCGGGAGTAGTCTGTAAGGCTTCTCCCCCCCCAACACCAACTCATGCAGCGGGCTCACAACAGGCTGTACCCACGCCGACGGGAAGGAGGGCACGACGTGCCCGGCTGCAAGCAGGGGCTTCTCCTGCCCTCCTCCCGCTCCCCCGTCCCGACAGGGGCACCCTCCGGGCCCCCCCCAAACACCCGCCCCGTCCCTCCGCGACGGAGCTGCCCCAGCGCCTAAGGGCCCGGCAGCGCCCCTCCGAGCCCCCCCGAACACCCATCCCCGGGCGTCGCCACCTCCCCGTCCGCGCCCCCACCTGTCCCGAGGGTCGATCCAGCTGGTCTGCTTGGTGTTGTGGTCGATGTAGAAGACTTTGCCGTCGTAATCCCTCGCCTCCTCCCAGCCATCGGGTAAGGGGAGCTGCCCATTCCCCGCTTTCCTAGGCATGGTCGAGAGGCGGGGGTAGCTGCTCCATAGGGACAGAAAGAAAGACGGGAAGCGGGAAAAGCCCCCACCCGACCCGGGGGGATGGTGAAGGGGCCGGGAGCGGGGGCTGTGGGGCACGGAGCGAGCCGGGAGGGGAAGCCGGGGAAAGCCCTCCTCCGCGGCCGGCTCTCAGTCCACCATGCCGGGGCTGCCGCCTTGCCCGCGCCGCGGCAGCCCGGGTCAGGGTTGCCGGCGGAGCCCAGCTGCCGTCTGGGCGCGGGGAGCCCGGCTGAGCCCCGGGCGGCCGCGGCCGCCGCTCATTAGCATGAGATTAGCATCCATCTCATCTGCATGCACATTCCTCCCGCCGCATTCCTTAGGGTTAACCCTGCCGGCGCTGCCCACCGCCGCCGCCGGGCTGGGCAGGCCCCAGCCGGGGATCCGGGACAGAAAACGTCCAGCGGGGGAGCGCGTAGGGCAAGCGGCAGGAGGCGGGGGAAAGGCGGCAAGGGGGCCCCTCTCGCTTCTCAACGAGCTCGGCCGCTGCGGGGGTAGGAGGCAGCCACCTTGGGGAGGGGGAGACGACCAACAGCCCCTACCCCTGGCCGTCAGGTCCCGGGCGCTTAAGTACTGCGGCCACGGCCCCGCAGGCCACCACCACCCCGCGGGGGAGAGCGGTGCGAAGGGGCTACCGGCTGATCGACCGACTGCCCGCCCGCCCGGCCGGCGGCGCGTCCCTTTGTCTGCGAACTTGCCGCCGGCCCCGAATCAGGTGGCGCCGGCGGGTTTGGCGCGGGGCATGTCCTGGCCCCGGGGGCGCGGGGAGGGGGCCCCGGGAAGAGGCGGCTTTGCCGCTGGCTCCCTGCCCTGCGGCGTGACCGGGTCGAGTTTCCTTTCCTTTCTCTGCCCTCCCGGTCCCGCCAACCTCTCTCCGCATCCCTGTGAACTCTGCTAAACTCCAGCAAGGCTCAAGGGTTCCTAAAAAGACCTCGACATTTAAAATACACAGTTAAAAATTTAAATTAAAAAAGGGAACTCTTCTTTAACCGTGGAAGCGCCTAAACTTACTTTGTTTTTTCTCTTTTTAACAGAGTGCAGAATACGTGGCACATACCACTTGTGTCCTGAACTGTTCTGGCCCCAAAAGCCTCAGTCTCATTAAGCATAGAAACCAGGTGTGAATTACTGTGCGTGTATCTCACATGTGCCACAGGAGAAGAGTACTCCGGGCTGGTTACCATGGTTCAGCTGATAGAGGGTAAAATGAGCTCTATTAATTTGCATGTGTATCTGATTCCCAAGCTCTGGCACCAGAAGTAGAGCATGTATGGGGGAATATGACTCAAGTTTAGCAGCTAGGACTTTTAGGTAGCCCAAATTTTAGTCCCTGTTCCCTAGAATGTTCTGTTTTGTTCCACTTAAAGTTACTGGTTTTAAATACCAAAAGTGTATTAGGAGAGGAGGTCTGGCACCCAGAGCTGTCCTTTTTTTGTTGTTGTTGTTCTTGTTAATCCATTTGTCTACTCCACTATAGCGATCTTTAGCATTCAGCTCTACTCAGTGCGTAACAAGGGTTTGGATTCCACTTTGGAGGCCACATACCTGACAGGTGTTGCAGTGACTAATTTACAGATATCTAAGTCCCATTGTTGGATTTGCTCCTAAATAGAAAAAAGTACCAGAAAGATATGATTTTAATTTAGCTAACTGCCAATCTGTTAGAGTTAAGACCTTTATTATTTCAGTTGTGCTGCTTATTTTACTCTGTAAGACTATCTCTACAAATGGCTCATATGCCCCCCCCCCCCCCCAATACCTGTATGTTGAGCTGTAGACTATCTTGAAGATTTTACTTTCACATCTATTGTATTAACGTAAGGTGCAGTGACGCTTCATACATGAAGTAAGGCCCTGATAGTGGAGAAAACCTGAGCTGTCCTAACTTCTGAATATCCTGAAGTGTTCAGCCACTTAGGGAAAGCAACAGGATCATTGCCTATTAAAGTGTCAGACTCATCTATTTTCATTGATAATATTAAGTTTCAATGAGCTGATTGGTTTATAAAGTCTAGTCTTGTTTTCCATCAGTGTAAAAAAGCACTTTTGCTATGCATTTGCATTTGTGTCTATTTAAATAGTCTAATTTTATAAACTTGTTTACAGGTGACATCCTACAGTGAGAAAGTACATGTGGCGGTTGTGGGACAGGGTAAACTGGATTTCCTTTTCCCTTCTAAAGTTCAGTTTGCAACAGCAGTAAGACCTTTTTTATGTAAATTGATAAAAAGCTATAGAGGATATAGTTTTTCTGAAACTAGCTGCCAGTTACTTATCTTTGGCATTAACTAGGAGCTTTTCTAATGATACCGCCTTTTTCATCCTGAAAAAGCCAGCCTGTTACACAGCAGCACTTGTATACACCTACTCTCTAAATAATCCACACAGAAGAAAGCATAAGATTAGAAAATCTTTTATACCAAACCAAAACTGAAACCTCATGTCAATGAAACCTTTATGCCAGTAATTCCCCTGAAGTTAATTGAGGTAACACCTAATTCCTATTCTATGTCATGACCAAGGCAGTCAGAACCACATCTTTGATTCCTGATCAGATGAGATCCATGTGGATGATTTATAACCATCTTTACCAGGGTAAAACTTTCTCGTCAGAAAACAACAATATTTTCATTCCCACAAGTAAATGAAAGTTGCAGTTCTTAATTTTTGGAAATAAATATACTAAGATCATTGCATAATTGTCTAATTTCTATGCATATGCTTGTGTGTGCCTGTACAGATGTGCTTACACTTAATCTGTTGCATTGTAAGTATTAGGCTTTCCCCTTCCTCCCTCCATTTTCCATTGTCTGAGTACTTCATTGTGTTTGTACTTGGAGTTAAGAGTCTACAGTCCAAAATGCTAGTTTAAGACTACTTAGAAATGATAATACTTGAAGTCAGACTGACAAAAAGTAGGTAATATTTGTGTAAATAAATGCCAGACCTTTAATATTATCAGTGAGAACACGTAGCTTTTTGAAGGACTGCTCTTATTGTACAAAGCAGAATCCAATTATCCTCTTGTTTACTGCTCTTTTGCAATTTGGGCTGGTAGAAAATAATTTCTTCCACTATTCTTTAATATTTTTTCACATCCCTAATATAGGAAGGCAGAACAGGTGTTCATAATCATTGTTCATAGCTTAAAATATGCTATAAATTCTAACTGAAAGTAGTTTTTCAAGTATACGTCCTACATCTCATCTGATAACCTGCCTAGCATGTTGTGCTGACGTTGTCAGCTGACAGCATACCACAGATTGTTTGGCTTAATTGCATAAGACAGCATAGTTTAGAAGATGTAAGCATGCTTTATTCAAAACACAGAAGGGTGCATATGAAGGAGTTGTCCAAAAGCACGGAACAATGTAGCCATGGCCTGACTTAAGTATTTATCAGTAAGTATGAGAAATAACAAGATGTGCTCAACAAAAAGGAGGTAAATATGTCTCTCTTTTGCTTTGCATATGCATGTTTAACAGGTCTGGAAAAGTTCACTTTATAAGTAGTACATAGTTAAAGGACTGAGTTAATGGGAATTAAGAGTCATAACTATTTTGTGTCCTTTCTACGTACTATTATCAGCTAGAAGAAGAAAAAATGTCTATGCAAAAATTCAGAACACAGGTGTGGAAGTGGCTGAATCCAGAAAGGGTGCCCACAAAAGCAAATGGTTGTGCCCCATTGCATAACGAGAGGCATACCCTATTCCAGTCTATACTAATGTAGTTAATCTCCTGATACTCTTTGCTTACTGCTTCTTGCACAGTGAATCTGTTCCTGGGACTGACTGTGATCAAAAAAGGCGTGTTTGTACCCCGTCCTTCCATAACAAGAGACTCCCTTAACTTGATGATCCTTAGAGATGAAGTCCTTGAAGAAATTTACAGCTGTTAACAACTCTTAACTTGTACTATGCACAAATGGCTCTAAATCAAGAGCCGCAGCTGTCTTCCTGAAAATCTGCATAGTTAGTCTCCACTGCTTTCAAACAGAATTTGGGTGCAAAATGAATTATGAAGTATGGTGACAGAATTAATTTTTAAAAACATCTGACACATGTTTGAAACTATATATTGGTTACGTAAACCACCAAATATGGACAAGTCTGACTTCCCTCACATATAGCTACTGTAGAACTCTATTGTTTTCACAATCATAACTACTTGTTTATTTAAAAACAGTGAATTTTATGACAACTATGTTTTCCAAAAATACCCCACCAAGAAATAAGATTCCTTTATGCAGTGAGATTTTTAGTTTTAAAAAGTCCTGTAAAGAAAAACAGTGTACATGTGTGAGGGAGGAAAGGAGGAGGAGTGCTACTTTTACTGTTGCCAGTCTCTGACATATGTATACATCTGAGAGTAAAAGATATTTGAATATTATTGTTACTGGTTGAATTTATGATGAAGCTCTGCAGAAGCAATGGAGCCAGATAAAGTTTATGCTTGTTTAGCTTTTCTCGTTAGTCCAGAGCCTGCTCTTTCCACCTATATTCAATTGGACAGCTTGCTGCTAAAATAGGATGTCCTACAAAGATGTCCTGAAGTATCAGTGGAAAAGACTATACCAAGTTCTGCATGAAATGAATATATACTAGCTTTTTTCATAATTCTGGCCTTATTTTTGCCTTCAGGCCTGCATAGGAGAAAGTAATGAACAATTACACATTTCGAGTTCTTGCAGGTGTAATTCTAATTCTATAAATCTGAAAATAAGTGCACAGAACACTTTTAATTGATTGTTAGTCTGATTAAAAGTTTAGGGTAGGTAGAATGATATGGTAGATGGGTAGGTAAATTATGTGGTAAGAGCCTAACTATGAAAATGTGAGTAACATTTTCATGGTAAAATCTTCCCAAACTCACCCCAAACCACTCATTAAACTAACTTTGCATTCAGTTCTGTAACTCTGATTCATACTGCTGATATTTCTCTGGACAAAGAAAAAAGAAGATGGAGAATTTTGGTTGTTCAAAAAACCCTAGGACTGACAAGGTCCAAATTAGCCTCCAAGGCATATTCCCACAGAATTTCTTGATGCAGTTTTAGTATGTTGTCTTGATGTTACATCTTCCATAGAAACAGTCTCACTGTATTTATTTTTTTTTTTGATGTATCTCTGATATTTGTACACACAGATTTAATTTCCTACATATTTCATTTCATCATATCTGTGAATTGTGGTGGCTATTCACTGCTGTCTAATGGCTTTGGAGAACTGCAAAAGCACACGTGGTCAGCCAGGAAGGTTCCCAGGAGCCTGGTCTTCTGGTCTTGTCTTGTGGCCACATGTAAGACAGAAGTAGGCCAGCAATAGAGGGTTTCTGCTCATCGACGTGGAGGGAAATATGAAGGAGTTTCTCCAAAACAGCTCCTTTGGTGGAGAACAGTGGTTAATTTCTTCAAGTATTTAAGATACTCCATCAAGTAGTATGCAAGTGCACAGGTTTACAGAGCTAATACTTTTAACGGTCCCTCTCTGATGGTGCAAGGAGTGCTTCCACCACAGCCAGAAGAAAGCACTTAATGTACTTCTGCTGTGTTGTATCTAAGGGGGGCAACGGGTGAAATACAAAAAGGAATGTTTTAGCAACAGCATCCTGAAGTACGTTTCTTCTCTGTATCATCCATTGCAGAAACAGTGCAGTAAATGTAGTAGACTGGATTAATTGGCTGAGTATTTAACACCTGCATTGCAAAAACGAAAATAATCCTTTGACTGATGGAAAGTTTTATGGAACCTTTCTTCTAACAAATGAAAAACCTTATTTGAAACACAAAACAAGTATGAACCTTCCAAACTATAATATGAAAAAAAAAAAAATGCTTCTTTTATCCACTTTTCACCTTTTCTTTCCCCTCAAAAAAGTAGGGTTTCTTTGTGTGCATGCAAAGTACTTTGACATCTGTCCTGTGCAACAACAAAGGAACCTCAATCCTGTCTCATTGCTAACAATGCTGCAAAAGTAAAACTAATCTGTGCAAATTTATAGCAAAAATAGGACTGATACATCCATACCAAGATTTAGCACTTCTAGACTGCTAGAGATGTTGCTGAATTGTATGAATTATCCCATGGCAATTTTCATTCTAGTCTGGTTATCCAAAACCCAGAATCCCAATGTTTGCACTTTTTGGAGGACTGAAAAAAATTGAAAAACACAGCATGATATTGTTATGTCCACTTTGCAGTGGACATAAAAAAAAAAAGTGTTAAATGACTTGATGGAGTGGAAAATACTAAACGAAATAGGATAGGAATTAGAACATAGGATACTTTCAGCTCCTGAGCTGAATCTGTTGAACTGCATTGTGTCATTTTTATTATTTCAATATGTGGTCTCAGAAATACTTGGGGTAAGCTTTCTTATCACAAGGAAAAGATTATAATTTATACCAAAATTCCTTTTATTCAGTATCTCATTCCCAGGTAAAATGTGTATAAAAGTTATCAATTCCATATGGTCAACCATATGTTATGAAATGCTTGTGTCCACATATAAGACACATGACAATATTTCAACAGCTCTTTCCTTTGAATTTCTTGGTGGAGAAATATAACAAAAGCATAAATTGTAGTTAGCTGTACTTTTGTGTTTATAAATGAAATGTTTCATAAAAAAACAACCTCCAACAGCATAAAAAAATTACACTGAACAATCATTTAAAAAAAAAAAAATCAAAGGTAGGAAAAGTCTGCAAAATTCAAGTATTAAAACATAATCCTTGGCTATGAAATGTCAGAGCTGTTGCAGCTCATCAGCTGTTCTGTAAAGGTGTGAATGTAAAGCCAAAGGATATACAGTTGATGCCTATATCAAAAAAATCACAGACTCACAGGATAGTTGAGTTTGGAAGGGACCTCAAGATCATCTTGTTCAATTCCCCTGGTTAAGCAGAGCCACCTAGAGATGGTTGCACAGGACCATGTGCTGACATTTTTTTGGTATCTCAAAGGATGGAGCAGCCTCTCAGGGTTCCAGTGTTTGGTCACCCTCACAGGAAAAAAGTGTTTTCTGATGTTCAGGGGGAACCACCTTCTTTCATTTTGTGCCTGTTACCTCTGATCCTGTCACTATACACCACTGAAAAGAGCCTGCCTCCATCTTCTCTGCATCCTCCTTTCAGGTATTTATAAACATTGATGAGAAGCCCCTAAGCCTTGTCTTCTCCAGGCTGAACAGCTCCAGCTCTCTCAGCCCTTCCTCACATGTGAGGTGCTCCAGTCCCTTAATCATCCTTGTGACCCTTGTTGGACTCACTCCAGTATGTCATGTTCATGACTCTTGTGTGCGGAAGCCCAGAACTAGACCCAGAATGCCAGGAGTGGCCTCACTGGTGTTGAGTAGAGGGCAAGGATCATCTCCTTCCATCACCTCAGGTCACCAAGGATCACCTTGGCAACAATACTAATCCAGGATGTTGCTGGCTGCCTTTGCTGCAAGGGCGCTTTGCTGGCTCCTGGTCAGCTTGTCCTTTTCTGCAAAGCTGCTTTCCAGCCAGCTGGCCTGGAGTGTGTCCTGGTGCGTGAGGTTTTTCCTCTCCAGGTGCAGGACATTGCATTTCTCTTTGTTGAACTTCATGAGATTCCTGTTTGCCCATTTCTCCACATCTTTAAAGAGCACAGAAGCGTGTCATGTAATTCAAACATACCAAAACAAAGAAACTACTATGCTGTAAACTGGCTTCTTGAACTTTAGGCCAGAGGTTCCCCTGCAAGCGAGCAGCCGGGTGTTTAGAATCAGTGCTGCTTTCCCTTTAGTCTCGCTAGACAACCAGAACAAGAGATAAACCTCCTTGGGACTGCAGTCTGTGCAGCTTTTAGTGGTATCGTGGACATCACTCACAAAAGACCTTGGTTCTTCTATGGAAGCATTAATACATCTTTGTACAACTCAATATGCCACCTTCAGCAAAAGAAACAAATAAAAATGTTCTTTTATATAAAGAAAAATGCTGTTTTCAGGCACTATCTCAGAAACTCTCTGATTACTTAACCATTGATACCCTTTTTTCAGAACATAACAAATGTGAAAGAAGTGCAGCAGCCTGCTTCCCACTGCAGGAACTTAGAAACAATTTGTTTGGGCTTTTTTTCAGATTGCAGAATGAGGCTTTTCAACCCGAGAAAATAAAATGCAATGCATCTTCAAAATGTAGCAGAACAAGGGTTGGTTGTTCTACAGCTTCCATCTAGTTTCACCCTATATACTAAAACCAAGACTCAACGGTAATTTTTTATATATCACTGATGAGAGTAGGAACGGTAGTGTCACCTTTTTCTATGGCAGGTGCTGGCTCCTGCTCTTTTCCTTGCCTTCCCTTCCCACCTCCTTTCTTATACTTGCTCCCTCTGATGCAGCTGTTGCTCTGTAGCTGTCAGCTCTGATCTGCCGGGGCCGGGGCCGCAGCAGAGCTACTGTGAATGGACCTGGCTTGCTCTATGCAGCTGGCGTGTCTCTGCCCTGCACTTCCCAGTGTATGCTGTCGTACCTATATCAACCATGCTGCTCCCTTCTCCGGAGCATCCCACATCCCCACTCCCTGGAACAGTCTTGTTAGTGGGTGTAGTCACCTCCATACCTATCGCTGTGAATAGCCGGCAAAGGACCGTGCTGCTGACAGTGACATCAGCTGTTAGAGTCAGTGGCTGGGGTTGCCACTCAAACAATCCTGTTCTTGTGAGACAGAAAAATAGGGTCAAAGCCAAAACAGGAGTGCTCGTCCCTGGATTCTGCTCAGGAAGGGATCTGAGCAGATTTGAGTATTCTGCACATACTTCAGTGGCCTTGAAATGGCACCAATAGCCACACCATCCTGTGAGAGCTGGAAGAAGAAGCAACTGGAGGTTGAGAACCATCATCACCTCTGGAATCGGTGTGCCTTATACACTAGTTGGAGGGAAAGAGCCATTCTCAAATTACACATATCCACTAATCACAAGTGCCGAGATGCTGTTAAGAGAAAGAAAAGATCTGACCAATAAAATACATATTTTAAAGGTTTTATGTGGTTTTCATAGATCATGAGCATGTTACAAGCTTATGTTTGTTTAGGTAAGAGGAGGCAAAGAAATACACTGGGGCAGGGGAGAAGTTAGGAGTTGTTCATGAAGAGAGGTTTTCTTGAATCAAGTAAATCCTTGAAGGAAATCATGTTTCAGAAAAAAAATCTCAAAACGAACATACAAAAATTCTCAAAAGAGCATATATGTACATTCTGTGTCCGTAATGCCACATGAAAGATTAATGCTTTTCTCTTTAAGACATCTTTTTTCATGTATCAACATAAATGAAGAAAAGCTAAAACCAGAGAAAACTTGTCTGCTGTAGTGAACCTGTAGTGCTACTCCTGCCCTTTATCCTATAAGGCAAGAAAAAAAAAGTAATGTACACTGCCTTTTAATGCAGCAGAGGCTTTTTGTCAGTCATTTTGTTTAGTGTCTCTTAGTATTCCACATCTGTGGAATATGCTTCTCCAGCAATCTTATTGTAATAACATATTCTAATCCATTAAACTCACTCTGGTGAGCTTGCAGTGAGCCATGAAATTTCCAAATCAAAATAAAATCAAAGGCCTTAAACCAGACTACAGAGCTAAAATTTTTTTCATATCCCTTCACTATATTTACAGAGGATTCACATATTCAAATATATCAAATCATCATGACAGAACAATTACAATGTCTTGTCATGTCATATTGTTTGAAACAATGTCAAATACTGAACTGAAGAACCTGCAGAAAACTAAGAAATAGCAACAAACCCCAAAGACAAATAATGGTGGATGAAAGACAACCCATAATGAGCATGTCAAAACTTTGTTTTCTCTGCTGCTTTACCTGATGGTTGATACTTTTGCAGCACCAAGTGAAGTCCTGTTAGTCCGATGATTAAATTCCTTAAGATGATCCCCTATTCCAAATGCCATCCACCTGGGTACAGGGCCAACAGTGTCAGTTCCAGGATATGACAGGGCTTCTTTGCCTCTGCAAAGTCTTGCTTTTTCTGACCAACACTGGCATTTAATCTACATGGATTGTTACACATCATTTCCGACATATGAGATTGTCTCGATGTATAGTTAGGCGTATTCATATTTTTAATCTGTGTACCCGTACAAGCAAATTGTTCTGCGACAAGTCACAGAAGCAGGTTTTCTTGAAAGCAAACACGTAGAAGATAGGAAGAAAACTACATTGCTAAACTAAGCAAGGATAATGGAACACCAAACCAAATAGCAAAAATAATGTTTAGGGTTGCCTTCAAATGATTGCAGGAAACCCAGAGAGCTGAGCGTTAGTAACTGTTGAACTTTTATTTTAAGCAGGTGATTTTTGCATCCTCTTCTAATGCTGGATTTTAATTTTACTGCTCTATGCATAGCAGAATTAATCATAGCTCTAGAAAAGAGGTAAACATTTCCACGTCAGAGTTCTTCACTCTTGTGTTTTATCAGATGTGTTTAAATCTCATCTTGCACAAGTGGAAATGACTATTTCTATTCTGCAAATGTACATAATATGATGAAATCACTTCTTAATCTCCTCTTGGGTAAGTTTTCACTATAAAACTCATTTTCCAGTCCCTTAATAATTTTCATTTCTCTTCTGTGACTCCAATTAAAGGAGATCTTTCTTCAGTTTGAAATATCAGAAATAGAACTAACTCCCCAGCAAGTCACACTAATGCCAAATATAGGAATATGTGGCCTCTATCCGCTTCGGCTGTAGTTTCCACAGTTTTTCAGCCATAGAGGGGATTAACTCCTCCTGCCACAGCACCTCCTTGGGACTTGTGTCCAAGGATTCCAATTGTAACCTAAGCTCTTCTTCTGTGACGGGGATTCCCAGGACCAAGGCCACTGTCCTTTAACGATAACCTGCATACTTGTTTCCCAGTTACATAATTTTATATTTTTCCTGTTGAAACCCATATGGTTTACTTTCAGCCATTATATTCCAAAGCTCTAACGCCTGTCCCAGTGCCATCATACCTATTTTTTCACAATATACTGTCAGAGCAGGAAGAATTTAATCAGCATCATTTATTAATATTTAATGTTCCTTTTCCCCAGCTGCAAGACAGAAGTATTTCTTGAGCATGTCTGCTTTTTTCTGCATTATTTTTAATTCTGTTGTTACCATCTGTGGACGGACCACTATCACTGGTGTTCTCAGAATATGAAAAGCTAAACTACACAAAGTCAAAATAGAGGACTGAAGGTAGACCTGTCTTTTTGAGCTCTGATGCCATCAAAATTATTCTATGGAAGTTGAAATATATTTTAAGGTTTTCCAGACATGGGTTTGTTCTTTATTTTACCAAAGTCCATTTTGATTTAAATAACATAGGGTTAAAAATTTAAAAAAGGATTATTTTTCTTTTGTCACAATTTTTAGTATAATCTTAATGTCATCGATTAATCTTAAAATCCATAAACTTTTCTCCAGAAAGGCCACACAATTTTTTATAATTTTTTAAAAATAAGGCTAATAGTTATAATAATAACTAAAGTATCTTTCAAGACCTTACTTCAGCACTACTGCTCTTGCTTTATGTCATTGGTGTCTTATGTCACAATGTGTAATTTTAGACTAACTACAAAGTAATTTGGACTATCTTTTTGTTAGCCTGAAATTGTTTTGTAAAGATATAATAATTATGTTTTTATAAGGTAAATATGCAACCCAAGAAAACACATTCAAAAAACCCTGGGCTTAAAGAAATTCAGTAATCTCGAGTTTCTTCTGCTTGATATTTTAACATGTCTCCTGACCACTTTTTGGTTTCCATCTATTCCTAGACACCCTTCCTGTCCCCAGCTCCGAACCCTGCCCCCTTTCCAAAAAATCTCAGTCATCTTTCCTTCAGGGACAGTTGACAAATCAATGCAGTGATAAAGTTTTATCACTCCTGCAGCTGCTCTGACTCTTCCCATCTGCCTGGAAGAGCTATAGTAAGAGTACAGAAATGGATGTAACCCCTTGCTGTAGCATATCATCTTCTGGACATTTTCCTGCCATATGAAATTGCGATTTATAGCTTAAATTAATGAACACATACTATGGCCTCCCCCAGGGGTGTTTGAGAGGGACCTTTTGGAGCCGCCGGTCTGTGACATTGGAAAGCAGCAGATCCCTTTGGTTTCTGTAGGAGCAATACCTGCACCTCTCCTTCCTGCTGGGAGCACGAGGGACAACATGAGGTATTTTGTCTCCTGAACCGTGGAAATGGGCAGCTTCTGCCTCAGCAGTCAGGCTGCATTGCTCCACTGAGCAGGCCTGGCTGACTGCATCCTCATACTCCTGCCATCAGCACAGTTGTAAGTAGGGAGGATGCTGGCATGCCTCTCCCCTCTTGGCAAAGCAGATTAATAGGACTTTTCTTATTGCTTAAGGTTTCATGTTTTCTACAGCCACAGGCAGACATTCCAACAGGTATTATATCAAGATCTGCTTTCAAACTTCTTTTCAAACCACTAGCCTAGGCACTTGAGAAATGCTGATTACCATCTGATAATTTTGAAATAATAATAATATAACTCTGGCTCTAAAATCAAGTTTATGTCTAAAATGTATGTAGGAAGGGGATGAATCAGAACCAATTACGTTAATGCATTAATTATTATACTCATCTTAATAAATCAACTTGTTCATATCATTCTACCCAGGTTTATATTATTAAATCCAGAGGGCAAACAAGTGTCACAAACAAGTGAACAAAAAGTTTCTCCTGGCAGGATGAAACTATGTGAACCTAAAGATCCACAGTATTTCAGAAGGCTTGAGGCACTTTCAGAATTCAGTCTAACTGCCTATGCATAAAAGACTCAAATCTGTTTGCATGCTTAGATTTTAAGATAACGTATAGGTAACAGGTCACATGCACGTACAGTAGAGCATTTGGAAGAGCTGAATCCTGTAAATTAGCAGAAGCTCAGAAGCTTGGCAAAATACAGCTTTAAGTTAAATAGCAAAAATAATGGTATGTGTATACATGTATAATTTGACAGTACATTAGGTTTTGCTATTCTCTGCTAAGAATGATACCTTTAATCTCTTGCTGCATCTGAATATTTATTTGACAAACATAACCAGGATTTTTTTCATCAATATTACAAAAATTGTGCCTCAAATAAAAATATTGTTGTCATGGGACAAAACTTTAGATAATATATGCAGAAGTTACAGTAGCATCCAGGAGTTCATATTTTGTAGCCATTTTCATTAGGGAAAACCTTTATTAACAGTTAGCATTTTTTTCCTCAGCACAGCGCTTTCAAAAGATTTGCTAATTAAAACCTTTATATCTTTTAGACAGTAAAAGTGCCTTTTCCAACCTGCAACAGCTATGTAACTTATTTTATTAGTGGTTTAGTAATAAAGTCAGATAAACCTTTGATTTAATAATTAGCATTTATAGAGTGCTTTCTGCCTTCAAAGCACTTCACAAACATTAACTAATTAATTCTTGCAACTCCCCTGTAATTTGGGGAAGCAAGTATATTCACACGCGTTTGCCTGTGGTTTAGGGAAGAAAGTATTATCTCAGACATTTTATGAAACAGAGAATTAAGACATATAAATTAAGTTATTCACTTAAGTCCACAAAGATGGAAGCGTCATCAGAATAGGAACTGAAATTAAATTATTCTCCTCGTCCTCTTCTGTACTCGTCACTTTCACTGATTTTCTCTGGAGGGGTCCAGCCAGGTCTGGCAAAGCAAAGCAAAGCTTTGGATGCTCAGCAGGTCCCTCCATCTTCCCTTTACCCAGCATCTCAGGCCACTCACCCATGGTCCGTGCATACCTCAGGAACACATGTGGCGGGTCACACAACAGGTTTGTCCGTGCGTGTTGGTTGTGGGCGTGCAGCCATCGGGCAGGGAGCGAGCTGCAGCAAAGGGTCGCAGTGGGGCCTCTCCTTGGGGCTCCCAGCCCCTGCACCACACACAGTCAGTCACATCCGACAAAGCAGGCGTGTGGGGCCGGGAGCAGGGAGAGGGTGATCGCCCGAGCCTCAGCAGCAGGGTGCGGCAGGGGTCTCTCCCAGGGATGCTCCTCTAGGCTCTCTGACCTCACTAACGAACTCTACCCACTCTGGTCTACCTGCTGTTAGCTCTCCCTGGCCATTACTACAGTACCCAGACAAAATTTTAAAAAGAAACATTATTGTCCTGCTGACAGCTTGCTTTATTTCGGCCTTGAATACAACCTGCTACAAGTATTTGTTACTGTAAAAGAGGAATATTGTTTGTTCCCTTTCTTGACTATGGGTTTACTGATTTGTTGCCTACAATAATACAGCTTTGCTGTCTACTGCAGCCGATCTATCTACAATGTTATACTGAATTTTAGCCATATGACAGATACTTAGCTCTGTGTGTGGCAGGTGGAATGAGTAGGAGCTGCAAGAACACTGCACCATGGCCCTGATGGTATCAGAGGACAATGAGGAGTCATTTGCAGTGTTTCAATTCAGCAGTGCAAGTAAGCTCTTGACTTGCAAGCTTTAGGAAATTTCCTGAAATTAAGATACTTTTTCTTTTTTCTTTTTTTTTTTTTTTTTTTTACACAGCAAATAAAGCCCATTAACAAGATTTCAAAATGAATGGCTTGTTTTCAGTGAATTTAAGAATTGCATCAAGTACAAAGGCCCAGTTGTTTATCTTTCTTTGGTTGTTGGGAATTAATATTACTGTTTAAGTTTCTGTGTATTTTTGTTAAGAGTATTTTTGAGTGATGAAATCGTAATCCAGAAATCAATTGTATAATTTCTGTGTATCAGTTTCTCTTCAACCAACATTTAAAAAATCCAAGAAACTTCAGGACATTTTTAATAGCTCAACTGAGTCAAGTTTTCGTATGTCACGGTGTCTTCTTCAAGCAAGAGAAACAGAGTGAAACAGCAACAGAGGGATATCTGCTAATGCATGCTTCATCATTACATCCAGATAAACAGTACAATTAAATAATGTAGGAGGTTCATAAAGATTAGAGAACTGGAGGCTAAGCATTCCTTGGTGATCAGATATTTGTTAGGTATCGAAGAGTAACTTTTTGTGATTCTGTTTCTGTAAGCTGAGTCTGTCAAGTGGAGACTACTAGAAAACAGAACAGTGCTGCGTTTTGTATTTGCTGTGCCAAGCACTATTTCTCTATGGAGATGAACAGATTTTTTTTTAATTTGCTATTTTATTGTATTTATAATTAGCCGTCTGGAAAAAAAAAAAAAAAAGTTCTCTTTTAGCATCTGCAGTGATGCATTGATTCTTTCATTACAGCAAATACACATGACCCCCGGTGTTCAACTGTAAACAATAATAGTTACTGGCTTCATTAGGAAGCTAGCAGATGGCTTGTAAGTTCTCATGGTAGCTTTTATCCATTTGAGGCTTGCAGTGTGCAAATGTTTGTCTTTTAAACAGGATAAAACAATGTAAAAGGGGCTCTGTGCTTTGGTTTTATTAGTAGCAATTCATTTGTATTGCAGATTTGAATCTAAGTGCACTGTCATTTTTCCTGGCTGCAGGTAAAACACTCTCTGGGCCTTGCCTCTGCCTGGCATTTTCTGTAACAGAAGAAATGAGGTCAGACTCTACTTCTGGAGCTTTGACAGAGCTGTGTTGTTCTTCTTCTTGCTATTTTTCTTAGCAGGACCCACGTTATAAACCCAACCCTCCTTCATTTCCTCTTCCCCTTCCCTTTCCCCTTCCCCTTCCCTGCCCTCCTTTCAGCAGAGAGATAGCACTGCCTCTAGTTTGCCCTACATGGACTGGGGATCTGACCGTGGAAATCATTAGTGCCATTTTGTCATTCCAAAACATTATTTACACAGCCAAATTTTTGTGTACAGTTTTGGAATACCTGACAGCTCATTTACTATCATCACCAGCCTGGTGCTTGGAGTGTGATGGATTTCAGGATGCTTCCCAGATAGGCTGCAGGCAGTTGCAATGATTGTCAAACATAATCACCACATTTATTACATAACTGGGCAGAGCTATCTGAAGACTAGTTAATCTTCAATAAAATTTGGTAGAGCACAGTAGTTCTTTTAAAGCAGAACAGTTTTATTTTAGTGTATGAATGAATCTTTCATGGCTTTTCTCATACTTCTAATACAGCCCAGGCTCCAGTTACTATTTTACTGTACTCAATTTTGCTGGTAGCTGGAATCAAGCTACATTATTGAGAAATAGAAGCAGGGGTCATATATTAAATACGATGTTAAACTACCTTCAGTTCTCTTTTAAAGCACAGGCACACAGTGGTGCAAACTCCCTCCAAGAGTTGCACTGCTGTTTCAAATGGACCTGCATATGGGGGAGCCAATAGCTTGTTCCTGTTCATTCAATAGTGGCTGCTCATGTTTTCTTTGCACTAAGGCGTAAGCATTTGACTGGTTGATTTTTAGAATATGAATGCCTCTCTTCAGATAGAAATAGGCAATTTGTTGCAGAAAGGACCATAAAAAATTAGAAACCTGTGATAGGAAAAGTCTTTTGAGGGTTTAAATGAACCTGACTGCCTGGGCCTCCTGTTTCTTTATTGTACAGTAAGGGCATGACTATCAAATTAGGAGGCTTTTTTGAGTAAAGGGTGATCTAGTGAATCTTTAGGGTTTCATATTATATTTTCATGGTTGTCTCTATCTCCTGGAAGGCATATTAGAATTTTGCTTTCAGAGCATGTATTTTCAATTTTTTTCTTTTCTGTTTTATTAAAAATAGTATTTGCATAAAAAACTTTCTTTCTTCTGAGCACATCTGCTCTGGCTTCTGCCTCACCTGAAGATCTAACCCTTTGCATGTGACATCTTCAATGAAGAATAAGCAGCAGGAGCAGATGAGCTTTCAAGAAATAAAGATCCTATTTTCATGCAAATGTACCAGTAATTAAAAACTATGGAAGGAAAAAAAAGCAACTCAATATGCAATACCTTCAAATTTAATTTGAAGTATAATAGTTTCAAACTTTTCCATAAGAACTCCCAAACTCTTTAAGTGGTTTAGTTTTGAGAACAGTAGTAATTGTCATTCAGATTAATGGGTTAGTTTTTCTTATCAAAAGACACCTTTAAAATAAATTGGGGGGTAATAGGAAGAAATTTTAAAGGGTTTTTTCCCTATGGTTTGAAATAAAGTTAGTTAAATTCCTAAGTAAACTGAATTTCCATTCAAGTCTGTGAGTGAAGTAAGCTGTACTCAAAAAGCCAGCCTAAGGCCTACTACAAGCCCCGCATGACTTCCACTACAGAAAGTACGCCAAGCTGTATCTTCAGCATTTACTGTTGCTTCATTAACCATCTCACCTTTCCTGAAGGAAGCATTTTACTGAAAAACAATGAGTTTGTTTTTATTAAGTTTTACCATTCCTTATTAATCACTTCAAAGCTTACAAAATCAGGAAGGGAAAGATGCTTTGTGGTAGGAATGCATCCCACAATTCTATCCTTTTAAAGCCACTGCAGAAATTCAGAGAGATTTAACTTATACCTCTTCTCTTCTCTTCTCTTCTCTTCTCTTCTCTTCTCTTCTCTTCTCTTCTCTTCTCTTCTCTTCTCTTCTCTTCTCTTCTCTTCTCTTCTCTCTATTCTAATTCTAATTCTATTCTACTCTATCTGCCCTGCCCTGCCTTGCCCTATCCTATCCTATCCTATCCTATCCTATCCTATCCTATCCTATCCTATCCTATCCTATCCTATCCTATTTTTTGTCTACAGTAAAATGAGTTTGAGTTTGAGACGTTTTACGTTTACTTCAAACGTTTTTGATTCTCATGACACGAGCACAATTCATAATAAAATAAAATCATTGCCTAAACTTTAGACCTCATTCCATTCATCTTTAAAGTTGTAAGCTTGCAGAGTTGGAATGCATAAACAACTTCTGCCATTTTATCCTATGCAATTTAAATTTATTACTCAGTATATAGAAGTAGTCACAGCTCCCAAATGATAGGTGCACGTTCACTGAGTAGAAATAAGTTTATTTCTGAGGGGTTTGGAAAGGCTGGGCATTACATATCTATGTATACACACACATATATATATATATAAACAATGGAAAGCTGCATAATTTAGATTTCACAGAATAAAGAAGTGAGGTATTGATGATTTATTGATTACAGCTTACATTTAGATGTGGAGATGCAGGAGCTGATAAATAATGTAAATATTTTAAAATTCTGTCAGTGATAATCTAAAGGGAATATTGTGATTTGCAGTAATACTTGGAAGAATTCCTTCACTAATTCTTGCAACTAGAATTTCTTGTACAACAGGCTGAGGTATGGCCCATGGACTTCACAGGGATTTGGTAATGCCCCATCTACATCAGCTAATTCTTTTTTCCTTTGCATGTCTGGCTTGGTTCTTGCTTTTGTTTTTTGTTTTTTGTTTTTCCTAGGGGAGGGAGGTGGACCATAAGAGTAAAGTGAGGCAGCTCTATAGAAAACCATTACTGTAAATGCTATGAATAGAACCTACACTACATTTCAGTGCTTCAAATTTTGGAATTAACAAATGGAGGAGGCTAATGAAGGCTGGGTGTAGCTGTGATGGGTATGGCAATGCATGCTCTATAAATTTGTTCCTAGATAAGGTTTAATCAAATATTTTAGCTTCACTTTCATGCAAACTATTGGAACTTCATCATAGGTTTGCTTAGCTGGTGCCTTGGGCAGGTATACCAAGTGTTTGAATTTCTTGTGATAATGAACAATTAAAATTGACTGAAAGCACCTATATTTTTATACTTGATGTAGTAGTTGATTGTCTCTCAAGATTAATGATTCCCCTGTGCTCAGAAAATAATGTTGTCAGTTGATGCCTGAAGCCATATTATTTTTATTGCAAACATCATGGATGAAAGAAACATCATTTTTGTCGATTATGATTTGAGGGCATAAAATGAGATTGTTCATAAAAGCAGAGAATATAAAATACAGTTTTCAAGACCACCATATAGACCATATCTGATGACCATTTAGTTATAAAGGAGCTACCAATAAGTACATTTGATATATTAATTCTTCTCCATATAATAATAAAAAGCAAGGAACTCACAGTAAGTCCTTTTTTTATAGTACAGTAGTAAGATTGCTTCTATTTCTGCTTCTACCCTCATTTCATTTTCATAGCTTCATTCACTAAATGCCTATTAAAAACATTATTATATTTCTTCCAACCTATTAGAAAGACTTATAAAAAATTTCTGGGTATCTTGAAAGCTTTGCAAAAGAAACAATTAAATGGAAAATTGTCCAGAACAGGATCCCAAGAAACTATTCTCAAATGCATTGGGCCTATTTGTATTCATCATTGTACTCACAAAGAGTAGGAATATTACCACTGATGCCAGTTGTGCTAACAGCAGAGCGCTCTATTTTGCATATTCCACCAAAAATGGTCATTAGTATTGCAAAACTGAGCATTCAAAAATTAGAAACTGACAATAGTATGAAAAGAAGCATTAGGAGATTGCTTTAAGGAGGGAGAGTAGGACTAATTTGCATTTTAATGTGTGGATACAAAATCTGGAAATCTACCAGAGGTAGATATCTGAATGTCTTTGAGGAAAAATTCTTTATGAAAATATTAGATATGAAGTATAGATCTAAGATTCATCAGAGAGTTTGACAGCGCTTTTATATTACCATCACCCAGTAGGATGATGAAAATATCTGAGATATGTTAAGAATTAAGCAAGAACAGCCATAGTCTAATTCAAGAGAATCATAAAAGAAAACCATGAACACTCTCCATACTGACTTAGAGGCTCTACAAAGAACAACACATAACAGGCTAGCATGGCAGAGATTAGTTCATCCCCTTGCTGTGAGAAGGATTCAGGTGGGTCAGGGAAAAGGTTTGTTTTCTTCTCTGTACTTTGATCCCCAGCACAAAAACTTCTTAGAAAGGATCCCCCCAGAATCACTGCTTTCAGTCCTATTTTCTCCATAGGCATGTGACATCAGTAGGAAGGCAACTGTATTGCTCTAGGTAGCAAAGGTTAGAACTCACTGTGGAAAAAGGCCATTCCATTCCTTTCCATTCCATTCCATTCCATTCCATTCTGCTGCACTTGCTATCTTACTATTTCAATTCCTTACAATAATGAGGTGTGATGACTATCCTCATTTAACCTCTGTCCTAAGAATACTTGGGAAATATATAGACATCTTTAGGGACTGCTTTGTTGAGAGGGTTTTGTTTTATGGTTTAGCTGGTCTTGCACATGAAACAGAAGGTAGTGACCCTGTGTGATAGTCTTTCCTTTCTTCCAAGAATTGGTTCTGTATCCCCTACCTTCATTCACTCCAGAATTTTGTCTGTCATACAGGTAGATGTTATCCTGATAGAGGCTGACAAAGAAGCAACTCTGTCAAGCCATAACCTCACATTCTTCATCTTCTAGCTTTCAGTTAGTTTGTCTTGAGGCTGCAGAATACAGAGATCTCAGATCTTTAAACTTCAAATCTGTGAAAAAGCAATATGGAGAGTGGAGAATGAGTTTTACATGTCCAGAATTGACTGCTTATCAGAAGATGAGTAACAGGTTTGAGCTTCTGGAGGGCTGCAGGTTTCACACTGCTTTGCTGTAATCTAGGTAACTGAAGTATGAATAACAAAGCAAGATCATCATCGAATGCAGTTCAATAAAGACAACTGCCTGAGAACAAGCATTAGTCCCAGATGCAAAGATGTAAGAATCCACAGTCCCTAATTATGGACTGAGTTGGCCACTTACCATTTCGTATTTTCAGTCAGAGTAGACTTAATGCCTCTGCGAGCTCTTCAAGTAGCATCACTTATTTCTTTGCTTCAGCTTCAGCCAGATGTTTATTTGTGAGCTGCTGTTGTCAAAAGAATAAGCAATCTTGATGCTAATGAGTATGGTCAAATGCAGTGAAGTGTAGCTTGCAATTGTTGTCTTAATCTTGTCTAACTGTTTCTCCTAAAGGCTGCATTTGGAAACAGAAAAGGCAGGTGGGAGACTAAACCTCCATGTGACATAAATCGAGGATTTGGTAGCAATAGCACTGCTTCCACTCACTGCTCTGGAGTATGCACCTTCAGAGGGAACTCACACTGCAACACTCGAAGTGCAAGGATATATACAGCAGTGATGAATTTAGCATGTACTTCCTCAGTTAGAGAGTATAGCAATGAAGAACGTCAATTAGTGCTTAATATACACGCTTTTGAAATACGGTGTGCTAAATCCCTCTTTATTCCCAGAGGTATCACAGCAGTCTCCCAACAAGTACTGTCCTCTACCTGTGTACCTCCTTCTGATTTTCTGAGAATAACTGGAAGATTCTCAGAGAAAAAGACAGATTAATTTTGCAATTCTGTCAATCACTAATGTGTCTGCAGGCATAATTACCAGTTCACTGCACAAAGACAGCCAAACAAATTGACTGAAAGAACTGTTAATCTTTGTCTTCCTGGGACAGATTCAAACTAATATTATAGTTTTCAGTTCTTTTCACTCTTTGTACATGACTCTGGATTTAGCATTCCCCATCTTCTGCATATAATTGTTGTCCTTCTAGTTGCTGCCAGATATTGAATGGCTAATTGTATTTATGCAGTATTTTACATTCTTACCAAATGGTTTGAATGTAATTTAATATAATAATTTATCTAATTACCTGATGTTTTAAACTTTGTATTGAACACTGCCAGGTCTTTGATATGCTCAGTACAGCCCATAATTTAGAGCATAATCTCTGTTAGTTTTTTACTTCCTTACGCTTACTTTTATACATTTTAAATTTTTGTATGGCATACACATATTCATGCTTTTCCATGCAGTTTGTCCTGTATTTTCCTCCTTTCTGTTCATGACCAGCTGTTACCCGTGTTCCTGACACATCAAACTGCACACCTTGAAGCTCTGTCAGTTGTCTAGTTCATTACTACGGTGAAGATGAGGATCTAATGCTAAGCTCTGCGGTGCTGCATTCGTCATCTGCTTTTTACATTTATGGTCATTCCTTGACTTTGTAAGCAAGCCACTTTGTTATCCAGTTGAGTGTTACTTCCTTACCTTCTTACCCTACTCATTAATAATGTATTTGGTACTGGCTTAAAAGCTTCCTTGGAATCCAAGTGAATAATGTATAGTTCTGTACTCTTTGTCTGCTCTTACTGTCATTTCCTCAAAGAAATTAAGCTAGTTTGTTATGCATGGTTTCCATTCTGGTAATCTTGACACCAAAATATTAAAAATTCTTTTTGCATGGAAGGTCTGGGCAGTTTACCAAAATGTTCCTTTTGTATTTTTAGATACTTGTCATAATGCCATAAGCAATATTTAACATTTTACTGACAGTACATAGAGCAACATATTTGGTTCTGTACCCAATGCAAAAATGTGTTTTCACATAACAGAAAGGAACTACAGCGTAATAGAGAACAAAGTAGATTCCATCAAGAAATACTTTAAAATGTCATGAAACATATATTTTACACACAAAAATCTGCCAATCAAGTTTTTACATCAGTTACAGTTTCATAAAGTACCCTGGGGTGCGACTCTGTAGCAATGTGAAGACAACAAAGGAAGGAAATATGAGTCTGCAAAAATGTCACAAGCACATTAAATCTAAAAAGTACCCATTAAAATTGATGGAAGAGGAATTACTGTTCCAACCTATTAGGCTATTAGATATTTAGAATTGGAATTCCTTTTAAATTCCTTGCCACTGAAACCCCTATGAATTCCACAGGGAATCATGGTGAAAAGAAGGCTGATTTGAGACTTTTGCTGTTCTTCTGACTTCACTGAAAATTTTGTGGGCACATTAAGGGCAATATAGGCTTTTGTTAGCAACACTTTTTTTTCCTTACATACTTCTTTTTTGTACCTTATTAATTGATATGGATTTTAAATAATGACAAAACCAGAAAAATGTAAGCATATTCTCTTTTGGTTGCATGATATCAGAAGAACAAAGCCTGAGTTTGTAACTCTCTATGCAGAGAGAACATAGTTGTGTTCCGTATGCAAAGCACAGTCCCATAAACTTGACCACTACAGCCAACTTCACAGGTTGGTAGTCAGCTTCAGACTCTAGCTTAGAGGACTGGTTCTGCAGCCATTCATGTGACTTAGTGCTTTTACCACACTGGCTGACGTGTCAGGCTGACCACTCGTGAGGAACATCACTTATCACTGCTTTCCACTTGGACATTGAGTCATTGAGCGCAGCTCTTTGAGTGCGACCATCCAGCCAATTCCTTATCCACTGAGTGGTCCATCCATCGAATCCATGTCTCTCCAATTTAGAGACAAGGATGTTGTGTGGGACAGTGTCAAATGCTTTGCATTAAAGTACCCACAGACCAAGCTCAACCTAGTTAGGCAATACCCACCTGACTGCTAGACAATGGTCATACACAGGAAAAAAAAGAAATTAAAATCAGCTCAAGTCAAGACAGCTCCTGAGACTGCACTGTCAGGTCACTACAGAGTCTGGCCTTATCTAGTATTGGCAAAACCCTATTTACTGAGCTACATCTGAATGACTGAAAAGAGTAACACAGTGAATAGTGTCTCATTTTACCAGTAAGAGGTCTTTTATTTTCTGGGTCTTTTCCTCCATCTGGGAACAAAAGCCACACATTTTCCAACTACTTTTTCTCAGTCTTGCCCCAAGATCTATCAGAGCTATCCAGGTGTCCCCTAATTCTGTTCCTTATCATGGTTTCTAGTAATTTGCCCAGTAGACATCAGACTTACATTCCTAGCATTCCCCGGATTTTCTCTGGAACTTTTTTAAAGAATTGATGTCGTATGTGCTGCAAGGCAATTTTAAGCAATAGGTTACATCCTGCCGTGAGTAATTCAGGTCTTTCGTCCTTGAGTTCCTTTAGAAATTTGGAGTGAACACTAGATGGTCCTGGTGATTTTCACTTTATCTATTTATTCCATAATCTCTTCTACAGTAATTTCAATTTCAGACTGATCTTCAGATGAGTCCCCCACCAAGAAAGGTTCTGGTTTTGAAATCTTCCCAGTTCCTTTCAGAGAAACCACCAATGCAAAGAGGTCACTTAGCTTCTCTGCAATGACCTTGTCTTCTCTGAGTATTCTTTTATGCCCTGAAAGTAAACTGGCCTTACAGATTCTGGCAAACTTCCTGCTCCTGATGTGTTTTGTAGAGAAAAGGATTATTAGTTTTGATTCCTTTGTTAGTTATTTTTCAGATGCTTTTTGGTCTGCCTTATTATGTTTTCACATTTAACCTGCCAGAGTTTGTAACTTTCTTCTTGTGTCATTTCAACATGACTTCAGCATTTTCAAAGATGTATTTTTGCTTCTAACAACCTCACTTACTCTGCTGGTTAGTTGCACCAGCTTCCTTTTGCCCTTTCTCAAGTCTGTCTTAAGAGAAAGTATGTATTTCTACTACAGTATCCTTAAATAGGTTCCTTGGTGCCTGTACAGAGTTGAGACTCTCAGCTGCCCTCCATTTCCTTTTAACAAACTTCTTCTTTCTTACTATTTTTTGAATTAAAGCGAAACTGTAGGGAAGAAATACCTGGGTGTAAGCCCCTAGCTGTTCCTTGACCATGACCTAGTCTAGATGTTGTTGAAGATTCCTGGCAAAGTTCCCTTCCTCAGAGATGGGTTTGTAGAGAACAAAGAAATGAAAATATGGGGAGATATGCGGGGATATGTGCTGTTCTAGGACAGTGTTCTTACCTGCCTTTGATTTTTCCCCTACTCCTATGGATAATTAATTTATGCAGCTGCCCTGTGCTTCTCTCCCTCATACCAGTATTGATTTTGGTGAACAGTTGTCCCTGTTTGTATTTTTGTGGCACTCTTACTGACATTTTGAAACCATGACGGTGGAGACTGGACTTCTCTGACATCGTATCTGGAATGACAATCAGAGTGGTCCTCTGCACAGTAAGGCTACAGATAGTTGTATGTGCCTTGAGCTTCCCTGCTAAAACATCAGGTACAACTCTCCATAGTATTTGTTCAGTGACCGAGCTGTTTCGTGACTCTTGCGTATGGTCAGCAGAACCAAAGCAAATGGCTCAGTACTGAGGCTTCTATACAGGAGTCAGTTGTGACGATTGCAGTGAATGATTACGAGATTATGCAGAAGGAAGATGTAGGGCTCCCTTCTCATCAACCTCACATAAGGAACCTTGCATGTTTTGGGTAGCTCAGCTGCCAGTAAGACTCGTAGGAAGGTCCATTGCTTAGGGTGATGGCCTGTTTGTCTAAAGTGTACTATACCTTTGGGTACAGGGGAACTGACTGTCTGGTCTGGGGAATCTCTATCATGGCTAAGACACTTCAATTATGGCATTCAAAATCAGTGGCTTTTAAAAATAATAAGGTGTGAAAATAACAGACTGGGATTCTTCTCACTTCCTTCCTATGGTACTTTTTCAGACATCTATTCTAAGGTTCTTTACTACTCATGTTTCTGTGCAACTCAGTTCAGAAGGCTTTTGAAGAAGAGCTGAGGAAAAGCTGAAAAAGTTGTAATTTTTCTCCATGTCATGACACTTTCTAAGGGATGGAAACCAGTGAGAAAATTGAAAGTTGGGTCCTGCCTACCAATTTAATGAAAAAAAAATAGTCAAATGTGAAATTAAACATATAGGATTAACCTATTCTGATATATTCTAAATTTGGGATCAAAGAGATAAGATTGTCACAGTGGGCTCCCATAGAAGTTGGGGAGATAGGATTCCTGAGGCTTTGATCAGCTTTGGCTGATCCTGAGCTGTCATTCCGTGGTTTATATCCCTGGAATATAGTCATGGTTACAGTATGTTCCTCCTTTAGTATGCACAGATCTCTGCTCTGAAGAAAGTAAAGGATTTTAAGCTCTTTTGTAAGATCACAAATAAAGATTAAGATCTTGCATTGCATAAATACTGTTTTTTATTTATTTGTCCTCTAGCAGTGAGGCACCGCTGTTATGGGTGGGATTTCTCCTTTACCAGTACCCTTGCTATATCCCATTTTCAGTGCTATTGATTTTGTGCTATAGCTATCTTACTTATTTTTGTTCTGCGCATTAGTATTTGCCAGTGGGTGATCATGAGTACAACTGAAGTTCTGTGCAAGCAGTCGGTACTTCTGAGAGGGTTTTCTTGGTCCTACTGTCGTTGAATTATCAGGAGAATAGAGCAGAAGAACATTTTTTGGAAGCTTGTTTTTGATGCCAGGTGGAAACAGAAGACTACAACCATCAAGAAACCTTTCTTTATTGGGTACCTGGTGCACTACAACTAGCTAAATATGAATAGCTTTATTAATATTTCTTACAGCTTCAGGCTTGGAGAATAAAAGCATTAGCTCTTACAGACCATAGTAGTTCTCATATAATCTGGAGCTCATTTCAGCAGCCATCATCTTTCATTTGTCAGCTCAGAAAAATTGACAAACTCAATCCAATGTCTGTTATTGACAGCAAAAGCAGCTATTTTCCTGGTAATTATCTTAGTTCATGCCACAAGTCTGAATTTAAATGTATAATTCAAATTCTTTTGAAGTTATATGAGTCTTAGCTGTTTCATTCTTCTGCGTTATGCTTGACAAATTTAGGTCCTATTTAATATTTCTAATTATTTTTTTTATCTTCAAGGAAATTACACTTGTCAAGCTGTTCCATAAATACATAATTTTGGAGTAAGAATTTACTCATGGAAGCATATTGTCATCTTCACATAAGCAAAAATTATGAGTCAGCTCCCTTCTCCAATAAATTAAGATTTTACTTTATTTGTCTTGTGATTTTAGAGGCTTTCAGATTCACTTAGTTCACTTTCAAAGAGTAGTTAAAATTGACTTTTTATCTACAAAGTCTAGAAAAAATGGTTTTCTGTAAATGATAACTCGTATCTTCATACTAGCATTTATTGGCTCAACCTTTAAGTAAACCATCAACTATCAGAAGTTTGGAAATAAAATAATCAGAAGTGGTAATTATGAAAGTACCACAGAAATAAAAACTTTGATAAACTAATAGTATAATTAGTAACCGAGAGAGCAATGGAAATTAATGTTTGATAAATTGCACTTTAAAATATAACTGGTGTTGCATTTCTTTGCAAAATTGAGGGTAAAATGACTTTCTTATATAAAATGATGATTCTTTGTATTTGGAATCAGAATAATGTCAGAGAGACTGCTCTGACATTAAGAGATGGAAAAAGAGACTGTTTTTTTTTATTATTATTATGTAAAATCTAGAAATAGCATTCTAAACAGGGTAAGCAGTACCCACTCCATAAGGTGAACTTTATTTGGATAAGAATTGAATTTTAAATTAATTTTGAAATGTAGGCTTGTAAAACACAGAAGTGTTCAAACATTTCTGCACATAAGTGAGGTAGATTACATGATTAAGAATAATGGAATGGTCAGCTTAGACTAGGACAAAGCATAAGACTAAAAAACTGTGAGTGTTAACATAGGGTATATGTATGTTAATATATTATATATAGAGAGAAAATAATATAATGTAATGCTAGTGATTACCTTTTTTTTAATATGAAAAAAATTGGAAAGAGACTTTAACTCAATAAAATGTTTACTTTGCCTCTGTAGTTGGTACATGATTGTAATTGTAAATACTTGGGTATCAGTGAGTATTGTTCTCCTGACTAATAAAAGGTTAAGCAATGTAAAGGGGAATAACCTGAAATGGGGTCACAGTGCCAGACAATTTTTTGCAGCTGATTTCTGCAAATGAGTCACCAAGGAATTTATCTTGGTAGCACAGGAAATACTACAGACTACACAAATCTTAAGACTCTAGCATTCTACTGCCTGCCTGCTGAAGTGAATGTAACCATTGTATGGGATACACTAATGAAATAAAACATCTGTGAGCGTAGTTTCTTCCCATGCTCTAGGAAATTTATGTTTGTTTTATATCTTGAATCATGAGAGTTTATATCCCTCATACATTTTAATACTAACATAACTCTTGCTATTCTTATTATTCATCTAAAATAATATTTTTAAGTCCTCTAAGATGTCTTTCAGACATGAGTTTACAGGTTACTTGTGTATCAAGAATATATTTTCTTTTATCATTATTATGTGTGTCATTTTTTTTGTTTCTCAGTCTCTTGTATTGTGAGAAAGGGTAAATAAAGACAAATATTTTACCTAGTCATAAACATTATATATGTCTGTTATGGCAGTATGTCATCTTACCTTCATTTTCCCTTAACATGGAAGCATCTAATTGCCTTTGCTGCCTCCCATTGTACTGTTTCCCCTTCTGTTGTATCCTTTCAAATCCTGGTAACAAGAATACTGAATACAGTATTTAAGAGATGCTGATGGAAATGTCTCATCTTACAGTGTTTCAAAATAGCACAGAAAGCACAGATATACAGCTTTATTTTTAATAATATTGTTCAGAGAAGATGATTTTCACCATATGTCTTGGCCAACAAACCTAATTCTTGGGATTCTCACGACTGGGTTTATGTGCAATTGTCCACTAGAGAGCAGGCTGAGACCAACAAACCCATTTTGTTCTTGTCATAAACTGACTTTGAACCCAGGTGTCTTAATGTAAATCGTTAGTACATTAAAGCACTGCACCTTCTAGCTTCAGCTGTGAGTATATATACTGCTATCAAACTTGATGGATATAGCTTGTGAAGCTTAGTGACCTAAGGTGGTGATAATAAAGTATTCTGGAACCTGGGTAACATTTTATTCTGTCACTATGGTTTTCTTGCTCTGGTGACATCAACTAATTTGTACTCCTTTACAGGGAATTTCTGTATCCAGCTTTTTAGCCAGAGTCTCAGTTTCCTTGCACTGCTTTTACTCTTCTCTGTCAGACTTAATTTCTTGCAGAGACAAAATATTGCTTGATATTGATTCCATTGTGCAAGTTAATTTCAGGTTCTCATACTGCACATCAGCTGAAGCACTGTTCAAAATCTTGGAAGAATTTTGTAACACAAAATGCACAAACAAAATGACCCATATAATATCTCCCAATAATATCTTGTCTCTGTTATCTAATCCTTTAAAAAAACGTTAGTCAATTTAACAGACTCTTTGCATGGAAACATTTTTATCCAAAAATTTGTACTAACAAGAGTACTCAAAGCCCATAAAATTCTTCTGATTTTTGGCCTGTTTCTTATCTTATTTTGTTTGTGTAATACATTCATCTTCTGTGGAAAAATGCACACCCCGGAGGACATACATACCAGTGGAGAGATTCAGAGTTCTCCCTGTTCCTGTCCCTATAGAACCCACTGATTTTTTGTAGAAGTAATAGGGAGTTTTTTAGTTTACTTCCCTGTAAATGAAGAATATCACAGTCAGTTCCCTCTTGCTTCCACAATTTTGAAAAAAATAAAGTACATCTGTTACTTAATTTCTTTATCTCCCTAGGCTGCTGTGAAGGCTGGCCTCAAAAGACAATTTTTCTTCAGTACTTTGAACCTTAATAATATTCTGTTGTATTCTGAGAAATAAGAATTGGAAATATCTAAGTAATGTCTGTCTTCCCTTTCCACAATCTATAGCCCAATCCACCTTTGAATTCCCTAATGATTCCTGCTTCAAGGATCACATCCTGCTCTTCGCCTTCTTTACCTAATCATGTTTTCTGTAGCGCAAAGCTGCTGTGGCTCCATGCTACAATTCCTCATTTACCATATACTGTCTTTACCATCTGAGTCGATGCCTTCCTAATGTGAATATGCTTTTATTTATAATGGTTTTAAAGTTACAATAGCATTAAAAAATATGGTACAACCTGAAAGATAAAAAGTAATCTTAGCAGAAGCAAATGTTCAGCTTGGGTTATTTCAGCCTGATCAAATCATGTTTGTCTGATGTAGACAACTAAAAGCAGAATCTCATAATAGGAAAGTGCCAGGAAATCTTGAAAAGGAATCACACTGCCAACTCTGCTTATGAAATAAACTAGGTTTACTAATGATTATATTTCCCTTCGTATCTACAGAGAGAGCACAGAGTGCTTGTTCTCCAAGCTGGGATGTCAAATGTATTTCCTGACAGCTCCAGTTCACTTTTCATTATTGATAAGTTAAAGCAGCGTGGCTGTTAGCTGCTCTTCTGTTATTAGTTCATTGAGTTTAGAAAACAGCCAGAACTTAGTCGGAAGAGATGAAAATAAGTCACATATAGTATGATAGTGGCACCTGAGCTCCCTCTGCCCTGCTGCCAAGCTAACACTCAGGATGTTGCAAAATGAAGACTTTGTGCTTCCTGTTTCACACTTCTCTTGGTGCTATGTCCTAGGAATGGAGCAGTTATTACTGAGGAAGGAGAATGCCTTTGGTGATAATGTGTATCTGGAGAAATGGGGATATTGGTAAACTCGAAGAGCAAGTAGGTCAAAGGGATCTCATCATGCTGAGGTGAGATACAGGACAAAAACAGGGTGACTGCAGCAGTTCTGTCTGTTTTTTAACTTAGTTTACTTTTGCTAGCTAAAGCAGTATATCTAAAAATCCTGAAATATTTGTCTTTTTTTTTTTTTATTTTACCCCAATCCACACGTTAGCTAAAAGGGTAATTCATCTCTTTTCACAGAATTAATTTAGCACGTTTAGTTAAAACCTTCCATGCTAAATCCCATATAAAGATGTAAGAAAATTATTCTCTATAGCAGCTCTTATATGAAGATTTAAGTATTATCACACTGTAATAATAAAATCTAAAGATGCAGCTCAAATAAATGACAGGAAACTATACATAAAAATAGGAAAACTCTCCATAGAAGAAATCTAAAGCTTATCGTAAACAACGAAAAATTTGAAAGGAACAAGAAGAAACTTGGAGAGAAACTCCACTGAGCTTAAAGGAGATAAGCATAAAAGGAATTTGTATCAGGAGAAGGAGAAAAAAACCTCCAAAGAGCAAACTAATTGCCCAGATATGAAGGGATACATGTATTCAAGATTATTAATATGTGATGGAAGAGTAAAGGTTTTTTTCTTCAGAATGTGTTTGTAGTGATTATGGGTAATGTTACTGCCCAATTGGAGTTTTTGCAAGTTGAAACAAGGCAACAGATTTTGGGACTTTATGAAAGTTCATGGAAGTAATGTGAAAAGCTATTGCATCGTGATAGGAAAGTCATGCTGAATCGGAAGGGATAAAAATAGAAAATAATCTTAGATATTAAAAATAGCCTTGAAAAATAAGGGGAAGGTAACAGAAGAAATAGAAACCTGTGAAGTATGTAGGCAGGTGCTGATTACAGAAGCAGCATGCCAAGAAAGTAAAATTTTAAACTGAAAGCAGAAAATTAACTTCTCACTTCTAATTCGGGAATAGCTGCGATCATGACTAGTATGGGTGGGTAAAGAAGGTAATTCATATTTTGGAAGAAGACACTAGGGTTGCCAGAAGACTTGCAGTCTGAGACGCATGTCTCAGTTCACTTTCCAAAGGACAACTTAGCAAGATTATCTGTCATTTCCAGTTCTGGATAGAGATAGGATAAAAGATCACGTGCAATATCTTCTGTTTTTTCTAGCACTTGTCTTTGTCCTGTCAGTTGTACTAACTGGCATAAAACAGGGAATTTGAATGCAAGGGCAGGTATGAATGGAACAAGGAGTTTCCAACAGTTGGCCACTAGTCAGAGACATAGATACAAACATTTGAAAAAAAAAGAGAAAAGCATCAGCAAATAACATACAGAAAGAGCAAATCTAGCTGGAGAATATACCAATATCAAAGAAATGACAAGGTGGTCAGATAATATTTTCCTGTAGAAAATAATATCAGATAATATTTTCCTATAACTAGAACCATCAGTATGAATAAAACAAGAAAATGGTCAAAATTAGAAAAATCACCATATGGTCATAAAAATGTTAGGTGAGATGAAAAATAGCGGTAATGTTAAAAATGGAACAGAAGACTGTTTAAAAAGTGTTATTTATATACTCATTTGAGACCACAGTCCGAATAAAGTTCAAATAAAAGACAACTCTCAGAGAAAATTCTAACTGCTATTCACCAAGTGAAAAACTGGATTTAGGGAGTTACTAACTTCAGAAATTTTGAGTCTGGAAGATTGAGAATGGGATACTCAAAATAGTGTCTGACTTGGACAGGAAGGAAGAAAACTTACATCCAGCACTTAATTGTAGTTTTCAAGGAACAGATGCTATAGAAAGGTAAGGTAATACACAAATCATTGAAATGTAATAGGGAAGATGAAAGGTTCCCATTAGGACACGAAAATCATAGAAATACCTTAGTATTAGCTGGGTACTGTCAGAGATAATCATGCACAAGAGCTTCTGACATTCAGTGTTTACAAGTCTGTAAAAATGTAGGCCTCTAAACATAGATTTTAATGTCCTGAATTTTAGCACCCAAGTTTGACAATACTGGATTTGCAACAGGCTTCTATCTGCACCAAAACTATCATTATACCATCCTATTTGGTTTTGATCAAAGGCTCATAATAAATTGCATTTCTTACCATCTATATTAATAAGTAGTTCCAAAATTATACAGTGTAAAGAGTTACATGCTGAAGTTAAAACTCCTGCAGCAATTCTGAAATGCTTATGCTCCCTCTACAAAATGCTAAAATATAAAAATCTAACAGTTTCTTGCAGTCTATTAATGGGCTGGTTTACTAACAAGCTACTGCAGCTAAGTCTGTTTAGGTCTTCCAGCAAGGGGGTTTCATTAATAGGACTTTGTTCACTGAACAAAGCCTGACCTTGCAACACATGTTATTTGATCAGTGAGGAAGCCAAATTAGTACTCTTGATTAAATTAACTATAGAAATAGAGAACTGCACCATATACCAGCAGCTGCATTTGTATTTAGTATGTTCTTGGTGTGTAAGCAAGTATAGGATGAAAAGTTTAAGTCAAGTAGAAATTCCTATTTGGAAAAATATTTGGAAGATAAGACTTGACTAAAAATTAATCCCCTATGAAAATTATCCTGTCAGCAAACAGCACTTCTCTGAAAGACAGATAATAACCAGATGTAAAGATATAAAGACACAGTCATATTTATTTATTTGTCTTTCTCTCCAAGTCTAGTAATTAGTTCCTGAAAAATTCATTCTATTAGAGAAAAAGGCAACAGCTCATTAGCAATTTCTTTTCACTCTTCCCTTAAATTTTGAGAGTGATTTCAGTGTGATCTACACTCTACATTGCATACTCCATATCCTGGCAAATAGCAAACATTACTCTCTGAGTGACAACTTATACATATGCTACATTTGGGGAGAGTTGTTGCTTGCCAACAAAATTAGAAGAGTCTGTTGGCAAGCATCAATAAAGTGAGGAGGGGGTCTGAAACTTGGGGTTTCCCCAAACTCAACTCAGGTTGCATTTATCAAAATTGACAAAAGGTAGAAGATGTGAAAATTTCATAGGCAGTAAGCTAAAAATAAAAGCATCTTGACAGATGGTTATATATTTACTGTCTTTCAAACTTGTATCACTTCTCATTAATAAGAGCATCTTAAATATTTGTAGTCAGCTCAGATTGTTTATTGACATCTATACAGCAAGGTCATGATAATCCATGCCCAGGTCTTTCACCCAGGAAATGAGAGACAAAAAAAAAATAACCTATAAAAGACTACCTGAGGTAGTCCATGCTTCTTCTCACATATATCCTCCTGTGGAATAAAAGAGGAATGGTAAGGACAGGGCTAGAGTGTCAGATACAAAGAAATTCAGCCTACTTGAGTGCATGCCTATCTTAACAGGGCTTTGAGCCAGGGCGCTCCAGTTCCGTCACAGAGATCTGAATGGTCTTGAGACAGAGGAAGGGCAAAAATAGGCTTCTAGAGTGCAGCGTAAGACAGAGTTAATGGAGAGGAGGCTTCAGACAGCAGATTCAGAGGAGCTGCTGCTTTTGCAAAGCAGGCAGCCACCAGAGAAGTCTTACAGAACCTAACAGGCAGTGGGACTTTGCCTCACACCTGTAGCAAGTCAAGCTACCTGCCCTCAGCGCAGCCCTATGTTTAGACCACATGATCCTGGCCTCAATCTCACCTAATCCAGGTGTAACTTCCTCTAGATATCTGTAACCACATAACCTACTCCTGACATCTGCGTGAAGAAAGAGGCTGTCATGTCAGGTACCACTTCCGTAGCACATTGTCAGAAGAGCAGTCACAACCTGGCCACAAGATGAGTTTTCAGTATAATTCTTAAAAAAAAAAAAAACACAAAAACAAACCAGGAGAAAACTGAAATGTAGCTAGGTTTCCAGAAAATGTGTCAGCAACACTACTAACTACAATTTCACCAAAAGTCTTCATGCTCAGGCCATATATTACTGCTGTATTATTACAAATGCTGAATGTTGTTGGTTTGTTTTTTTGACAAAAATCAAGATAGAAGAATCAATAACCTTTGAAATATTAAAAAAATTGGTACATTTGTGAAATTAACAGATGGAAATATAAGAATAGTTCACATTATTATGGAAACATTTGCTAAACATGACAAAAACATTTAAGTTCTGCATTTCAAAAATAATTCGTATGCCATTTTATAGAAAGTTGAAAACTGCACTCTTTGCTTAATAATATAACCAGTTATTTTTCAATGTATATTTCTTCTATGATGGGACAGAAAAAGAAGGCAGCAAGCACCTTAGTTTTGTTTCTTTTTGAGAAATGGGGATTGTATTATTTTGAATTCGGTTCTAGCTGATTTATAGATATTAGCTGGAAAACGTGATAAATTTAGAGGAAGGGAATAGTTTGTAAGAACTTCTAATCAGTGTTCACAGACTAGAAAATCCATCATTCACTGTGTATGATCAGGATATAAGCACTGCTTTTTAAAGGTTAGTAGTTGTTATGGTTTGTTCTCAGAATCTTAATTATGAAAAATAACAAATTCGGCATGGGTAATTGTAGCACTATTAATTTTAATTCATATTTCAAGAGTGCAGAAAACACATATACAGATATTAGAAAACTTTTTGAACTGAATTGCGCTAATTTTTCTCCAGATTAATTAAATGAGTGCTCTTTAACTCTCTTCATGATCAACCATAATCAGACCTTTAATTTCACCTTCAGGCTTATGCTTTCCTGAGTGATGCCACTTTCATGAAATTTCCTTTCTTTTTCTTGCATTTAAATTGTTCCTTTTCATTCATTAACAAACCATACATGAACATTTGTTGTCCATATGAAATTGTGATAATTGAAGTCTTGCAAACTGAAATAGCTGTATGTTTTCCCACTCTGAGGGCTGGAAAACTTGTCAGTTGAAATATAACAGGCTGCTTCTGCCAAGTCTTGTGGTTACAACTGAATAGGAGTATCTGTGAAATTAAGTAACATTTTCATACTTGATGGTTTGTCATTTGTTTCAAAAAAAAAAAAAGATAGCTAGCTGATACAGCAATCTAAATATGAAAACATATTAACTGTGTGTTCTTCTGTTTTGATCACTGCAGGCTCTCTCATTTGGCATAGCTTCAAGAATAACTATGAGCATGGCAGGTTCCTTGATGTTACTGTTTTCTTGCACACATGTTGGTGTGCTAACTTACCTGGTGTAAGCAAACTTGTGGTTTGCTATGCATATGGTCAGTAAGAGAGAATTATAAAGACAGCTTCTGGGATTCAGTAAGAGGGAACTATAAAAACAGCTTCTGGGATAGGACTATTTGCCCAGTTTCGCAAAAATGTCCTTTTTTCCAACCTGAAGTGTCCTTGATGAAGATTTTTGACCAGGCTGCAGGAAACCATTATCTCAGCCATGTCTGTTGGCCATGTTCAGATCAATGGTGCAGCACACGTGCAGTGCGAGCCGCGTGGCTCACGCACACAAATCCCTCTTGGGGATGCTCTCAGAGGCGAGCGTTTTCCCTTTGTCCATCACTGCTCTCACCGAATTTGTTTTGCCTGTCACTGCCTCCAGTGGGAACCGAATCGGACACGTACGGCTGGGTTTGGGCTGCCTTCACCTGATGTCTCAGCCTCGTGGAGTGAACGTCTGTACCTTGCTCCCATTTGAGTGCTCCGTAAAGGCGGGACCCTGTGACAACCAGCCAGCCAGGCCAGGCAGCTCCTCACAGAAGGATGACAAACACACCATACCAACATTTAATATTTATTATTATACCACTTATTTTACACTGTAAGGGGCTATATATATGTTCAGCTACCTGAGCATCCTGGGAGACTTCTAAAACCTGGCAGCAGCTGGAGGTATTAATAAACCACAATTCACTTTCCACATCAATTTCATATCCAGAGAACAAAAACCCCCGATTTTTAGACATTTTAATATGTTAATACCAAGCTTTAGTAAATAGCATTTACCTCAAGAGCGTGAGTTGGGTGAAAACCTGCGTGCTTGTGTCAAAGCACAACGCTCGAAGCAGCATCTGTCAGAAAAGTGAAACCTGCAAGAACAGCTACTGAAGCAGCTCACTGAAAGCGCCGCGGAGGCTCACAGAGGCGCAGGGGCGGAGGCGGCCTCCCCCGGGTCGGCGAGGTCCGTTCCCGGGCGCTGCAGCAACCGTCTCACCGGCCCCGCCGGCGTCCCCGCTGCCGCCCTCACCCCGGGGCCGCGGCGCGACCTGGCGGCGGAGCACCCGCGCCCCCCGCTGCGCTCCTCCCGCCTCCCGCCCCTTTCCCCGCCCGGCTCGCTTTGGCGCCAAGCGGCGAAAAGGATCGGGGCGGCGGCGGGATGAGCGGCCAGCAGCCCAGCCGCCACTCCAACGGGTAGGCTGCCGGGCCCGGCCCCGCACCGCGCGGGGACTCGCCTCCAGGGCTGCGCTGAGGGCGCAGCGGCACGGAGGGGCCGCGGGTGCGCGGGGGGGGCCGCGCGGTGCCGGTCCCCAGCCCTTCCCGCCCCTCAGCCGGCTCCCCGCGCTTCCCCTCGCACCGACTGCGCTTCCTCCCGCCTCGGCCGGGTCGCTGCCGCCTGGGGGTCGAAGCCGGTGGCGGGGTGCCGGCGGTCCCGCGGTGCTGCCGTTCCGCGGCCTGCGCCACGCGGCCGGCCCCGGCGTGTGGGGCCGGGGAGAGCAGCGGCGCCCTCCGCCGGCCCCGCCCGGCTGCTGCCGGGGAAGCTGGTGACCTCCGCAGCCGCGCAGCGGGGCCGGGCCCGGCTGGGGGCTCTGAGCGGGGCGCTGACCCCGCGCCCGGCTGGGCGGGGGGGGGCTGCCCGTGCCGGCGGCCGTGCGGAGGGCAACGCCGCGTCCCCACGGGGAGGCGTTTCTTGAAGGCCCTGTCGTGGGGGTATGGCCTGCTCTAATTATTTTTTGTAATCGTTGGGATAGGAAGAAGAGCCGGTGGGGTATCTTGTATTCACTGTTTCCTGAAATGGAGACCGGTGTGAGCAATATGCAGTTGATTAAAGCCAAAGAAGTGGTGCTGTAAAAGCGAAGTACACTCCGTGAAGAGAAATACTGTACTGCTCAGCTGGGGCTCAATATTTCGACAGAGTTTTTTATTTACTGGTTATTATCCCTCAGGAAAAGTTGAATTTTAAATGCCGAGAGTATCGTTTTTCTGTAAGAAAGTTTGATTTTTCTCTCCTCTCTCAAAAACTGACCTCCTACGAAGGAATAGGTAATGACCATGTCATAGTACCTATATGAGGGGAAAGTTGACAAGCCTCAAGTAAAGGAGATGCCACGTTTATGTGATGTAATAGTGATCATAAACAAAATTATGAGACTTGAAGCTAGAATTGGAAGTCATCAAGAATACATATCCTCTTTGTCTTTTGGGAAACAGGAGCACTGTTGAAGATGTTTTAATACACGCTTTACCTTTTTTTTTTATTTACCTCAAATTTTGTGAGTTGAGTGATAAAATATTGATAGTTGATCTTCAGTAGTTTATATGATACTGGGGAAGAAAACTACTACAGTACAGTTGGAACATAATCACATGACATCAGAAATAAGAAAGCAGAGGAAAAAAAGAGGGAGAAAGGAAAAAAGTCTGGAGAATCCATCAGTTCTCCAGCTGCACTTTATTGTTGTGTAGCTGACCATCATAATCGTCCTATGAAAAGATTTGAGGTGATGTATTCTGTTTTAGGATTCTCAACTAAATTTTTCATTAAGATAGACTTTTTGTTAGTAGCTGAATTACATTTCTTCCTTTTTCAGATGGTGTTACAGTTTACTTGAAGCTTAGATGGATGAAGAACTGAAAAGGGAGGCATTGTCTGCTAACTGCAGAATAATTTTCTGTTTTCCTCTGAAGTAGTGTTTACACAGTCTTTTCTACAGGCTACTAGTCACTCTAGAATTTAAGGATATTTTTTTCCCTTCATGAGCAGTGTTACCTTCATGGCTTTCAGTTCCCATTATTTTTATTCATAAGTCCTTAGGAGTAATCACAAGGATATGCCTTAATTGCTTATTTTACAGCTAGCTATTATGTTTTCTAGAGTAGCTCTCATTCATGCAATTCTAGAATTTAGGAATGAGTGTAAGGAAGATGATGAGCTGCCCCAAATCCATAAACTTCATTTTCCTGTGTGTCCTTGACTGCTAGCCAAGGCCTTGGCTTCTGCTCAATCAGAAATGAAGTATTTTATACCCATTTCACACTCTTACATTCCTCTGCACTGAATTGAGGGAATTATCTTGCCAAACAGGGTGATGTTAAGTAGAAGTGATTGAGTAAGGGTTTTTTTTTACCTTCTCTTTGATGTAAGCCTTCTGCTCATTTTTCAGATACACTCCTCTCCCTGTGTAGTTGGTACTCTGAGGGACTTCCACTTACATACAGTTCTGTATTTGTGAGAGAATTAAATAGCAGCTATTGTTGTGTTTTGAATAAATAGGGTTGCTAGGGAATAATTCAACAAAAGGAGATCGCATGATCTCTTAGTTCAGAGTACTATTGTCTTTCTGGAGCTCTTTCCCCAGAATGTTTTATTTGGTGTAGTTCTGCGTTGTCTTGTGCCTTTCCAAAGGCATCACTGTGAATGCCACATAGTCAGCAATGTATTAAACTGATCATTTAAAGTCTGATGGTGTTTTGGATTTTGTAAATTGCTTTTGTAAGATATTTTAAATGATCACTTAAATTAGCTGAACCAATTTCTTGGCATTTCAGTTAACCTGTCAAGGTTCAATTTGGCACAGACAGGTAGGAGAGTATATCTTTAATTTTCTCTTTCTGCTGTGAGCTTCTTGTTCTCTGAACACTTTTCTTTCTTAGTAGGATAGAGCCCCAACCCTTTAGTTATGATGAGTCGAGCCAGTTTGGGTACTCTTAGAATCACATATTTGATTTGTGTGTTTGCTTTGACAATTGATGGTTCTGGGCACTGTTTATAATGTTGTCAAAGTGTGAGAGAGGTATGCTGACTACACCAAGAATGCATGTTTCTCCCTCCTTAGGTTGAGACAGTGGTCTTAAAGATGATCCTCATTCATTCCCAGGACAAGCCAAAATTTCTAACTTGTAATGTACCATATAAGCGCTATTCAAAACCAGCAATTTATCTTTGGTAAATAGGACCCTGTAGGTTTCTAAAGCACAATTTTATCATGTGCTGGCATTGTCTTCACTCAAATAGTGTAACCTCTTTATGACAAGCTAACTGCAAGCCTTTAATAATGTTTTTAGTTATAAAAATAATAATTAACAAAATACTTGTCTCCTAATTTTTATTTGTCTTCTGAAAGTGTTGGTACTAGTGTTGCTAGGAGATGTCTTGCTGCTTGCAGTTACCAATGATGTATTCTGCGTGGCTGTACATGGCTAGAAGTGTGTCTCAGTCTTAAGCTGTAGTCCTTGGTAAGAGGAGCCCAACAAGAAAAGTACTGTGCCTCTTGTATTTTGATAGGCTAATTATTGTATTTGAAATGTTTTATTGTGTTGGTTTTCAAGTGTAGTAATGATAGGTGAGAGTTTGGGGAAATTTACTTGAATTTGATGTTTTCCTTGAAATTTGCAAATATTAAATAGGGCAGGGGGAGAGAGAAAGAGAGAGAGATGTCTTTCTTTCCTCTCTTTGAGCTGAAAAACAGAAAATCCCCAGTTCTTGCAGTGTCCAAGCAATCTTTCAACCATAAACAGGCAAAAGAACACGGTGCATCACTTTTTTTTCCTTCCTCCTTTCCACAAATAAATCCTCCAATACAGGGAAAGAAGCAACCTTTTGTGACACTTTTATACATAAAAGCTAAGGGAAAAGCTCTTGAACCCATCTCTTCTCAGTTTTTAGAAGACTTTCATAGGACATAATTTCAAGAGAAACTTAGCAGGGGAGTATCAGAATGGCCTTAGTTTTTTGCTGGTAAGTGTTGTAACAGGACACAAACTCATGGCAATAACTGCATGGGCAGAAACAAATGACTGCACAGGAAGCTACCAAATAGAAATTTAGCAAGCTCTTGTCATAGACAGAAGTATAAAATAGCTTAGAGGCTTGCAGTTAGTGCAGTCATCATAAAAAAAGATTATGTTGTTTGGGTGAAAAGAATACCAGTACATGATACACCTGAATCTTAGAAATATAGATGTTATATATATAGGATAAATTGCTCTGTCTTTGAGTAGCTCAGTGCTCTGAATAGCTCAGCCTTCTTATCTAAAACTGAAATTTGCAATCTCACTTGGATGCCTTTACCCTGAAAGGAAATGTTGCATATATATAAGTTCCTGGAAAGTACATAACTGATGGTATTACTGTTAAAATATTGAAGACTGTGTGGTCTTCTTAGCCAGATGCTGATCCTGGTTACTTTAAACTTGTGCACATTGAAATAATACAATCTGTAGTAACTCTAGCTATGTGTTGTTTGCTGATGGCTGTTTCTTTCCATAATAAACTATAGTTTCAGCAATGAAGGATCCTGCAGAAAACGAGAGGATTATTTGGAATGGCCTGAATATTTTATGGCAGTAGCATTTTTGTCAGCACAAAGAAGCAAGGATCCGAGTTCTCAGGTAAGAAGGCAACGTATAAGAATAACATAACTTAATCTATATTGCACATCGCATCTGATGCACATGTAGCACTTTCAGGGATTTCGTATTAAAAGTTATTTCAGTGTATAGCTATTCAATTTTTAACACGGTCAGCACCTTTTGTTGCAGAAATTCTTTTATTGCGCCTGACCTTGTGTAAAATTCTGTGTGTACATTTGCAGCTTGGAGTTTTGTAAATCTTCTTTTCATCTGGAGGTTGAAATAACACATGCGTTTTATCTCCTTTTTCCAGTAAATATAGCTACTATCAGAGGAGGATAAAACTACTGAAAGTTTTAGATTGTAATTTTTAAAGACAAAGCATTTTACAAGTTCCTTTTCCTCACCTGTAAGACTATAAAAATTAATTTTTTTTTTTCTTGGGTTGACTGGAGTTTTCTTCTAGTTTGATTTCTCCCTCAGGTTCCCCCTTTCCCCGCTGCTTCACTGTCTGTCCCCATTCTTTGCTTCTTTCATGTGCCTCTGTTGAACACTGGTGTGAGGCAATTGATCAGTCTCCTGAACCATGCTATTCTGCAGGACCCAGTCATCCCCTTAGTCTTTAGTCTTCCTTTGCGTGAAAAAGTTCAGGGAGCAAATCCCAGAAAAGCCATGGAGTAAAATGCATGTTAACAGTCTGTTCAGTTACTTGCTGGTTTCTGTACATTATGGCTCTTAGTTCTCTGGAGGTTATTCACTTAGGGCTAATTTTTTGTTACGTCAGACCTGCTTGATAAACACATTGTATGAATTAAAATCAGTACTATTGCCATTTCAGTAGATCTAAAATATGGGCGTAAAACATAAAAATGAGACACTTCATCATTCAGTAAGAAGGGTCCCTGTGCAGACTTGGATTGGAGTATGGAGAGAAGGGTGGAAGTTAAAAGGTCTGGTATTTTGGTGCACATTTGCATATACAAGCCACAAAGGTTTGTGAGCCTATCTCTGCCTAGGTCAACGCTACCGCATCTCTGTTTCATCTTCCATACCTTTTCTTTTGCTCCTGCTGCTCATACTGCTACTGGAAAAGCTAGTTTGAGGAGTTGAACTGACAGAAAACTTATTTTTGGTGGGGTTAATTCAGTGCCAGTTCTGCTCTCTGAACTAGGTTCACTTCATAGCCGGACAAGGAACGGTGCTGGCAGGCTGGGATGGGGACTGCATGACAAGAGGGCTAGCAGGGTTGCATCTGCTCTGATTTATTTTAAAGGTTCACCACGTAAAGTGAAGCTTCTTTCTCTTAAATGAAAATTGTAGGACTGATTTTTCAGGTCTCATCTTTCTTGTTGAATCATTGTTTTGCATGCTGTTGGTACTATATAAATTTGATTTCATTTAGGTTGGTGCCTGCATTGTAAATTCAGAAAACAAGATTGTTGGAATTGGATACAATGGGATGCCTAATGGCTGCAGTGATGATGTACTACCCTGGACAAGAACAGCAGCCCATAGACTAGACACGAAATATCCTTATGGTAAGGCTCTTTGTGGTTGACAGCTTATACTTGTGATGTCTGTATATGTGACAATTCAGCTGGTAAAATATCGATCAGTTTTTCTTCCACTCACCTGCTTTTGTTAATGTGCCCATATGTCATACATCAAGATAAAAAACACAGCTCTTGAAATAAATGACAACAGTCTTTATGAAGGACTGGCTTCCTGGTGAAGTATGTTCATAAATTATTAGCCATTTTGGATTGTGTAGTGAAAACTTGTAGATATAATGCCACTCATTAGCACTCAGTTGCAGTGTATGGAGATGATTCCTGCTTCTGTGTATTTGTCTCCACAAAAATTACAGAGAGCATGTATCTGCAAAACAAATAATTGGGTCTAAAAAAATACAGGTATTAAAATTGTAAACTCCAGTGGTTGTGGAAAATTCCAGTATTCAGGTGTTGATGGCATAGACAATACAAATTATGAATGAGCTGAATTTTGTCTTGAAGCGTGTGATTGTGTTCTGTCATTCCATGCCATTTTTGCCTCATCTGGTGTGCAGTGGATCTACCCTGTTGCGGGTGAGGTGACTTTTATTATTTCAGCCTCTGATCTGGTTCACATTTAGTAAATCATAGAATCATAGTATGGTTTGGGTTGGAAGGGACCTTAAAGATCATCTAATTCCAACCCCCTGCCCATGGCAGTGACACCTTCCACTAGATCAGGTTGCTCAAAGCCCCGTCCAACCTGGCCTTGAACACTGCCAGGCAGCTACAACTTCTCTGGGCAACCTGTGCCAGTGTCTCACCATCTTCACAGTAAAGAATTTCTTCCTTATACCTAATCTAAATCTACCTTCTTTCAGTTTAAAACCATTATCCCTCGTCACATCACTACACTCTATCTTTCCTGTAGCCCCCTTTAAGTACTGGAAGGCTGCTATAAGATCTCCCCAGAGCCTTCTTCAGGCTTCAGACCCCAACTCTCTGTCCTTATAGAGGAGGTGCTCCAGCCCCCTCATCATCTTCGTGGCTTCCTCTGGACCTGCTCTAACAGGTCCATGTCCTTCTTATGTTAGGGGCCCCAGAGCTGAACACAGTACTGCAGGTGGGGTCTCACAAGAGAGGAGTAGAGGGGGAGAAATGGGCAAAAGGAAGGAAGACCAAGGATGGTTTCACAGTAAATGTGGCTGAGTGCTACTTTGGATCCTGTCTTTGTCTTTGCACCAGGCATAGTTTGGCCTTCTGCAAGCCTGCTTTTAAGGGTCCTCTGTGAATCTTGGTGTACCTATCAGCTGAACTGTACAGTTACTCTTGTGGGCCAGGTGTGGTTTGCAGGAGCCAAGGAGACAACTTGCTGGACTGCCTCAGGCTTCATGCTGTCTGCTGGGAGTGGAAATGGAATTGAGAGCTGCCTTGTGGCCTGCAATAGCTGATGTTGGGGAGGAAACGTGGTTAGGACTGATAAGGAAGCAGGGAGCATATGGTCTCTTAAATCCCCCTTCATCTTTCTGCTTCCGCACCAGCTCCTGCTGCACGTTTGTGGGGTGAGCGATGGGCGCAGGGAAGATGGGTATCAGGAGCTCCTTCATTCTGTGCTGCATCTCAGCCTGTGCTGGGCTCAGGAATGGCAGGAAGAAGAATCACAAACATGAACACAGAGCCCTGAGAAATTTTCCCTTCTCTCTGCATCGGTGGGGGAATTGAGCACCAGGGTTGAGCTTTTGCAAAGAGATACTGACTCTTTTTCAGTGTACAGTATTTATCTCTACCTACTAATTCTATTTTTTACTTGTAACTTGTAACAATTGGTCTGATACAGAGATTAGACTTGCATGAGTTTTGACATTCCCTGTGTTCACCCAGAGCCCTCTCTAAAAACCAGCATTTCTTTTCTGTTTTCCCATGGCATTGAAGTGAAAGATGATATGCAGTGGCTCAGCATGTAATTCATCAGTTTCATATTTGAGTTCTTAAAACCCCAGTACTTTGTCCTTGTTCACTTTACCAATTTATTATGAAACCTCTAACGTTTAACTCTTAAGCTTGAGACAGTTTCATATTATTTTTCATACGAGATTTATTGTCAATACTAGGGCCAGCTCCTGCCTACTTTTAAGTCTGCTCTAAAGCACAGAAGCACTGGTTTTATGTGTAATGACGGTACCATAATGGTACAGCTTGGTATGACTGCTCTTTACTTACAGGGTGAGGAAACAAGTGTTACCATATTGATTGAATATAAAGTACTTAAAACAGAATATTGATTTTGGTTGAATCTTTATGCTTCTGTTAGGTCTCAGTTCTGAACTAAGATCAGTGTGGGTGGTCTCTGGGACCTAAAGATGTTCCAGGCACTCAAATTTAAGCTGACCAATTTAAACTAAAAATGCTGTATGAATTTGTGAGGAATCTTTGTACAGATTCCTCTCAAGTCAGAGGTGGTTTGGTTTTGTTTTTTTTTTTTATTCAACTCTTGACTCCAAAACGTGGAGTAAAGTAAAAAACTCTAATATGTGATGTTTAAAAAAATGCACTAACCAATCTAACAGCTTGGAGAGAGTTGGTCTAAATACTGCCCTTCCCCCCAAGAATCTTAGTCTTCACCTCATTAAAAAAATCACAACTTTGTAACATGAAGTGTCTGCTGTGATGAATAAACGACCTATTTTGTAATTCACAGATGATTTAAACTCTAGCAGGTTCTTATTAATCTTGATAGCACAGTTGACAGACCAGACAAGTGTATATATATTAAAAAAAAATCTGCTTTAAAAAATTCTGGTAGATGCAGAGACACATAGAATTGCTGCTAAAATCTCATTAAACTGTCATGTTTTCCTTCCTGCTTTGCTAATCATCACAGCGTTTGTGTAAATTGAACTTTTTATCCTTGCTTTTTCCTGACTAGCTTGTTCAGAGATGGTACGATCTTAACTGTTTGTTCCATTAGCTTATCATGGAAACGCTGGCACCTTCATCACTAGACCTGCAGTGTAACTTACTAGCTAAAGCTGATGGTAATTGTGCATGTACCACCACACTAACTTGGAAGATGTCTTCTAGAGCTACTTCATGCATCTGCAGTGCTACAGAAAAGGGCTGGGGGTGGATCTGAATGCTGACCTCCCAGTTTTGTGTATTGTTGTAGGTTAGGCATAAACATTAGCTCGCTTCCCACCTGTTTTGGACCATTCTGGCTAGCTTTCTCCAGAACAAAGCATGAGTATTGCTCTGCGAATGGCTCACTCAAAGGCTGCTCCGGAGGACAGGGTGGAAAAAAGGCTGCAAGAAAACTGTCATCCTATATAGGCCTATAGTGCAAAGCCTGCTGAGATGATACGCTTAACCCTCCTCCCTCCCTGAGGCCATACTGGGGGATATGCAACGCATACTCTGTTTCATGCTGTGAAAATACCACTCTGGTGGGCTGCAAAAAAGTCATCGCACTTCTTTATGCACTTTGAACTGAGACATACAAATTAAGTATGTGGTATGGTGGGACTCCTGAGACCTGGAGCCTTGAGGAAACCCAGGGCCAAGTGCTGTGTAATGCTGATGGAGCCCTGAGTAAGATGAACACGAGCCAGTCTGTGCCAGTTGGCCTCTGGGCCAAGGGTCAGTCCCTGGCCCTTCTGTATTTAGCAGCATAGACATAGCAGGGGATTGGACCCAGAGGCTATCTTTGCAGAAGTAGGTTAGATGATCCTATAATAAATTATTGAGCTGTAGCAGAACAGATGGATGCATTAACCCCATAGCTCTGATCAGATTCACTGTTTCATGGCTAGAAAACTTCCAGTTTCTACCCTAAATTTATCTGTGGTTAGTTTATACATTCTTGTGTGTGCCAACATTGTTCTTTTAGCTTTTCTTATTCACTGCGATTAATCCTTCCTCCTTTCCCCCCCTTCCCCTGTGCACTTACTGATAACAGTAACCTTTTGGACTTCTGTTGTAAGGCTAAACAAGTCCTGTCACTTAAATTTTACTGTATCTTGAAACTTTTTGGCTTGAAATTCATCAATGTCTCGGTTATCTATGTCTGCTAGAATATACTGTACATATCTAACCTGCACCCTCAAGTGTGGGTTCTGCTCAGCTCAGTGGTAGGGAAGGGTTCGTCCTTGATTAAAAAATTTGTATTTACCCATATCTAAGTGTAACCTGAGCTGCTACTGAAAGAAAGCATCAAAATGTGGTAAGTAGTGCTCACTTCACCTTAGAGGACACGTTTTGGCTGTTACAGGGGTGGTGATGTGGATCACCTGTATTGATATTGTGCATTCCTTATGGGAGTGTTGAAGCAGATGAAAACTTTTTTCCTTCCAGTTGTAGTATGTACTTGCACAGTTCAGTAGTACTGTTATGTCAGAAAGCACTGGCTGTTTTGCAGAATGCCGTTTTTTCACAGCACAAAATCAGGCTTTTGTTTTTATGTTGGAACTGGCTCTTTCCAGGCTGCCAGTCAGTGACAGGAGCGGGGATATTTCTGCACAGATGAGAGAAACGGAAGGCCACTTTTAGATACCTACTTTACCAAGATGTTATTAAAAGCTTTTCCTGAAGCATTGTGTTCAGTACTGTGTGCAGAAGCTTCTTAATAATTAGACAAAATTCTGGTTTTCACAGTCAAAAGTGAGTGCCCTCTGTTTCTGTTAGATGAATCCGAGGATTTTATGATGCTGTTTCCTCTCACCGATCATTTAAAATACTACATTTTTCTCCTATTAATGCAAGTCTTCCTACTAATGCTTGTTGCTATGCTCCTGTTATGCCCTCTGTCTCCACTGCAATCTAAGAACATCCATTTGACAACCAGTCTCTAATTAAGAGAGTTTTAAATTAAAATGACTGGCAAATTCAGAAACCTCTGAGCAATAGAGAAAATATTGAGTAAATATGCTTACAAATATTTATACAGGTTCAGATATGATAAAATATGTGCTGTGGCAAAAAGTATGCTCTAATTGAACAGTACCTGCTGTGTAAAATGAAACAAACTGTTATCAACATTTCCTCGTGTTAGGATTATGAGCTTTTCATCAATTTTTTAGAGATGAACACTCAAAGATATTCAGGCAAATGTTACTTTTGTAGAAGCTGTTATTTTGACAGCACAAAACTCGGTAAGGCACTAAGAAGTGTGATGCTCTCTTTCCAATTGGCAATGCAAAGCTGAGGCTTCAGCTGGAAGGGAGATCTACAGGAGACAGTCTTCCCCAGCAGCCAGTCACTCTCTTGTCCTGCATGGATTTCTGTCCAATTCTAAGTGTCGTACGTCAAATCTCTAGGAAGTTTGAAGATTTGGAACACTGGGAATAATTTCTCTCCTTCTTCTTGCCCACTAAGAAATGCCTCTGTGTTCTGCTGAGAGTAGAACAAACTTGGAGCAGGATGGGAGGAACTGGGAAACGGGATGGATTAGCTAAAGCATCTCGGGTTTTGAGAGGGGCTTCTCTGGTCTGCCTCCAGCAGATTTTGTGATGTTCATAAATGGGCTGAGTGGTTCCCATCTTCACTTCTCAGTTCTCCTTTTTCACAAAAGCAAGCAGTGAGGCTGTGGGACTGTTCCGTTTTTCTGACTGCAGTCTGAAGAGACTAGGACTCTAGTGAAATCTGGTGGCGTTATCCTTGCCTCCTTGCCCTAACTACAGCAACTGCTCTTCCTCCAGCACACAGAGCAAGAAAGAGAGCAGCAGGAATGGCTGAGGGCAGTGTCAGCCCTACATCAGTGTCCTGCCTTCCCCTAACACAGTGAGAAACCATCCCTGTGCTTTCACAAAGGTTGAAAAGAGATTGATGTCATTCTACAAATTCCATATCAACCACTGTCCCCACTGGTTGTCATTCCAGACCCTGTTCCCTTCAATAATATTTTCATCCCTTCTGTGATCCTTACTATGTCCAGTGTCAGGGGTCCAGTGAGTAAAGGATAACTGATAGGTGAGGCTCAGACAAAGATGGGATGGACAAGAGATGAACACGAGATGAACACGGAAAGATGAAGGTTTTACCAAAAGGCAGAGAAGTGGGCCAAATTACAGAACTCCCTGTATCCATTTCTGTGCCAGGTTTATGTTGAAGAATGTCATGCTGTTACCCTGTATTGGGAACCCATAATATTTGTCAGGTTGGTTAACATGGCAGTATAAAAACTTACATTAATAAATAAATCAAAACTTGCTGTGTGACAATCTATGCATTGAAATAAATTCTTTTCAAATGTAATACTATATGTAGTGCATAATTTCTCAAAATTCCTAGTCTGGCTCAGTTAGTTCGTAATTAATCTCATAAAAAGGCCACTCCCCCCAGCGTCACCTTTGATTGCTTCTTAAAAGGAGGCACGTTATGGTGGTCCCTACTCCAAGCTCTTCATGAAGCATGTTAGGCTTTAAACAGTGTTAAGAAACACTTCGGTTCTTAAAAAGTCACTAGTTGAAACACATTTAGTAGGTGGGAAGTGTACTTCTGACTCTGCAATCCACTAAAACCATGTTCACGTAAAGTGGTTAATCCTGAAAAATGACCATTAATAATGTAAGTAGGGTTCTCTTATTTACAGGTGGGCTTAAGGATGAGTGCAACCTCATATATGCAAGAAAAAGCAGAGTGCAGTGAGGAAAGATAGAAATATTAGCAATTAATACTACCAGTAATGAAGCAATCATTCCTCTGCTTTACACCACCCCCCCACCCCTGCCCCAGTGAATATAGTAGCAGGTGGTTGGAATGTCAGAGCACACACTGTCTTCTTGTTGCATAGTTATTTCTTGAGCTAATGAAGCCTTTTGAGAATACTTTTCAAGCCAGTTTTCCAGAATGGAAACCAGTGTTGCAGACAATATTATATTGGCTATATATGAATATTATTTTAAAAAACCCAAAACACATAGGGTATTGTAAAAATTCTTAGTTTTACTAGTCTATTTAAATATACAGTTTTCAGAGTTCTGAATAGTGTGCACCTGTGAAAGGTTAAGTTAGCTTCTTATTGTCTGAGAGAGAACAATATTTAACTATGAGTAGGAGCTCTTAAAAGGTTAGAAAACTTCGTAACACCCCAAATGTGAACTAGTTAGTTACTACCAAGAGGGATTTTGGACTCCTGGGCAGGTCTATAAGAAAAATCTGGAGATAATAGACTATCTTGTCTATAAATGAGTTAACAGTCAATACCTATCTGCCAGAGAGAGAGGAATATGAGAAAGGGGAAATGAGAGTGATGAGACAAAGCCTAAAAGTATTTGTCTGATGCTTGTGCCTTCTTAAGGATCTTCTAGTGTAATAATCCCTTACAGGGGCCAGTAGCAGATGTCTAGGGAAATGTATAAAGCAAAGACACATGTCATGATAGATCTCCAGAATATTCTTCCAAGTTCCAACAACTGAGCCATAGCGGCTTTGTATTTAATAGCCCAGTGGACTAAAAAAAAAGAATACTGGAAGGAAAAGATGACTTGTGGAATCAGTACAAACTTACAGTTCTGTCCTGCTTTCTGCAGTAAGTGCAGTAAGAAATACTTGGTTAGACTACAATGTGCATGAAAAACCTACCTCCTTTTGTTTTTGAAAGGAAAGCCTGCTGGGTTTGTTGGAGACCAAACTTCTTTTTGTCTTGGAATGATTAGTCTGTTTCTTCCTTATTACCATCTCTGTGTCTTCCTTCCACACTGGAGAGTTGTAATTGTTCTTAACTTCATATTGTGTTAAGATGATCAGGAGGCAAAATTTTGCTTTTCCCTTGCTCCAGCTGATTATCTTCCATAAGTTATTTTTGGCCTGAACTTGTTTTTGCTTAGGAAGAGGTTTGTTGTTGAAAGTTTGTAGAATTCTGCCAAAACAGCCTTTCTTTCTCATCAGCACAGGAAGGAAACTTGTTGCAGTACTAATAATGAAACTTGTCTGGTTTTATGGCTGAAGATTTCTGAGTTATAGTGAAAGAAAAATATTTACTGAAGGAATCAGGGTTGGTTTTTTTTAGTTCTGTGAGCCTTTGAAAACATTCCCTCATCCTTCTTCCTGGAGGCCTTCCATATTTTAGACTGCTGCCTAGAACGTAAGTATATTGTTCAAAGGAACTTAAAAGTGATGTTTCTGTCCTGTTGACATAACCTAGTTCCCGTTGAGGAAATAATGACACTCTTTTTCACTCAATCCTCTGTAACCCCAGAAAAATAATTCTCTGACTATTTATTGTGAAGGCTACATAAGATTAGTGCAACTCAGTAATGGAACTTGGACTTAAATGTATTTTCTGGATTTTGTAAATGTATAGATTCATGTAATTGTATAACTTGTACACTTAATGGCATATGTTTAAAATACAGTGTGACCCAATTACACTTGCAACAGAAACAATAATAATAGTAGTAATAGAAACCTTAATGTGATGGTGGTTGGTTGGTTGGTTCTTTTTTTTGTGAATTTCCCACTTTTTACGTTAGTTTCTGCCTTTGCTGGTTGCAAGAAGGTATGTGGACAGCATGGTCATGGTGATGCTGGGGACTGCTTGTAGAAGTCCATACTGAGCTTTCTGTAGCAAGTGTTTGGTCCTTTGTGACTTGTCTATATGGGGAAGCTTGTGTGCTGGAAGTTAGGCTGTAAATTTGTAGGGCATTAGCCGTTATATAGAAAATTCCATGTAGACATTTAGCACACACGGAAAACATTTCCATTCAGCAAGGATTCCTGCATGTTGAAGGCACTGCCCTTGGTTATTCTTCGTGTGGTGAGATCATTCACACAGAGGTCAGTATATAATAGCAAATATACTATGAACTTGTGCTATGAAACTCTGCCTGTTTTAATTTTTGCATGTACGCAAGGGAGAGAAAAACTGGGGGTTTTAAAAATCTGTTCTTCAAAACAAGCAGTGGGAAAACTTCATGTTGTCTGCACATGCAGGTCTCTAGATGAGCTCAGACCCACACCACACTTGAGCACCTGTTTATGAAGTAAGTCAGGGCAGCAGGCAGTTTCTTACGAGGTAGGTAGGTAAATAAATTATGCAAGTTGCTGTCATTTCTAGGAGTAAACAGGAAGTTCTTGCAGAGATCTTAATGTGTTTTTTCAGAGGTTCGTGGTGGATGACACAGAAACTGCGCTCTTCTCACCTGTGTTGGCAACACATTAGATAATCTGCTGATGTGTAAAGCATAAAAACTTAAACCCTAAGGTGCGATCTGTCCAGAAAGAGGTATTGTGTTACGGTGGAATGAGGCAGGGTAGTCTGTTCATACCTGGCCTAACTCAAATCCGTGGAGAAATAGAGGACTTTGTTTTCCTGCTTGGGAAGTCTGGCACCTTTTAATGAGCAGTAAACTCACTTTAATATTAAAGCTGGGACATTTTTATGGTTGAGTGTGTCTTGTGTATTCTTGGGGTGAGAGAATCACGCAGCAGTGCTGAGCCGTTCCGAGACCCAGAGGACAGAGCTGCTCGGTTTTACTTTGCGATTCTCCTGCCTTTTAAGAGCGCACAGCGTGCTCTTATGGCCATAAGACTGTTCCTATCTGTGCATGTAAACACATAAATGAGCTGTTTTATACCAGCAATTAGATACTCCAGAGAGTTGTGAAGCTGTGAGATATTGCTTCACTTAGGGTGGTTGCAACTACTTGGCCCACAGCCTACGGCTTTGTTGCCTGCAATAGGTGTTAGCAAATGGCAATGCTAATGCGCTTAATGATATCATTACTAATCGGCAGCCTGGTCAGAACAATTGACCTTCATTGATCTTCGTATTTCTGCTTTTATTTCTTTGTCTGCCCTTTATGACAAGCTGTGCAAGCTATTTGCCTTTGAAAAGATGTAAGCAGTTATACTGTAACACTTTAGTTTTAGTTTGACTGATTTATTTTAATGAACGGTATTATGAATTGTTTCCTTTTTTTTTTTTAAATCAGTGTGCCATGCCGAATTGAATGCCATCATGAACAAAAACTCAGCTGATGTGAAAGGCTGCAGCATGTATGTTGCCTTATTTCCATGTAATGAATGTGCAAAGCTCATCATCCAGGCAGGTAAGGAGTAGTGCCAGCTTGATTTGTCAGGGTTGCAGTGCTGCTTGCTCGTTGGTATCTTATCACGGATGTATTTGATGTTAAATTGCTGCTGTTAGATCTAAATTAATTGCACTGTCAACTTCATAAGATGCTACTTGTGGGGTGTTTTTGCATCTGAATGGTGCCAAATTTTTCCAGTGCTAATTGCATCTTCTGTGATTCTAAGCGTGCTTCTCATTTAGGTTTGTAACTTCTTAGACCAGGAGCTGCCAAAGAACAACACAGGCTTTGCATATAATTACTGTCAATTTTACTGTGCTCTGACACATTGAATAGAGTAGGGCAGAAAGAAATAAACTTCTGCATGACAAAAGGTCTGTTGGGAGTATATACATGAAATTTTAATTTGAATGTGATGCATGGTAGATATTTGAAGATTTTAAAATATCTTTGCTCATAAATGTCATAAGACTTCTATGATCCTACTTTAATTATGTCTTTCATTACAATTGTTATAAATCTGTGCCACTGCAGTAAGTGTGCTGGCCTAAATATGTCTCCTTTTTTCAGATTAGGCAGTTATCTAGAGGAGGCTTCAGTTCTGTAAAAACCTCTGCTTAAGGTAGCATGTATTTTGCTCATTGAGTAAAGTCTTGCAAGCCTACGGTGGATTGCTGTTCTGGGGAGTTTCTCTCACCATTTATGGCCACAGGAATCTAAGAAAGTAGCAAACAGAACAGTTCTTTCTTTTGGTCAGTAAAGTTTGAAATGAATAGAGGTGAAGGGCAAAAGATTATGATATGCTGTATTTGTGCTACAATTATCTTATTCATAGAATCAAAATCAAATGATATTCAAGGTAGATTGGCTGCTTGTTCTCAGTGTAGTCACTCATCCTTTTCCTTTTGCACTTAGGTCAACACTAAATTGTGGTGTATTGATATTCATGTTGTTTGGTAAATACAGTAAGATGTTGATAGGCTCTGAAACGCTTGTGAATTCTCTTGGGTCAGCCTTTATGCTTCTCCTCTGCCTAAGTAATTTAGGCATAGATCATTCAACAATTTGAGACAGCATGCATTTATGAGGAATTGAACCTGGGACTGGGAGTTATAAAACAGAGAACAAAAGAAAAAAACATCCTTTTATAGCTATGCATTTGGAAGGGGAGTAGGATTTGGGGTTTTAATTCTTTGTGAGGAATTTTAGAGAGGTAGGAAGATAAGTTTTCCATTACTTTTGCAAAAATGCTTAATTTCTAGTCTATCTTGTGGTTTTGCTTGAGTTTTTGGTTCTGGTTTTCTGAGTTAAACTTAGGTGAAAGTGGACAAAAACATTTTCCAACATTTTTGAAAGAACTGTCTTCCAAAACAGCTTTACCTTACATAGCCTTATCCTCAAGTACAATATATAGTATTTTGGGAAGTAGAGGTGTACCAAGGTGTTCTAGAGCATGTGGATGAATGCTGCCTTTTCTGATTTTGTGCACCAGACATTACTTTTTTTTTTTTTCCCCAGTGTAATTCTAACATTTTTTCAATATGACTTTTTTAGGCATAAAGGAAGTTATTTTTATGTCTGACAAGTATCATGACACTATGGAAATGACAGCTGCACGGCGGATGTTTGATTTAGCGGGTGTTATATACAGGTAAGAGACTTTGGATTAACTTTGGTTTTATTTTGGAAAGGAAGAAAATGGTGTGTGAAAGAGACCCACTTTAGGCAAAAATTTTTCTTCTTTGCAGTGCTCAGCATTTTATTCAGTAGATGGCTTGCTCTGTATGCCTGCAAAAGATACCGGATTGACAGACTGTTGCACCATTCTTTTTGCATTGTGTATGGTTAAATTTCAATTTCATAATGTCTGTATAAGAACATGGTCCATTTGGAATACTCATTTCATTGCTGGAATGCAAGTGAAATTGTGAATGTAATGGTTATTTGTTACATTGTACTCGGGAGAGTCATCGCTGACCCTGCTTTGAGCAGGTTAGACTGGATGGTCTCCTGAAGTCCCTTACAACCTGAATTATCTCACAATCATATGAGTTGGACTGAAATGACCAGTTGATTTTTTTTTTTTTTTTTTGATTTTGTGGATCCTTATTGAAACTTCAGTATCTTTTTGTTGCAGTCAGTTTGGAAAGGTGTCAAACCAGCTGCCCATAAGTAATTAATTCTTGGTGCCTATAGCTGTCCAGTTTTCTTTGGTCAGCTTTTCTTGTGAGAAAAGGATAAAACTTGGAATATCTGCCTTAAAGTAATGAGAATCTGAAAAACGTTTGAAGAGTGGGATTTTTAAAAACACTGACAGAGATACCTAAAGACAATCTGTTCGACAGCTAGTTTGATAGCAATAACATGCTGTGGGTGAGGCTAATTGTGCAGTTGAAGGCTTTGCAACTCTAAAAAGTTTTACAGTATTAATAAAAAGACTTCGAAAAATCTGCAAACATAACAATTCTGACATAAAATTTTAGGATGAAAGCTACCTACTGGGTTAAGAAAGAGCCATGAAAACCAGCAGTACTTGAAATTCTGTTTTAGTCATTCAGTCTATTTCCTGTCTACTAAGAGTATTTGACTTAAGAAGCATAAATCATTCTCTTGCAAGTCAAATCTTGTAACTTCTCCAGGGTGAGAAGTGTTCCTTGCATTTCAGATTGCTATTCTGGACAAAGTATTTAGAGTTTCTGTGGTCAGCAGCATGTGGTTTTCTGTGTTGACTGTTACTCATTCTTGTATTGATTGTTAAGGATGTAGGTGGTTACTTAATGAATCTCTTGAACTGATCTGCAGAGCTTAATTAGGCACTAAATCCACACTATTTGCATAATCCTTTGTTTACTGGTAGACTGGAAAATATATGCTCGGTCCCCAAATACCTTCCTTGCTAATTGCTGTAGCAGATGCTCTAATGATAATAAAAGGAAACATTTTGTGGCAGTATTAATTTTACAGTTCTGAAGTTACAATTTTTAAATGATTCCCTCTTAACCAGTTTGGTTTTTCCCCAGTATGATGCATAATGTGATCTATTCCCCTAGCACAAAAAGTATTTTAATATACTGAGGCAAAGTTTGAAAGCATTCTTTGAAAACTTGGCAGGAGAAAAGCGATCAAAGCATTTATCAAAATGTATTCCAAATATCTTCTATATATACATATGTGCATATAGTGTATATACAATACATACACAGTATATTAAAATATATATATGGATACATATATGTGTATCTATATCTGTAAATACATACTTAAAATATTTGATATATAAATATATGTGAACCAAAACCCCAGCCCTGGTAACATGATGCCACCACCTGCAGTTAAGTTGTTAAAAGTCCTTTGACTCCTGGGTAATTTATGAACTCCAATAGCCGAAGAATGTACAGGCTAACCCACCCCATGTGTCTTTTTTGTCTTAGTCTTTGTTGTCCAGGTTTCTCTCAGTGTGGTGCACTATAATTGGCTCCCATAGAGATGAAAACTATGTGAATCCAAGGAAGGGGGGTTTTTTTATTCCTTCAAAAATTTAGCTGGAGCTAAAGAAAGCAAAATGCTTTAACTAGTCACTAAGTAATATCTGTATTTTTCTTTATTTTAGGGAATTCAAGCCAAAGTGTAACAAGATCATCATCGACTTTGATTCAATTAACAGCAGACCAAGTCAAAAGCTTCTGTGAATTAAGTCTCATTAAGTCTCTAGAAGAGTGTGATTATCCTTTTCTAAAAAGCTGCTAATGCCTTTCATCTTGAAGTTACTTGCAACTTTTTAATGGCTTCTGTAGCTAAAGCAGACTTCTAAGAAATCGAAGGCATAAAAATGTCCCACTCACTTCATCTTGTCATGTGGAATCTAAATCTACTTAAATTTTTTTAATGCCTTTATCAAAACTGCTTAAAAAGTCTTGAGACACTTAGATGAGACAATATAATGTATGTAAAGAAGACTGTTCTCATTCTTGATTCATCTCCACATGCTCTGATAGGCTGTCAGCATTGTTTTAGACTCACTTTAACAGTAGTACTTATTGTAACCAGTAGTACATTTGAATACACTAATATATGTTGATCTCTCTACTGGATATGTGGATCTAAATAGTTGACCCTTATGAAGGACAAAAAATGTTATTCATGCCAATACTAATCTTCCAACTAGCATAACACTAATATTTAAAAGGTTATACAGCTTTAAGAATGTGTGGTATTCTGCATGCGTTACCCAACAAATGAAATACTGATTTTTCTTCTAGTTGCTGTCTAACACTGTCATACATGGGGAGGGATGAGAGAGGAAGTTATTCTGAGAATGATCCATGCCAGATCAAACTTTACAGGTGCTTTCCTTGTTTTCCTCAAGACTCCGGAATTGGAGGGGGTTGAGGGAGTAATCGTTTCTCTCTTTACCTTTGGGACTCATTTGGAGTTGGTTTTCATGTGTAGAAGGAAATTATTTTATTGGTCTAAGCTGTTTCTAGACAATCCAACATAGCTCAGTCTTAAAATCAACCTTATTCAAGGTAACTGAATCATTTTTTGTCCTCTGAGAGAAATTGGAGATAGTCAACACATATCCATATCTGTGCCAAAAGAGGTAATTATGGTGTTAGCTTTTTCCCAGTGCTGGCGTAGTACCTTCATTTTCATCAATGTTGCCTAAAATAATACCCTTTTTAATTTTATCTTGAGATCTGGGAATAGATTTGAGTTCCTTTTCTCTGATTTGATTTTTTTAAAATTAAATATGCCTAATGGCTTTGTTTAGATAACATTGATGATTGTTGTTGGGGTTTTTTTAAATGTGGTTATACTTCGATGAGCTTTTATTTTCTTTGTAAAAGCTTTGTTTCATATTTTGGGACATTTTGTAATTTGGCTTCATACCAGTATTATTAAAGTCTTACTAAAATCTACTACACTGAAGTAGACTCATTATTATAATATTAAGCCATGTGCTTGGCTCCCAAGTGCTGCTGTTTTTGCAATCATATGCAAAGCATATTTTGTGCATTTGTGACATTACATAAAGTGTAATGTTCATGAACCATTTGGCTACTAAAGAGAGCATTGTAACGTATTATAAGATGTGTCCATTTATAAAGTAATTTCTGACTTTCTCTTTTTCTTACAACTGTTTTCCACCTCAAAATTGGTCTGTGGCTTACTGCCAGAAGAAGAAATTTGCACATATGTGGAGGGGGAGGGTGAAACCTGAAAAATTACTTTAATAAAATGTCACTAGAACAGCTTATGCACATCTTTTTCTTTGGCCTGAATTAATAAGCAGAAGCATTTTGAGTTATGCTGGTCTTACAATGGGACAGAGGGGAGAGAAGAAGCAGAATTTTTGGTTTTTGCAGCAAAATTGCTGTTTTCTTCTAGATAATTGCTGATCTAAGTTCAGACTTAAAAGATATATGTATTGTGATTCTGGTTCCTTTAAGTATTTTTATGTCAGGCCTTGGATAATGGGAATGTATGATGTGCATAAAAACTCAGGAGGTTTTTGAACCAATGTCCAGGTGTTTTTAGGAATGTACTTTTTTTTATAATGACTCTTTTTTTTTTTCCCCAGGACTTTCCTGCTTGTGTAACGACAGAGCAGTACTGGAGAATATGATAGGATTGTAGATTTCTTCTGACCAGTTTTTGATCTGATAGAGCCGCATATAGAGGCTTTCAGAGTAATTGTCAGTTGTCTCAGGCTAGTATGTAGGTTCTCTGATTTCCAGGGCAACTTTATGGAAAGGGAAAAAGCACATGCACAACTCTTGAGAGAGCATGTGCTTTGAGGTTAATGTTTTAGAGCAAACCTTAAAAGAGGTTTGACCCTTACTTTGTGTGCATGCCTAAAAATCGTATGCTTCTGGCTTTTTTTAATAGTTCAGGAGATAGTGCTTTGACTTCCAAATAAAGATTACTAGAGGAAACAAAACAGGTAAATATAACAAACTGTGTTTCTCCTCCTGAAGCTCAGGTTCAAGATGAATAGAACCGTTTGGGCTTGGAAGGACCTCTAGAGAGCGTTTAATCTTACCCCTTTTTGAAAGCACCGGTGACTTACATCCAGTTGCTCAGGCCTTGTCCAGGTGAGTACGTCCAAGAACAGATTCTGCAGTCCTTCTGGTCATTCATTCCAATTTTTGACTGACACCCTCACTGTGTCTTTTTCTTTTTTCTTCAGAGTTCCCATTGCTACAGCTTATGTCTGTTGCCTCTCATCCTTTTGCTGTACATGTCTGAAAAGAGTCACTGTCCCCTCTGTAACCGGGTAGCTGAAGTCAGCAGTTAGGTTCCCCCCACCTTTAGCCTTCTCTTCTGCAGGCTGAACAGATGCCATGCTCTCATCCTTTCTCATGCATCATGTGCTCCATCCGCTCACCATCTTAGGGTCTGTCTCATACTGGGGAGCCCAAAGATGACGCTACTCCAGATGTGGGCCTACATAAACTGAATAGAGGAGCTGTTAACCTGCTGCCTACACACTTTCTAGTAGAGCCCCAGATGTGGATAGCCTTCTTTGTTGCAAGGGCACTTCGTCTCTTGTTCACCTGGATTCCTGGGTCCTTTCTCCCCAGGTGCCTTCCATCCAGTGGGCACCCACCCAGCATGGAGTTGTTCTGTTCCTGGTGCAGGACTTCATCATGTTTCCATCAACCCATTCCTCCAACCATTAATATAGCTGGACTTTGAACCATTGACTCTTTGAGCCTGATGGCTCACCAACATGAAACTTCACAGGTCCCATCGTGGCCACCAGCACCACTTCCATGGTAAAAGCACCCCTCCAGCCTGCTAGGGAAGGGGAGGTGACTGCAGGCTGAGGCTTCGTTAAGAATTGCTTGAAAAACACAGTACAGGAAGCTGAAGACAGGAATAGTTACTTCAGGAGCATTAATTAGGGAAAGAAATCACATTGAAATAAAATTCTGTGATCCTATCCAGTTCAATATAACTTTATCTTAAAGGTTAGATTTAAATCCTGCCATCACCTAGATTTTGCTTCTAAATATTATTTCATTCTCCCGTCAGAAAACCCAAGGAACTGGCAATCTTATTTACATAAATTTCATTTAAGAAAGGGTGGTTTCACAGGCTGGCATACTGAATAAGAGCATAATCTCCATCTTTGAGGCTTTGATCACTGACTGAGCATTTTATTGCTTTGTATATTAGGAATATTTTAACAAAAAGTATGCTGTGACCAGTACAATTGTTCTGATTTCCAAACTAGCCTATGATAACATTGGCAGTAAAAGCACTTCTGGTGCATCACTTGGCCTGAAAGCTCTATGTACATAACTGCAGAAGCTGCAGTAGTGCATCAGCTACCAAAATGAATCTTGTAGGGATTTTAAGCTGTTGAGTACAAGTAAAATAAACAGAAACTCTCAACTGGTCACTCTTGGCTTTTCTCTCTGAAGCTGGGTGGTGGGAGTCTTTATGCAAGTGAGGTGGGACAAAGCGCAGAGGCCTCACCTGATGGCCCTGAAGCAGCAGTTACACAGGGTTTGGTCTCCCCCGGGGATCTGGGATAAGTTTATGAGGTGCAGCTGGGGCTGTGGGGTGCAGCTGGGCTGCAGGGAGCCGGGCAGCTGCTGTTGGGTGGTGTGGGGCTCATGAAGGAGCAGCGAGCACTACGCTAGTAATCCAGCAGGGTTGGCTTGGGTTTCTGCTACACTGGGAGCACTTAAGAATGAAGTACAGAAGTGACTGCAGCTGAAAGACCATTTATTTGCAGCTGTTTCTTCTCAGCTGTAGGTAAGAAAAGGATTTATATGATACAGGGCTGAAAGTGTGAGGTACCAACTCTTCAGATGTGGTGGCTTAAAGAGTTTACACCACTAAAGCCTCTTCTAGCAGAGTTCTCTCTCCCTTCCCTTTAAAATCAGGGTTTATCTAATTTAAAAATCTCTCTGAATTGAGAACTTATTTCAGGTGCTTAGACTGAATCTGCTCTGTGTTCTCAGCCTTGGGAACTACTGAAAGGCACATGGTAGAAAAGCATTAAACAGCTGATTGTCTAAGAAACCCTATGTGAAACCTTTAAATCCACATTCCCTTCCTTTTACAGTTAATTCACCTGTTTACTTTTTCTGGCTTGAAGGAAATGGGGGAAAAAGAGGAAAGAGGGGAAAAGAAAATATTTGTGAACTCTCTCTGCCTCATTCAAAAAACCCAACATCTTCCTGGCATTTACAGCTCAGTTAAATGGCAGCAGAAGCTTTAATGAAGCATGTGGTTAATCAGGCTATGGAAGGGAGCAGCATTTGATTTTTTTTTTTTTTTTTTTTTGGAGCAGCTTAATCGGTGCAGTTTGCTTCCTAACGTTGCTCTTCTTCAGGAGCAGTGGATTTAAGTCGTCTGAGTGCTTCAAAGGCACCGATGTGGCTGGGCTTTGAATCCCTTTCCTGCTAAGGAGGTATCCCAGGAGGAAGGTGCCTTGGGCAGCTCCATGCCTGCAAAGCACCACAAGATCATTGTAGCGGGAGGGCTGGAAGTGCTCCTGCGGGTCGCTTGAGACCGAACAAGAAGGGCACCATATTTCTGTGAACTGTGCAGCAGAAGGGCGACACTTAAAACAGAAATGTGTGTGATAGGGTAATGAAATTACAGTGATTTGTGTCTCTGCCTGATTTTTAAAATTTTTTTCAGGAGGAATGAAGGAGTAGGGTTTGGAATGGGAAACTGCTCTTTCTGTCTTGTATGCTTCAAGGTTTGTGCTTGAAAATCTGGCCTCTGTCAGCACTCCCTCTCATCCAAATATGAGGCAAAAAAAAATCCACATCAAGCTCGATTTTTTTTTTTTTTTAGCTGTTGACATTATTTACTGCACTCTTAACAAACGATGCCCTAAGGAGAATGAGAATAATGTGCTCCAGCAGCAAAATATGCATAATAAAGAAGCAATTGCCTACAGTTTCCTGGGATTTCTTACTTTGCTCTCTACCTCCCTGTTCCTTCATTGTTTCAAGCTAATGTGTATTTCAGTTCTGCCATGCAAATATTCAGAAGGGCTCCTTGCACCAAAGGAGAGGAAACGAAATATATTCAAATCATTGCTTCAGTGGCATAAGTTGTGTCTTGTTTTGCCAGAGATTTGGGTTCATTCTTTAGTTGGCTGTATAACTGCTGTTGCTGCTTGTTGACTTGCTCTCAAGTCTTTTATGAGGCATATCTTCTTGTGAGTGGCGTTTTTTTCCTCCACTGTTCAATCAACTCTGCTAATCAGCATGTTGCTGGGTAAACAGGACTGATTAAAATTAAAATTTTAATTTTGTGTTGTAAACAATATGACACTTTAATATTTGTACTGTTATTAAAGATACTAATAATAATGCATCTAGTGTTTTGTGGTACAGTTTTCGTATTTACTTCATGAAGCACTGACAAGTTTTGCTAAAGAGCTTCACATTCAGATGCCAGCGTTTTGTATTCCATGTATTCCCTTTTTCAAGGGTGACTGTACTTAATTATATTGGATATGGGTATTCTATTTTTTCTCTCTGGTTTTACATCTCATGGGGAAGAAATGTTTCTGTGGCAACTGGGGACATTACACTGTAAGAAACAGCCGTATAATGAGTGCCTTAGTCTATATGAATCTACTCATTGCTGTTAACATTGCTTATCTATCTTCCAGAGGAGGAAAAAAAAAGCTAGTTAGGTGTGGAAACAAATTTGTGATGGGATGTTGAAGTATGAGGATGAAAGGGAGAGGGATAAAGGATGCGTATGTTTGCGCAAGAGGTCTGTTATCTATCAGGCCCTTCAAGGTCAAAGGAAGCTGTCTGGAAACAGGGAGGGAAAGAACCTCCCTGTGATTTGGAGAAAAAAAGGAAGAAGGAGGGCAGAGAGCCTGAGCATGTCAGATGACCCTGTTCTAAACTGAAGGAGCTTTCAAAGTAGGTAGAGAACATGTGTGCTGGAAATCTGTTTCTCTTCTGCTAACTAGAGTCACTGTCTTTTGAAACTGGTAGGCTTCGAAGTGCTTCTAGTCACTGCAGAGCACCGGTGTGGTTAGGTTATGGGAGTATGCTAAAATTACTGTGTAGGCTTGATGCAGCTGGACTACAGCCTCTACTCCAGGGAGTCCCACGGACAGCTGGTAACCTGGGGGACTGTGAGGGAGAGTGACTGTATCCCACTGAGAGAGAGTCAGTGTCTCCAAAAATAAAACTTGCCAACAGCTTTCACAGCACAGTGGCTCTTGGTGATTTCCAGGTGTGTGTTTTGACTGCTGCCGCCTCCTCCCCTCCCTGCTCTCTTGAATCCTCTCACTGTCTCTTCCTGCAGCCCCGTCATCTCTTGCACAGCCTCTCTTCCTCCAGGGATTTGCAGAGATGTGAGGAAGAGGGCTGCATGACAGAAGTGGCATGAACATGGCAGAAGCAGCATGGGTCATTGTTCACCTGGCAGGGCTGTGGGTCTCTTCTCCTTCCACTCCCCCTCCCTGAAATATGGGGTCTTGCAGCACTATAGCTGCCTCCCCAGGGTCATGTTGTATGGAGAGGAGTGGAAGCCATGGTGAGCATCTCCATCTGAGGGAACACATGTCCTCTCCTGGGGCAACAGCATGGTTTTGGTTAAGGTAGGATGGCTCTGGAAATACGCTCTCCCTGCCGCTCTTCTTCTCATTGCTCATGCTGGCTCATCTCCCTGGTTAGAATTGCTGCTGCATGAGCACAGGTGAGCCAGGTCAGTGCTGGCAGGATACATGTCCCTGAGGTTGGGCTTTTGGGATCCTAGACTCCCTAGGACTGACTTAAGCCTGTAGAAAGGTCATTGATGTCTGAGATGGTTCTTGCTGTGAGGCATAATAAAATGGTACCTTCATACATTTAGTTTGAATAAAAACCTTAATAGGTTGATCCCATTGTTCACTTCTGGCCAGTTCCTTTTCTGTTGATCATAGCTTAGAGTACAAGAAAAGCTGTAACCATCCTTTGCAGTGAGCTAGGTAGCCTGTATAAGTGTGTGTATTCCCCTTGCAGCTAAGGTGACTACAGTACTACATATTTCCTGTTCATGACAGAATGTAAAATATGTGCTTAACTATCCTTTAAATCAGTGGGGCTAAAGCTAATGATGTGCTCACATCCTTTCCTGACCTGAGGTCTATAAAGAGATAGAACCTGACGTCCCTACTGGCATTCAAATAACACCTTCCTGACAAAGTCTTTGAAAACACAGTTTTATAGCTCTGTAAAAAATATTCTGATTTGAGATTCTGCCCTCAAGTGGGGGCTGCTCATTTCCTGGATTGATTTTAAATGCACTTTTAGCTCAGACTGATGTAATTAAGGTGTTCTTTTACATATCCCATGGGGGGGGGGTGGGGGGGTGGATGTGGCAGAATGGACTGGGGAAGAGTAAAGAAGAGCTGCCTCAGGTCAGTCTTCTTTAATGGGTAACTCCCTGTAAAAGTCGAAATAACTGGGTGGTATTGGAGCTTCACTATATTTGTTTTATTTCAACCACTTTTTAAGGTTAAGACATAACCACCAGCATCGGGCATGCAGAACCTCAGGCAGAGGAGGAATGTCTAGTAAGATGAATGATGTTTCTGAGAATTTGACATTCAAGAGAAAGCAGGTTGTGCATTCACACACCCAAGAGTGTTTTCTTTCTAAGGAAAAATCTCCAAAAGAGCAGGCAAATTCTGATAACATCTGGGGGATTTTTTCCTTTTCTTGGTTTCCCTTTATTTTTTTCTCCCACAGAAATCTTACAGTCTTGGTGCTCAAAACTATCTGGCAGTAATGTTTATGAGTTTCCTCACCCATGTCATTTTTACTGACTACAGAAAGAGTCCTTTCCAAGCCTATACACATGTAGAAGACACCTCTCATCCCCACTCCTCTGCTGTGCCGTCCAGGAATGCAGGCAGATTGGGTAGTAACAGTCAGATGTGAGCCGTGAGCACTGCAAAAAGCATGTCTGCCTATATGGGTTGTCTGTTCTGATTTGAAAAAATCTGTTGAAGGATGCAGCAGGGGAGACAGGCTGTGGAGAGGAGCTTAGGAGACCAACATCTAAAAAGGGAAGCCTCTTGAAAGAGCCAGAAGTTGTGTTTAAGGAAGGCAGATTGATCTCCGTGATGTCGGGCAATGAGACTTGACAGGTGAGCAAAGGGGTTTTTTTAAAAAAAAAAAAAGTTTGTATCTACCCCAGAGATAACGTTAAGGCTACTTAGAAGTAGAGAACAAACAGAAAATACATACTTTGAGCCTTGTCCCTGTGGGGTATACATTCCTTGGATTTCAGTTTTTGGGAGGAGACTACAAAATTGCTAGACCCTCTGCCTGCCCTGGGGGCTGAGTAACAGGCAACTTGTATCACCCCAGCCTCATATTTGCACTGAACCTTCTGTACCAGAAGGGAGGACGTGGAAACTTTAAATCGCTCTCCCTCTGGCTGTACTGAGAGTTAACATCCATTTCTTAGCTAATGAATGGGTTCGCTAGGCAGGAGCCTGCAAGCTACAGGGAAGCTTTTTGTGGTTGCCCCTCTGCGTGCTGCCTGAACCTGGGATAAATAAAAACAAAAGTAGTAGAGACTCCAAGAGGCTCAGTGACTTTCTGCTGCCAGCAGAGAAGCTTGATTTTGCTTGTGAAGTCTAACTAAGGAGTCACTTGAGAGATGCTGGGGAGAAGCTATTAGGGCTTGGAGAAACACAGTGAGTGAGACATTCCTGGTGCTCCTGGCTGCCATGCTCTGACCACCCTTGGCCCGGGCCTGTGCCTCGGGGGCTAGTGCTCTCCTGTAGGACATCTCTCTAGCTCTGCTCCCAACCCTGCCTTGGTCTGTGGCCAAGTTTCTTGATCTCTTTGTATGCATCCGTTTCCTTCCCTGTGAAACATCTGCTTGGCTTTGAGATACTGGAAAGAGGTGGACAGATAATGGTGAGGGCTTTATAGTTATGACTGTCTTCCTGCATCTCTATAGGTCACGCGTGTTACCTTTACATCCAAATATAGCAAGGACTTGCCTGCGTGTCACATCAGGGGTCCCTGGATGAATGGAGACTAGAGTTCTCTCTGCCTACTCTGCTGTTTGCTTCTGGACATTTCTCTTCTGAGCTAAATTGAAATCCCTGGGACATAGTGTGATCAAGCTTATCTGAAAAATATTTTTTGTATAGTTACAAAATGAGAACAGTTGTTAATCCAAAATTTGTTATGAGAAATGGTTTTAAACCAAAGGTAACGTATTCTTCAAATGATCTTTAACAAGACACAGGTATCAAAATCCACATCAGACTGTGAAGTAACTCAGTCTTGTGTAGTTGTGCAAGCACACTGCAATAAATTGCTGCACCTACTGATGAAATGCATTTTGAAACTGTGTTTTCTTTGTTATTTCTTCACTCCTTACTAAATAGATTTTTTTTTATTACACCTATAATTATTTGCTGCTAGTCATACTACTGAAAGCAATACCTTACCAAGATTTTTTAATGGAGAAATCTACCATTTAAATTTCGGAATTAGCAAGTTTTAAAGTTTAGCTTAAAAAATTGTGAATTAAAATGACTTTTTTCTCTTGTCACCTTCTAAATTCCTGAGTCTTGTTCTCATTGAGTAGCAGATGATATTTGAAAGACTGAACACATTTAAATAAGTGGGGACATTTTTGACAAGAGGGCTTGGAAGGAAGAGGGACTGGGTGGGTTATCTGTGTGGATGATGAATTGATTAGATAAAGCTTTACGTTTTGTTTATGGAGTTACTCAAAACCAGCCAAAGAATAAAGCAGTTGAATTCTCTCTTCCTTATTCCTTATCCTTTAGTCATATACTTGCAACATCACAAACAATCGGTATCCATGGAAATTATATCATAGCAGGAGCAGCTGATGAACTCTTGGGAAATAAAGATCCCATTTTCATGCAAATATTCTAAATAGCAAAGAGGTGAGGAAGAAAAATGATTGATAAATAGAATTATTTCTGTCTTAGAATATATTTCAGTATTTTCCTTGAGGCAGCAGGAGCAGCTTTTTGAAATTGTGTTCTTACTGAACACAAACTTTCATAGATCAGTGTGTGTGTATGCAAGTTATGAGGAAGAAAGCAAAATTTAAAATAATGCACATTGATTTTGTGATGAAATATTCTAGATACTCCTTGCGTAATTTAACTTTATTGTCAGAATATAATCCAATAACTTCAGAGAGAGCAGGAACCTTTCATTTAAAAGGTAGATTGAGAGAGAGATTAATTGCTTGCTAGGGGCTGGACACTGGTGATTAGTGTAGTCTTCCATGTCACATGAAAGCTGTCTCTTCATGTCCCTTCAGCAATGCACTAAAATCCTATATTTCTCTCCTTTTAAATGAGAACAGTACAGTATTCAAAAGATTTCTCTTTCTGTAGTATTTTTGTTCCAAATTTACCCACGCTGATAAGAACAGGTGCCCAGCAGTACAGTGTTATGTCCTGCTGCCAGCACAGTTTAATGTGAGCTCCTGAAGTGGGATGGTGCTCCAGCCCGTGTTTCTGCACTGGTAAAGGTGTAGATTGATTTCCTAAATTGGGCTTCCTGACTCCTGTTTCTGTTGAAAACTACAGATGGAAGCTTCAGTGAAGTAGAGGTTATTATAACAACTCAGACAGCAATAGTGGGAAAATTGCCGTAAAGAAATGCAGTTTCTTGACAAAGAATCCCTCTAATACTCCTCTAATACTCTTTGGACACACACACAGAGCACCCTTCCTTAATTTTGGCAATGTTTTGGGAATCAAGATCCTCAAATTCCTTCCTCTGCCACTTCATAAGAATGCTTATAGGACAGAAACACGTGCACCAGTTGTGTTGAGCTAGCTCTCCTCTTACATGTCTCTTAATAAAAGTGTTGTGATAGTCACATATATTTACCATCTAAAAAAAAACCCCAAAATAATGTAAAAACCAAAATTATTTCCTTGTACATTACTCTGTAATTACCTCAGATATTGTGGTCATTAGATGCTCAGTTATTAATATGGAAATTAATATGTGACGCTGTTGCTGGAAACAAAGGTGGGAAGGGATTGATGCCAGTCATTCGAGCTGATGGGGTTTTGATCCATTCGGTTGGCAAGACCTTCATTAGGGGACTTCTCTGGACCATTGGAACTGTCTGCAAACTAATCAAATATACGTATGATCCATTTAGCTGGAGACTTTAATGGGGATTAGCATTGTAGACTACAAATCAGTGTTAAACCTGCACCCAATTTGATGAACAAATATATAACATCATTTTATGAGAATTGTTTTCCTGTAAATTCAGGCAGTTACTGTTTGGTTGATATTCTGCATCACAGTTTGTTGTTTCTAGATTACAGTTTTGTGTGGTCTATTTAGGATGTACCTTAGTCACCTGAAGGTAAATACCAGGGAAAAGTTATTCACAGCTGATCCCTAGTAGGAAAAGGGAACAGGGAGGGAAAGAGTGTTGTTAAGTTTCATTGACTTTTTTCCTTCCTGTCTTAGATTGTGAACAAATCAAGGTCAAACATTTACTAACCAAGGTGGTACATGAGACTAATGTGTCTGAAGTGTGATAGTTTCTCTCATCAGTTGTGTCTGAGGAAGGTGTGGTGTTCAACTGTGTTAGACTTTCTCAGCATGAATGAATAGTTGGGCGGATTGGGTCTTGCTCCAGGCTCACACAGGTAATTGCCCTCAAGGCTGAGTTCACTGCAAGACTCCTTAACCACTCTTCTGCCATTCTCCACCTGGACACAAGAAAGAAAAGAAAATTACTGAAGCTGGGGAAAAATAATCTGAAACACCCTGAGAGGGAGAAATTTTGGAAAAAGTTATTAAGTAGTGTAAGAGTTAGTCAGTAGTACACAATAAATGAGTTTGCAATGGGACACAGTAGCTCAAAAAACAAGCATGACTTTTGGACTATGTCTGTTGTGGAGAAGTTATCCTTCCTCACAGGACTGTTCTGCTAGGTGTTCTGCACTCTGCTAAGTGTTAGGGTCCTGTCTAGGGCAGTTTCTGCTTTGAGTAATACAGATAGGGCATAATAAGGATTAGGAACCCAGGAATGAGGGGAAAACTTGAAATGGGTAATCTCATTAAATGATGCCTAAAATGGCACTGAGATGTTTCCAAATATTTGAAGTTATAGGGAGGGACTACTCACTTCAAAAGACTGTAACTAGGGACAGTATGTTAAAATAAAGGAAGGAGGAAAATTAAATATTTGGAGGAATTGTTTTCTGATAGCATCACTGCAGCCTGTAACAGCAACAACAGCAACAGCTTTGGGGACCAAATAATCGTTGAACAAGAATCTCTGCAGTTTGATTTGTACCAAACTAACAGGTCCTTGAAGGTTTCTTCTTTTCTCTCTCTTTTTTCCTTTTCAGTTTTCTGTTGCTGTTCAGTGGAGTGATGTACATACCTATACGCTAGTATACATCAGGTGTAGGCTGATATAACAGAAAATGTTGACATGAGTATTTGCTTAGGAGGGATTTTGTTTCACACCATATTAACTTGTCCCTGCTACAGTAAACCTGTTATCAGGGTTTCCACTGCAATCCACATCTTCAAGAGTCTGTAATTTCTTGCAATAAAAACTTCCAGTCTGAAATTTTCCTCCTGTTGTGTGAGTCCAGCGCAGAGCTGATGTACATTTTAAATACTTATTTTAAATACTTTTTAAACTAGACTACCAGGACAACTGCTGATGTTTGCACCTGCATGTATTTTTCCTGGAGAAGAGTTTGACAACATGGTACTCCTGACTCACGATGGGAAGAGGCAGCATCATGACACGGGGATGCCAAATCTCACCTGTGTGACACAGGTCAGAACTACTGAGTATTTAATAAAACAGCTAAATTGCCCAAATTGCTTTGATAATAAAGTCACTGCTGAGCCTGCCAAGTAAATAATTAATTTCTAGTATATATTTGGCTCTTGTGGCTGGCAGCCACCTTCGTTTCATGGACCATAACTAGTTGGCACTATTAGGCTAAGGCAGAAGCCTTTAAATAGAGATTAACAGCCACATTAACTTTTAGCACGTAAATAATCTGCATTCTTTGAAAGGCTGTGTGTGTATTTACAGAACAAAGTGCCATACTGTGCCCTTCTAGCCCTGCCTTGCCAGTCTTTTGTGTACCGAGATGGCCAAGATCTCTCTTCAACTGGTGTTTGTAGTTGTGGCCAATCTCCCCATCATTTAAAGGGTTGGTATGATGGCTTGCTATTGTTTCCAGAGAACAGCCACACAGGTGTTGGGCAATACTCAGGTCACCTAAACAGGGAGATTTTTGTTCTCTTAAAGAGGAGAGGTAGGAGTGAAATGTTGGCATTAAGATGATTGGGGGCTTCTTCCTCTACAGGGCCAGCACAGGCGACAGAGGCAAGGAAGGAAATGTGTGCTTGTGCTGTGTTTGAGTTTTAGTCCCTTATTGTAAAGTAAGTCCCTTACTGTAAATTGAGTCCCTTATTGTAAATTGAAATAGTACCAATTCTACTCCTTTGTGTAGAGCTAGTATGGTCAGTCCTACCCTCCTTTTAATTTCTAAACTCTTACCAACAGGTGTTTATGTGTCCCTGCCACCATTGTCAAATACAGCACTGATGGGAAAAAAAAAAAACAAATGAAAACAAAATCACCTTCTCTACCTTCTCTTCCCAAACTCTGGGATCTGATGCTCTGTCTTTTCTCTACTCCACCCCTCACATCCCTGCAGATTCACAGTGCAAAGTCAAAGAGGAAGAAGCAAAATGATACTGAGGACTCAATAATATCCACCTTGCCTCTGACTCTCTTCACGCTCTGTCACAACCTTAATGTAATTTAAGACACCTAAGAGGTATTCATGGGTATGCTGGCTGGTGCTCAGAATCTTAGCGAGCCTCTTAAAAAATTTATGAATTTGTAATATAAAACAGGTAGTTGTGTGAGCCAGCTAAAGCCATGCTTACTTTATAATGGAGAAGTGGCGGTGAATGCACTATAGCTTGCAATATCCAAGAGGGATATGTACTCACCTGTGATTAACCTTCCTTGGCCATTAAATGTCACAGTTGGTGCGTACACATGGAGCAGAAAGAATATATATTTGTCAGTAAAAAGGTGACTGAATGAAAGAAGTCATGAAATGACATTTTTCAGTAGGTTTGTCATAGCTGGAGCATGGAGGAAAATTGCTTTCTGTAAATCTTGGCCCAACAGAACAAAACACACATTTCTTTCCAGTTGGGAAGCCATACTCATAGACATAATGAAAGCATTGTGCGCACTGACTTTTGCAAACTCTACTAGAAACCAATCTGCAATCTTGACAGATATGATCTTTTGCAGGATGCACTGTTCATTTACAGCAACTAGAGACCTCAATTAATTTATGAACAAGGACAGCAGGCTGTGAACTCCCCAGCTCAGCCTAGGTGGAGATGTCCCTGTCTGAATTTATGTTCTGGTAATTTAAAAAGATTTATACAAAGCTTTTCTTTCATTTTGCGAGTAGATTAAAATTCTAATGGAAACCATTTGTATGCATTTGTTGAATTGAATAATATTTATTGCTGTATAAAAAGGGGAGAGAAAAAAGGAAAGAAATGCTGAAAAACTTTGCTAGCAATAAAGTTAGTGAGGCAGGAATAAATAAGTGCAGAGGCAGAAAGAGCCCAAACCAGGAAGTAATACTTAGTAGAGCCTGTTAAAACCTACTGGTTTATATAAAAGCATAATGAAAGCAATTCACACCTGCTTCTGAACAAATAGAAAATAGGATGCTACCCAGTGTGCATGGTCTCTCAGTTCTTTAATTCATTTGGGGAGATACTTCTTAATGTTTGAAAAACACAGCTTCATTGTGGACATGTTTGCTGCTCAGAACATACACTCTCACTCTCGTAGGGTTGCAGTTTTCATTTGGGGGGGTGTGATGGTCACACAACCTATTCATTTATTCCTGGAAAGACTTTCTGAAAGCTCGTAGATTACTTCAGAGCAGAAATCCCATTGAAGGAGAATATATTATTAGGATTTATGCTTCTGAACCCAGTTAACTCATGTTTGTTCCAATATGACTGTTTGGGTGGGGACAAGCTTTTGGATTTTCCTTTGATGGAATAGTTTACAAGCACCACTCATGCCAGTACAACATTACTGTATACAAGAGGAGGAATAAACTAGAAGAATACCTATCCAAGAATTACTATAATTTTATTTGACAGTTGTCTGAGCTGTGGTCAATAGAGTCAACCTGTGAGAGTTCTGCATGTAAATATTTGAGCTCTTCCTGAAAAGACTGCTTGGAGAAAGAAATGTACTTTCATTAGCTGACTTGGTAAAGAGAATGCAGGTACTCCTAAAGCTATGGAGAGTGCACACAAATGCAGAAGTATTCTCCCTGAATGCCTGGGAGCTGGCATCCTGTTTTCACACCTGAATGTGAAAGTCCAGGCAAACAGTTGGTGTTGCAGAGATACAGTAATGCAGATAAGCTAAAGTAAATTTTGGTAAGGACTGCAACAAGTTCAGCTAACATGCTATACAGCCATGTGCACCAGAATAAAGGAAGGGGTGTCAGGAGGGCAGATAATACTGAGGAAGGGGCCAGCTCTCAGTGGGATGGGCTGTGGCAGGCAAGAACTCAGTGATAAACTAGTAAGATTTGAAAACATGAATTCTGTATGGTCTTAAGTTAGTTTTTATGATGCACGTTCTCCTGAAATGCTCAAACATATCTGGCAAACTCAATATCAACTAATAATATTATGTTTCTTTGGGCATTCCTTATGCCAAATCTGTGAATTTAATTCAATCAGTCTCAAGATACAGGGACCCTTGATGATGAGTATCTTGACTATAAATGAAGACCTAATGCAGGATATAGACATCCTAACATGATCAGGGTTAGTTGTGATAATATTAATGTGTTTTAAAGGCTGGCCCAATTAAACTTAGGACCAATTTCTGACATTTTTATTCACATTAAATAGTATAATTTTATCTGTAATTCCACTGATGATCTGATAATTTCTAGTAAGAATTTCATCCATGAAAAACAGGGATCACAGAGCATAAAAGAATAGGAACCTCATTAAAATCAATAATATTTAAATTAATTTCTAAAAGACAACAGCCAAAAAGATGAAGCACTATCCTTTAAAGTGTATCCATATTTTGATAAACTTTTAAAAAAGTAAAAACTGGGCTCATTTTTGGAAGCGGTAGAGCATCTAAGCCAGGTTTTTCCGAGGAGCAAAGTGGCTCAGGTGCAGACTCAGTTGGATTCCTGTGCCCTAACTCAGTACATCTTAATGGCATTACTCGAGCAGCTGTTAATTTTGAGCAGGATAGAATTGAGTCCTTGATAAATTACCAGCCAGCCAAGCTATCTAAAAGCATTTCTTTTCTGGGCTATCCTGTGGCAAAAGCATGCATAAATCACTATATCCGTTTATTGTACGGCCCCCTGGAATGTAAATCTTTTTCTTCTGCCTTTTATCTTAACTTACGTTTCATTGAACTATACAGTGAAATTTTTTTGGGGGGGTGGGGTAAATTAATACACTCCATTTTCCTTCCACACACATTCTTCATTGCCTTTAGGGATTTCATTTGACAAAGGCCTCACTAATGGAAATGCAAATTTTCTACCTGTCATAGAGTACTTTTGACTCTGCTGTTTGTCAGAGCAACATATTCCTCAGAAGCATGGTTACTTTGACTTCCCAGAAGCCAGGGGAATTCTGTCTGCACCTACCAGGGCTCTGTTTGACCTAGCAGACAGTAAAAGAACATATTTATGCAAATCTCATGAAAAATATTAGCCTATTCAGTTCTCTGCTATAAATAAAAACCCACATAGATTGAAAACCTTATTTAGCTTTGATTTATTGTAGCCAGTCATCCCTTTCCTGTTTAGTAGTTTTGTTGCACTTTAATAGATGGCAACTTCTTTCATTTTCTAGTGATACATTTGTGATTCTAGTTCTGATAATATTCCATCTAATCTAATCTTATCTTTTGAGGGTTGTAGAAAACCACATACATAACAGTGGAGAGATCCTTGGGCTACATGATTTAGCAGATTAGAAAATGTCCTTTGTCTTTACTGTTTCACTCTAAATAGAGCAGATGGCCTCACCAAACTTTTAGCAGTGGAATTTTCCAACACAAATATACATACTTTTAAGGTGGGTAATAGAGAAATGAGCCTCTGCATTGTCATATTCATATAAGAACTGCAAAAAAATAAAATGCTTCAAATTCTCAGCAAGAGAAAACCTTTTCATTCACTTTTTGAGAATTTGCACTTTTGTTACTATCTAAATCTCAGTGGCCACAACAGGTTGTGTTTAGGGCAAAACAGTATGTGAAATCCTCATGCCTTTTAAGTAGTCTGTAAAATTCCCAGTGACTAGGAAGGTCCAGGGATTTCTGTGCCATACGTTAGTCCAGCTGAACAATACTAACAGTGTATTTTTATGTAGCTGACATCCATGTTTGACAGCCTTTCCTAGTGGACTTTCTAGACTAAGCAATACATTTTCTAAATCTTCTCCCTCTGAAACCAATGGCCTTGAGTAATCACACTTTTTTTAATCCTGTCCTCTATTTTCTCTTTTAATTTTTTCTTGTTCTTTCCTGGAGGGCTCTACTCATTCCTGCAAAATTGTAGCATTTCTTTACTTTCTTCTTCTCCTGATCCACTCATCCTTTACTAGTGCCCTTTACAAAGCCTCTCTCAAAGCCATCTGTGCTTCATCTCAATGAGGAAGGATGGTCCTTTCATTCTCTGCTGCAGTTTGGCTTCTGGATATAAGAAGAACTAGTGAAAATCATGGCTAGTGTTAATACCTTACCCCAGTAATTTCTGCAGTTCACATTCTCTGTGTTCAAATCAGGTTCCTGTAGGGCCATTTAAAAAATGAAATGCCCTGGAGTCACTCCTGCCTGAACAGGAGGTGTTTCTTGTTGGCACCGTCTAGGTTCCAATTCCAAATTCTATTTTAGTGACTGAAGAGTAAAGGAAAGGAATTAAATGCACAATGCATATGGATGGATCTTCTTGCTTGCACAGGTCTTACAGTACAACAGAGAGCAAACAAATGATCACTTAACTACAGTTCTTGCATGATGATCTTCACAAACACAGATTCTTTCCTCTGCACAGACCAGAGGAGACCAGCAGCAGCCAGGGCTGCTCTTTGTGAAAGCAAGCAGTGGTTTCAAAATGCTCCTTTCTGCAAAGAGACAATTCTACTGAAATGGAGGATGCTTTCCAAGGCTGAAGTTGCAACAAGTATTTACTTAGCTGTAGAGATCATAATGTTCCATGGTTTATTTGAATTATTAAAATGCAATACTGCACAATAATCATTATTGCAGAGCTTCAAAACACTTACTGACAATGTGGTCTTGGCAAAGTGAGTACTAGACATTTTTAATGGATAGTTGTTGCAACAGAGAAGGGGAAACCTGTGTTTCAGACTCTTATGCTTTCCAAAGGGGCAGAAGGTATTGATTGGAATATCAATTCCATACAGATTTTTGTTGTTGCTTTATATTTTAGAAACATCCCCCTCCCCATCCTCTTTCAACAGATCAGATGTCATTTCACTGTTCTTTCCTTGAAATAACATGGGAAGCAGATTGTTGACAGCTTCAGGCTTCTGCGCAGTCAGCATTATAAGAGAATAGTATAGACATGAGCAAAAGTCAAATGGTCTCCTAGGAGCTCCAGCCCATTAAAACAATTGCTAAGGGCGCAAGAGCACAATAAACATCTGCGGTTTGTCTCCCCAGCATACCACATGCCTTTCAGTTTGCCTTCTGCTTGGAAATGGGCTTGAACTGTCTGATTGGACCCAGATGTGAACTTGCAGAGTTCAAGGCTTTTCAGAGCTTGGATTTTGGTTCCACACTGAGGCTAGGAGTCACTGTAAAGTTAGGTTCCAGATCAGCACTTCCTCAGATTTGACACTGCTTTAACAGTACTTTTTATTTTTGGCTCTGCTCTTCTAGGAATTGCCTCTTTGCAAGCATCCTGATCTACTGGACCAGTCCTCACTGGAACCAAATACTATAATGAAGAAAGTAAGCACCTTCCTCAGGTTCCCTGTGCAGGCCGTCTTCCTCACGAGCCTATGCTTAAATGAGAAACACCTTTCACTTACAGCACTATGGTGTCTCATTTATGATAGCTGGCGGGCCATAATGAGGTTCAACAAAAAGAAAAGTGAACCAAATGCTGGAAAACTCTGTTTTGCTAACAAATGCCACTCATCAGTACTTCAGCCTCAAGCATGAAATATACTTTAGAGGCTTAAGCAGAAAGGAAACAATTGATTTGTTACTTTAAATTACCTAAAACTATTTGATCAGAAGAGATGAGAATTAAGAATTAAGTTGCACTAACTTAATAGTATTGTAAAGGTAAATCAGTCAGTGCTCAATTTATCTGTAACTATGTGCTTGTGCATTGCAATGGAGGACATGACCTTGTTAGCAATAACGATATTACTCTTAAGTCTTCACTTAAATACTTCATGGAGGAGGAAAAGACAAATAACAACCTAAATAGGTTGCAGTAGGAAGCAACAGTGCCTCACTCTGCACCCACTTCCATTCAGAAAGTTCAAAGCAGAAATCACGGAAGAGAACACAACCCCTTCCAAGTTGGAGTTGCATTTGTTTATTAATTAAAAGATTGTTTCAATGTATCACAATCACGAGCCTTCCTTACATTGCAGCAGTGGCATAATTTGCCAGACAGTTACTCTGGTGTGCAATGTAATTGTAACTGTGAACACAAAGTGCTGAGAAATGCAATAGGAATAATGCAATCCAGATGGCACATTATTTGCATTTATAAAGGAGGCACAGTTTCTGTAGTTGAGAAAAGCTTATCTAAATGCACCTATGCATATCCACATGCATGGGAGAACAGCGAAGGGAAGGAATGCCACCATGTAGGATTTCTTATAGGCAGAGTAGACAAGGCAAAGATATTAGGAACAGAGCCAAGCTCTGTCCTGGAGATGCTGCAAGAGAGTGTGAGTAGAAGCTGGATAGCTGTCCTGGATGAACAATGTCACAAGAGGTATCACCCAGTGGTGGCTTAAATAACTTGAACAGGGAAGATCGGTGGCTGCCTGGTTTGACATTGCACACTCAGTGCTGCAGTTCTGCCAGGCAGAGCCAAGTATGGCTTTCTGGCTAGGGACTGGAGATGATGCTGACTGGTACTGGAGATGAAGAAGTGAATAATCCCAGAAGCAGGCAGAGTATAGGTAGAGGGAGCAAGGCAAAAGAACATTATCTTTTATTCTGCAAAGTTCTCAATCAGTATAGGTACTGTTTAATCACAGAGCTGATTCCTGATAAACTGTCATCAGAAGAGGACTAGGAATAAAGAAAAGAAATCTTAGGATTGCCTCAGGATGCCCAGGGCAGAAAGGAGATTGGGCCTGTTCCTAACTCTGCAATGATGGGGCGGAGTGTTTTGTAAGCACTGCTGGGACAAGTTTAAGAAGAGGATGTGAGCAGGGAGGATAATCACAGCACTCTGGCAGGTGGGAAGGCATTGCAGTAGAAAGGATGACCTGCACAGAGTGAGTTAGTGCCAGATGGCTCCCAGCTGGGGGACTTAAGGAGACTGTGATCTGGCCTAATCAAATGCCTGGCACCTTCTCTCCCTGCAGTGTCCAGAAAGACAACCCTCACTGCCGGCGATACAAAGGATAAGGAGTGATGAGACTGCCTTTTACAAATACAGTCTGGGCAGTGCATGTAATTCTTTTTGTTGGCTTTCTCTCGGTGGCATTACCTTGAATATGAGGAAATTAAGGAGAAAAATTGCTATGAGCTTTGTAGGCCCTTTATCGCTTTAATCTCCTCTCCTCTCTGCTTTCTATTTTCCTTTCTCATCATCCATCTTCGCAGAGATGGTGACTAAGTTAAGCTAAACAACAATTCAGATTTTTTTGCAACTGGATTTCTGCTTTCAGAAACTGTTCGAAATTGTCTACATGTATTATTTTAACTAGGACTAAATTTTCAATGCAAATTCTGGGATTGACAGAGCAAGTATTCAACACAGATCTACCAGATTTAGGGAAGGGAAAAAAGTACCTGGCATTGGTGTATCTATGGCATGGAAAAGTAGTCTATACAATTTCTGGGATTCCCTTTAGAAGGACACAAGGGAATGGCAAGAAAGGCTGCGTTCTGGAGCATATGCCTTTACAGAAACTTGGCATGGTGGTTGTTAACGTTTGGTATTGCAAGAGGCTCTAAAGTTACTGGTTGAGCCTTCTGGCTGGTTAGTGCAGAGCCTGCAAGGGCTGTTTGTGTTAAGTCGTATTGATTGCTTTGTGTATAATTTAATAAAGTTGAAGCCTGCTTTCTTTCCTCGCAGCTATACACTGCATCTGTCCTTGTTGGAGTGTTCCCATGGCAATCGTGGGCTGGATTTTTATTAGTTTGATTTATTTGATAAATAAATAGAAAAATAAAACAAGGTAATTACCCAACAATGAATAGCTACCATATGAACACAGTGAAAACTACACCAAAGGCCACTGGCAACAGGCAACGCTTCTAGTTTAGAAGTAGTGCAGAGATTCCCAATGTGATTTTTTTGACCTTCATTGGCTCTTCCTCCGTTAGGTGTCAGGCTCTGTAGCTTATGCGAGTTTCACTGCATACAAAATGTCTCTCCTGGCTTCTCATGTTCATACCATTGTTATTCTTGCTTAAGCAGTGGCAGCAGCTTTTACGCTCTCCTACTATTTAGTCTGAATAGTTAGATTTGTGGGGAAGAAACTTCCCTCTTTCCTCCCTGGAGAAGTGGTGAAAAAAACGTGCACTAATAAAACAAACATCTATGCTTCAGCTGAGGTTTGCTCTCCTAACAGACTATTACATGAACATACAGGCAGGCTGCTAACAGGCCCCCAGACCACTCAGGAAGCCAGCATTGCTGGGGAATGTGGGGATCTGGCTGGACTCCTGATAACCTTGGGGCAGATGGAGGCATGACACAGGCACCTTTTGCAAGGGGTATTGCAGCGCAGTGTCTTTTATGGAAGAACAAGAGAGGACTAGTCTGCAGGTTACTTAAGAGGACAGAAAGACTGTGGTAGTAGCTCCTAAGGAAATCACATCTGATGCTTAAAATATAGAAGCATAGGTCACTTCTTTTACAAGGTGGTTTGAGCTGATTTTCAACTCACTGTTCATAAGGGTTAGGAGCTGCTATAGCAGCACAGCATTTGGTACAGCACAGAATGGGAGAGTTATAAATGTGGCTGTGCATTCAACACTGACAATAAAATTTGACTTGGGCTTCCCCAAGCACTTGCTCCAAGCTGTGAGATGCTTGATAGCTAACCATTGCCTGGCCGCACTAACAACCGGTGCCAGTGGAAAACTAGAGAATCTTTGCTGTGACTCCTTGTACCCCTGGGACAGGAGGTGTAGAGCAGGAGAGACTCTTTCTGAACAATCCAGGGCTGTCTCTGTTGACTGCAGGCTACTTGTGTTTCAGTCAAGAACCATTTAAAATCATAAACTTCATGTAAACTAACTGGACAAGGAAAATATTTCTTCTGAATGTTCAACGCACTGCTGCTCAGAATGTGCTATGCGGGATGCACCCAGTGGTGTTCAAGCAGCATACTAAGCTAGGCTTTTAATCAGAAGTAGATACTGTTATCCCTTTGAAGATCTCCTTTTTCTCTAGAGGATCTCATACAAGTGAAAAACTTCCTAAGAGCAGCTGCTGAATGGCTTAAGACATGCCTGAGTATGAAAAGATTCTAAAATGATGTTTGTAAACTGGCTTGAATGTTCATTGAAAGGCAGCTGCTAACATTTGAGGCTCTTACAGGGAACTGTGGATCCTGTTTCAAATTTCATTTCCATGAGAATTATATCAGCACTTAAGTCTTCCACCACTGTTGGTGGAAATGTTTTTAAAATTAGTACTAAAATGTCAGTGCCTTTGTGGAGAAACTGTTATGATGAGAAGATTCCCATGATGGCAGCCTGTTCCCACCATTAGACTCTTAGAAACTGGGAGACCTGAGGTCTGTTTCTTTACTCTGCTCCTGGACTACTGTTGGCTGCAATTCTTACCATCTCTCTGTAAAATGGGGATAAAGCTTGGCTTCATTTATACAATGTTACGAGTACTTCAAAGAGCGAGTTTCAAAAGAACTAAGTTTTATTAAGAACCTCTGTTGTTCTCGCGTCCTCCCCTTCCCTGCAGTATGAAATATTACAAGACCCGTGGCCTTGGAAGGTGGGTAGGCTCTCTCATGAGCCTCTTGCTGCTGTTTCTGAGGACATATTGTCTAGCCGGAGTGCTGAGCAGTGGGTCAGTAATTGTATAATTTCACCCTAGGAAATTTTCCACTAGCGTATTACCCTAGGCAGATACTTCTCTAGAGTTATTACAGCCTGAATCAGAAGTTTGGGAGGGGAAAGAGTGAACAGTTTCACCTTGACTTTCCCCAGCTGAGTAGTGAGAGAATATGTCCTAAAATAAATGGGAAGAAATCTCTTAGATGTTCCTTCTCAGTTTGAGGAAGTAGTAAGTGCTCTCCCTGGGCATGCAGATTATCAAGAAACCATTAACAAGATTTGTTTGCTGCCTCTGTGAGCATGTGGTGTGTAGGTCTTCTTAGGCATTTGCAAAGCATTTGAGGGAAAAGCTTGGTGGCTTGGAGATACCAAAATGGACCCTACCCCTCTGCCTCTCCCACGGAGGCTTGGGGTGGCTTGGGAATGACAAGCAGAAGTTTATAACCCTGGTTAGATGGTGGGACAGCCCCATACATCTCAGAGATCCCTGGTCTTCAGTCCCTGCCTATTCTTTTAACTTGTGGAGACATATTAGGGAAAGCAGACAGTGCCTGAGGGACAGATGGAGAGGAGGTCCTGTATGGTACATTACTACTTGTAAGATCAGGGCCTCAAGCCTTCTCCCCTGCTCCAACCCCTGTGCTACACAGAGGCCTTCTTCCTGCTCCTTTACTTGCTACTGGTATTCTATTTAATCAGTGTTCTCTTTTTTAGCTAGCATTTCCTTTTCTTTTTCATTGTTTTCCCCTCTTCTGTTCAGGACCTGATCCTGCTCTACCCTGTTTAGGCTCTGTGTGTCACCAGCGCTGGGACATGATCTGTTTTTGCACTTGACCTGCACTGTGACATAGGCTTAGTACATATGCCGCAGCATGAGCTTGGCTAATGATTTTTTTCTCTTGTTAGACAAGTCCCTGAAGCCAATTGGCAGGGCAAGGTCTTCTGAGGTCCCATGCCTGCAACGTGGTGCAGAGAAACTGTTCCTCCAGGCACCGATGTTAAGACTGATTCTGAGCAGGGAGAAAAGCCAGGTGGCTTTCTGCCTTCTCCAGCTCCACTTACGTGCAAGAGGCTTCTGGTCTGGAAGACAGTACAAAGGCAAGGTTATGCTGTTTAGGTCATCCTCTCTGCAGCCTCTGCCTTTCCTCCCTATTAAAAAGATATTCACACTACACACTGCTCAAGCACTTTTGTGTTGGGGATACTGAGTTGGGATATACCTGACCATTAACCACTGTACTGTTCATGTTAACTGGTAAGTAATGGGATGTTTTTACTATAATATGCAGTTGTGTTTTGTTTTTTTAAAAAAACTCCTAACCCTGCAACACAATCCAGGAATTTTAGTGGAAGGCTTGTCATATCCTAATTGGTCTTACAAATTTTGTACAGTACACATGTTTTGGCAATGGAACTGTTTTGATCAAAGGTTGTATAAATCCCATTAGTCACAGCGGCTGAACCTGTGTGAACCCTCTGATGGGGATGAATTCCTACGGTACCATTACAGCTTCTATGTATAGATACGCTTTTATGTGAGCTCCTCTGGCTGTCTGTTCTGGAGGGTTAAGGCATGGTGTGATCTAATGCAATGTGTGGGCTGCAAGATCGAGGCTCACCAGACTTTCTTAACTAGGAGCTGCCAGCTCCCCATGTCCCTTTGTCAGCTAGCATCGCATCTGTAGTGTTTTGGTTGAATGTTTCTTGTCTGCTCTGACTGAGAAAAGAATTAGGACTCTGGATAACAACTGGTGCTTGTTTACTAAGTTGTAGTGATTTATGCACACGCCAAGAGGAATGAGGAAATGCAAATCCCTTCTGCTTCCAGATATTTCAGATTTCTGTTTAATAACACTCCAGGCCAGCCACTTTGAGGGCACTATTCTATTTCTTGCGTTGTTGAACTCATTTGGCCTTGTGCCTCACAGCACCACATGGGGTATGTCTTAATAGACCTGAAAGGTATGGCATGCTGTGACTAGATTTTATTTACATTTATGTAAATATTACCATGATTATTTTAAAATGACTGAACTTCTGCAGTTGCAGCTCTGAGGTGGTAGAGATCGTCAAAAGGACAGTTAGGTCCCTACTATCTATATCTGGAAGACCTCACTTAAAATCATGTTCACTGTTTGCCATTTCTTACTTTGATGAGCTCATCCAGTGAAACTGTGTTGGTCTGTTGTCTGGTCTGTACCAGTCTCCTGTTGTTTGTTTTTTTTTTTTTTTTACTAGCTCTGCAACACTACTTGGATTTCCAGTGACAGAAGTGATAACTATAATTTCTTGATAATATGAAAAAATAAAATTCCAACAAAGAATTAGACTTGGAAGTATATTTTCCTTCATTTAACTGAAACTCCTCAAGCTCATATCTGACTGTCCTGGATCCCTGTTTCTCTAATTTCAGAGCTCCATCTTAAAAGGACAACTTGACTAGCCAGAAAAGGGAGCTCTAAAGCACTACAGGTATAATGAGCTTAATCAGTTTCTGGCTTACTGTGTAGTGCTGGTCAGGAATTTTCTGTCAAAATGTTTTCATTTTCTCTAGTCAGGACCCACTGATTTGACAGCTGTTAGTGGAAATGTACCTATCAGTTTTGGCATGCAGGAGAATGAATCTCTGGATCAGGGCAGACGCCTGTCTGTGGAGTATCCCACTCACCCTGGTGGAGCTGGCAGCCCTCCCTGGATCCTTGGAGACTGCTTCCAGTGCTCTGCCGGCCTGGAGACTTAAAACCTGGAGACTTAAACTTCCATCTCTAATAACCCAGATGGGGACAGCTCCAGGATGCTACAGCTAGTATGAGGTATGGCTTTCTCAAGTCAGTTTCATTTTGTGTTTAACTAAGCTCTGGGGCCAGAGAAGGAGCAGAGGATTGAAACTGTTATGGGACAGCTGCCTAAACTGAGTCTGGTCAGTGAGGCCCTGCCCCTATCTCCCCTTCACACCTAGCCTGGCTGCATGTTCCTATCCTCTTTCTTGGGTCCACAGTCATGCTCATCTCATGCTACCTGGAGGCATACCAGAGAATGAATCTCAGCTGAAGAGGGCATTTAGGTCCTCAGGATCAGATGTACGTAAGTGCTGGCACAAGTGATGGGAAGCTTTGCCTGGGAAGAGGTGGGAGAAAGTCATATGACTATACCTTCGGACAGCAGCAGGCCATTAGAATGGTTTAGCTATAGCCTGCCCAGTACCCTGATCTCTGAGCCTCACCTGGGATGTATACAACTGTATATATAGAGAGACATATCTCAGGGGGGGTGAATACATATACCACTGCTGCCAGTAACCAGGTGGTTAGCATGTGAGCTGAAAACATGTAACACTCATGCTCAGATTCCTGGTTGTAAACTCTTACATATCAGCAGCAATAAACAAATGGCTTCTTTAGGATGTCTTGCTTTCTCCCCTGATTTCCCCCATTGGAAGAACATAGAGATCTCTAGGTTTCATCCAGGTGTGGAATCAGGAGGTCCATCTTCAACACGGCCCATGGCCACCTCTTTGCTCCCTTGTCTTCTGCAGCCCTCTTCCTCTCTTTTATTGCTGTTTTGCTGCTCTCTCAAACTGAGATAAAAAGCCTTGCAAGACCCAGAGACTTGCAGACCTGGCAAACGGCTTTGCACACATGCTTCCCCAGAGGTTTCAGTCCCAGAAGTGGGGTGCAGCTGGCCTTGCGTGGAGCCAGGAGAGCCCATTCAGCAGGACTGACACAAACACCTGATTTGCAGTATGTCCTGGCCCCCACCAGCTGAAAACCACTGTTTTAGGGACATCTGGTATGAGCTGAAGTCGGTGCCTCCCAGCTCACAGTGCATTCTGTGGGATTATTTGTAGGCATAAGGCTGGTTGGTGCTGTTATTTTAAATATTTCCTTTCTTAAAGTTAGCTAAGTGAGATTTCTTATTAAGCATAGTCTACGTGTGAAGCTGAGAGCCTCTCTGCTTCCAGGCACAGGGTGCAAGTGACCGCTGAGCCGCTGGGGATGGTAGCAGGTATTTTGACTGGTTCATTGCTAATTATTGCTTCAGTAAACAACAGCTGTTCAGATGCAGCCCATCTTCTTGCTTTGAAAAGATTACAGTGCCCAAACTGTAGTCTGGTATTATTGAAAAAAAAAAAATAAATGTTATAATCATTTCACTCCCCTACTGCTACAGATTTTATGGGCCTTGTAGTGCACTGTTATGTCAGGCATATTAATTGCTAGTGAGTCGATGTTAAGCAAATGAAACAGCTTTGCGCAGTGTTTGGACACTTGGTTATAGACAGTTTAACAGCAGTCTTCTGGAGAGACTGTGCATTAGTCTTAGATTATTTTTCAGCACTAGAGGAATGGCTCTTTCAAAGTAACTATAAAATGAACCATTGCTGCCATGCAATAGCAGTAATAAGCTGTTAAGGTACATTGCAAAGCATGAGGTCAGAGACAGTGTGTTCTTCCAACCACCCAAGAAGTGTAATAGCAACTAATTAGTGCAGCTCCTTCAGAGGCTATTGCCATTGCAACAGGAGGAAAGGCAGGCGGAAAAGTGCAAGGGGGGGCCCCACTGTTACTATCTGCCCTTTAGATGAAGGAGTTGTTGGTATTAACTTAGTAGAGGGTGAAGGCCTGACCCAGCACAGCATTGAGTGTCACTGATGTGCTCTTGGCACTGAAAAGAAAAACAACCCTGTTCTCTACTCCATGCGGTTCCTGGCCTTCTGCTTTCTTCCTGAGGAGCTGGATTTATAGGGGCATCTGTCTTGATTTATTGAGGAGCAAAAATTACAAATTAACTTTCAAGGCACACACGCACATATTCTGTGTGGCACTATACTAGACCAAGCCCTTCCTCTCTGCCCTCCCAGCCGAGGTGGCTGTTGCCCTGCAGTAGCTGCCTGAGCTATGGCTCAGGGTTGGTATAACGCTGTGGCAGTGCCCATGGCCAGCTACCAGCTACTGTGGGGCTGCCTCCAGCCAAACCACATCCCCTCCAGCTAAGCTGAGAAACAGGCTGCTCTTTGTTTGAAGCAGTTGATCCCTACACTGTTGCATTCACTGGTTGCAGATGAAAGCCATCTGTAAATACCTTTTGTGCAGTTAAAAACACCCCCCCCCCCCCCCCCATGTATTTTACTAAATGCATATATCAGCAGTCAAGGTGGCACCTTTTGATTGCATTTAAAAAGGTTCAAGGTGGTATTAGCATAGCTACTCATCGTCAGGTGTGATGAGTTGGGGTGAATGGCCTGGAAAGGGCCCTGCTTTAGGATGGCAGGCCGGGACTCACTGTTGTGGCTGGGCAATGCAGCAGGGGCCGGGGCAAGCACGGGGCAGTGCTGCTGGTGCGCAGGCAGCCGGCTGCGGGCAGCAGGCAGAGTCCTACAACGCTGCACTGCCTTTCCAGAGCACCTGCCACCTCCTCCGCAGGGCTGTGGCACATCACAGAGAGCCTGGAGAGGGAGAGATGCCATCTTAAGGCTGTGACTTTTGTTAATTTTTTTTATTTTTGCCAGAAGCCGGCCTCAGCGAGCTGGGCCGTGGAGCAGCAGTAAGAGCCCGCACCCCCAGCGCATTGCGGGCGGCACCGAGACCATGAAATGGCGGCTAAGGCCGCCACTCGCCGGGGCCATCGCCCGGCGCCGGCCGCTGCCGTCCCTCTCCTGGCCGCCAGGGGGTGCGCGAGCCCCGGCCGAGCGGCGCTGCGGGCCGGCGGGCGGCGCGGTGCGGCGTCCCGGCGCGGAGGGGCCGCAGCAGGTGCCCAGGGGCAAGGTGAGCGGCCGCGGCCCCCGGCCCTGGCAGGGCCGCCGCGTTCTGGGGGCTCGAGGGGCGGCCTCGCTGCGGCCCTGCGCGCTGATGGCGCGGGGCAAGCGCTTAGGGGAGCCGGTGTTGGGCCCGGCCCGGCCCTGCCCGCCGAGCCTGGGCAGGCAGCAGCACGCTTGCGGCTTGGAGCGCCCTTTAATCTCTTCCCTTAAATCTGAGTTTCCTTGTGAGGTGGGGCAGGAGCCGGGAGGGAGCAATTTCCTTTCCCTGGGTAGGGCCGGGGCAGGAGGTTGGCGATCCCTGCGTGCTGGGTGCCAGCACAGGCAGCTCCCCATTTCGCACCGTCAGGACTAGATAGTGTCCCACCTTCCCCGGAGCTGTCAGCGTGAAACACCTGGGAAGGGAGAGTCGGTAATTGAGGGCAATGTACGCTCAGGGCAAAGTGCAGCCCCTGTTGGCACAGACAAGGTTTTATTTATTTTTTTTAACCTAAACACTTGCCTCTGGATGCCTTGGAGACATAAACATGCAGGCATATTGACTCCTACTACGCTCGTGAAAAGGATTTAATAGAGAGTGAGGAGGTTTATTTTAGTTAGTTTTAATAATCAGCTGCTATAAAAAGTAACATAACACCACATCTCTGCTGTGGAAACCAAGGGCTTTTTTAAAAAACGTCTCAGCCTTGTGCTGTCCATTTAAAAACTCATGCCTTTTTAGAATAATCTTTGTTGGCTTCAGTCAGTATCAAATTAATTTGAGTATTTCAGGGTTGGAAGAGGGGAGGGGGTAAGGGGAAGACAAATACAAGCTCTCTAGTTTGGCGTTTACCAAAGTTACAAAGGTTTCACTTTGATATCTTCCATGCGGCTAAATAGACAGTGCCATCATCTGGTTTAAATTCCCATCACCAGCAGCCATTACCTCCCATTCCAATAGCCTCATATTTTGCCAAAAGCTTCTGGAAACTACTTCTGTCGTTTGTTCCAGTGGTCATGAAGCAGAGCTTCCCCCGACGGTTGTGTGTTGTGTGGTTTTTTTTTTTGTTTGTTTTTTGTTTTTTTTTTTTTTTTAGTACCAAATTCATACTGTGGAGTTTATCAGAATTGGATTCCCACCCACTGCCTCTTCCCTCCGCCCCTGTTCAGAAGCACTTCACTACAATGTGAGGTTTTTTACTGCAAAGGCACTTAAGAATGTGAGGTTTTTTACTGCAAAGGCACTTAAGAGTCTATTGTCACAGCACCCTTTGGCTTTTTTTTTTTTTTTTTTTTTTTTTTGGTGAGCTGTTTAAATCTCTCCCTGTAAGATGTTTGGTGTTTGGTTGGTTGGTTTTTTTGTTGTTGTTGTGGGTTGGGTTTTTTTTTTTTGGCCAAGCCTCCGATTTATGTGTGATATCTCCTTGTGTTCTCTCTTCAGGGTTTTAACAGCATCTTCACGATGGGTGTACCAGGACTGTATGCAAAAGTAGTGTTGCTGGTACCATATGCAGAGATAACTGTTGCCTCCCTATTTCCCTTGTTTAACAAGGCCAGTAATCTGATTAAGTTTCTCCACCCCTATGAGCTCTTCTTTGCCACCACTATTGTACTGGAATCTCACAATGAGTTACTTATCTATTATGCGTTCCTCATTCTTTCCAGTCATTGCTTTCTTGTAGGCGGCTACATACCTTTCATAGCAAGATTTGCATTTCTTATTCTGAGATATTTTACTTCTGGAGTTGCCTGTATTAAAATGCATTTTGTTTGAATAGGCTCACTTCAGCGAGTGATCCATATTGTTCTGTATGACTGCTCTGTCCTAGCCATTATTTGCCACTCCATCAATTTTTGTCATCTGCAGATGCTGGCGTCACTATTTTTTTTTCTGTACCTTTTTACTGTATTTTTTTCCCCATCATTGTAGAAAATGGTGACCAGCACCTGGTCCTAGTATTATGGTCTCGTACACCCCCAGCCTCCTCAGCCCATTTTTTTTCCCCAGTAGTTCTTGTCAGCAGTGAATGGACTTTTCTACAGAGTCATGTGCTATAGTTATGCTCAGATTTGAATTCTTAACTGATTTCTCTATTAGCTTTCCCCATACTTTTTTTTTTTTTTTTTTAAAATTGATGTAAGATTAATTGGTTCATTAGATAGCTGTTCCTGTAATTTCAGTTTTAAAATGATTCCTGTGCTTGGAATGTGGAAATACTTCATTGCAGCGGGATAATAATTTCCCGTGTGCCTCTGTAAAGCATGGCACTCGCCCTGCTGTCTCAGACAGCTTAAGTGTGATTGAGTAACTAGAGCCAGTTGAAACATGTTGTCGCCTTCCAGCTTTGTTCTTAGTTTCTGAATTTCCTCCTTTTTCTCCTGAATCCCAAAAGGCTTTATTAAGACAGCTTTGTGGGAACCATTAACTCTAAGCTGCATAATTATGTTACTATGAGCTTTGACTTAGTTTATAGTAGGAAAAAAAAAAAGCGTGTGTCTCTAGAAATTTATATTCCTTAATGACAGAATTTTAACTTAGTAAATTAAAAGGTTTACTCAATTTACCTAGGAAGTTTTAGTAATTACCAGCAAGAGAGTTTACCTGCAGAACTACTAAATACAATAAAGTAGGTTCTGTGAAAACATGACACTCTAAGGAGCTGCCATGTTATTATGCTTGTTCTTCACCTTCCAAATTACACCTAAGACTCTCAAGTACTTAAAGAAAAGGATGGTGATGCTGTATAGCTTGCTTTGTTTATAAGTGGGGACCAATGTTTAGCACTCAGAATTGTATGCATTTGTGATGCTAGAAATCAGGCCAGGATATTTACTTTTTGTTTGTTTGTTTTTAATCTAAGGCATGTGTACAAAGATTAGTGCAGTTAAGATAATCCTCATGCCATTATTTGCATGGTACCGTGTGACTTCACTCTCACTGTTACATTTTAGACCACTTAATGACAGGCCACTTCCCTTTCACGCTTCTTCCCCTGCCATCCCCATCACATCCAGTTACTACAGCAAGGCAGACTGTGTTCCTCTGTCACCCTCACAGTGCCAACTGCAATAGCCAGTCTTGTGATCAGGAGGTGGCATGAGAAACAAACCTTTCCACCATCTTTTCACCCTGAAAGGCCCAGGATCTTTTATTTTTTAGTGATCGGCAACAAATACTCAGGTTTCTGAGTGATGGATGGACAAACTGAATTTTTTCAGATTTTGGTGATGGACTTAATTATTCACATCCTTATTTATGTTACTCCTGTTGAGAAATGGGCTGGGGGGGGGGGGGAGGAGTGGGGGTTTAACTATTATTAGTGTTTTGACTTTTTTTAGAGGTCTAGCTTGGGCACTCATACATTTAAATTTGCCTCATATGGTCACTTCACCACAAAGCTGAAAACTTCAGAGGAAAAAAATTAAAGTCTTCAGCTCTGTCCATCAGCACAACAGCTATAGACCATGTGTTCCTTTTTTCCGAGGGAGGGAAAATTGGCACCTACCCATCAATTAGCTGGTTTTCATTTTGGCTTTTTTTTTGGATCACTGAGCCCCAGCAACTTGTGTGTGCAGTCAAAGATCAATTTAATTTTATAAGCATTGCATATTTAGCCCTTAGCACTAATTGGCTGTAGATGAGAAGCTGATCAGTCTGGTCGGTTGGGATGTGGCTTTGCAGTTAGGGGTATGATTTGACTACGCCTGTGCTGTTCAGTTTATGCTGTGTGATGGTTTCTGCTTTGGCTTATTTTTAACCCTGGCAGCTTCTAATAAGTGTCAAATAAGCAGCTTCTAATAAGCAGCTTAGAAGCTGTTTCTAATAAGTGTATTTGCTTTGTGTTTCCCATCCCCAAAGAGTTGCACACTAGTCTCTTCCTCTTTTTCTTAAAGGTTCTCAAGCTGGCCATATGTATAGCTGTAGCTTGCCATTCTGGAGCTAGCAGTAAAACAACATATTAACACTTTTAGATTATTTTTCTTTTTTTTCTGAAAACAGAATTCAAACATTTTGTCATCTCAGAGTCTCTGCGAATGCCTATTCTCTCATAGACAATAATTTTCAACTGTTACTTTATGCAGTGTTTTTTCTTTTACAGTCTTTCAGCAGCCACTTTAAGAGTGCCTCTGAAGAGAGTGGCAGTGGTAACCGGCTTTTTTTTCCCTTGTCAAATGCAAATCTCTCACCTCCCAAGTGTGAACATTCAAAGCTCTCTTACTGGCTTTTTTTTTTAAAAAACAAACAAACAAACAAAAACCGAACAACCCCCCCCTCCCCAAAATTAGGCCACAGTTAGCTAAGCAGAGTGACCTGATTCGTGCTGGATCAACATGTTATCAACTTGCGGTTGTCACTACAAAGTGAGTGTGGTGAAGTCTGCCTGTTCCAACTAAAATCAAAGCAGACTCTTGACATATAGCAGTGCTGAAGTCAGCAGTTTCTGCAAAGTGGGTCTAAATGCAGATTGAAGGATCTCTTCTGTGTATATATGTAACTACCAGTGCCAACCTATTTATTTATAATCAGATACTTTTTGTTGTGTTTTTACTCAGGGGGACATGAGAGAAAACAGTTCTACGTGATTTTTTTTGTTCTTTGGCTTTTCCTTATCTACCAAAAATTTGGCTTTGTGAGGTATATTTAATGTTTTCTCTAAAGCAGACCACCCGAGAGATCCCATGGAGTAATTCACTTTGCTGAGTTAGCAGGTGAGGCCACTGGACAGAGTCAAAAAAGATACGGTCAACTGTGAAACAAATGAATCAATACCAGTGCAACTGGATCAGTCTGCGTCTTCCGATACGTTACAAGCAATGGCAGAGATGCAATATAGATGCAATAAATCTGACATACATATTTAAAAAACAAATATAAACACACACACACACACACACATTGGGTTGGCTTTTATTGGAAAGCCTAGATGCAATCTATACTTATCAATTTGTGGAAAATTCAGGACACATATAAAGTTAAGAAGGCAAATTAAAAGAACAATACAAATCAGACGAAATATACATCTCAAAATATCAGGATAGCATTTCGACTGGCATTGCCTAAAATACTTAGAGTCTCCTTTTTTATTTTTTTTGTAATATGCTTCTTTTAATTATGCATATTTTTTCTTTAAAAAGATCTTCTGTTTATATATTCCCCAAGGTCACTATTTCCTGCAGGAGCATGTCCAGATCACAAGTCTTTTTTAGCAAGAAATAGGCTCATTATACCTACTAACAAGGCCACTAATTGGCTTGATTTGACTTTATCCAAAATGATCACCAACATATACTGTAATTTGTTGTTTACGGGTGCCAGAACAAAGGAGAAGGAACTGGTACACGTCAAGTAGAAGATATATTTCATTGTTGACATGTTATACAAGCTTTTCATATTCAAACAGAACAGAAACATTTGACATAATTTAGAATATGAGCCTATTTCAACAGAGAGCACTTACAGCATGCTAAATACAGTGCTGTGGAAGAGCCACCCAACAGAACTGCAAACACCTAGCATTTTACATCTTTAGAAAGAATATGCAGATCAATGACACGCCTCTGGGGTCTGACATATCATCCTCTCTAAATTTAGGGCCCTCAAGACTTCAAGGGTGAAAATACTAACAACTAATCTGTGCTTTCATTCTAATAGATGATCAGCATTCATTATATGTGTAATTAGTTCTGTATGTTCTACCAAATACACACATACAGTAATAGCACTGATACCGTAGATTCGGTAGCAACTTGGCTGGGAGAAATTCAAATCTGTTTATCAAACAATCCTAATGTGCAATTTAGAGTATGTAATACCATAGACTCTCAGAATACAAAGCAGTTAGAAAACTATTTTTATTACATCCACTTGAACCATTCATAGTTAAGACACGTTCACTTACTATGTTTTGTCATTATAATACATGGATAGAAATACTGTGTATATTTCAATGAACATCAAAAAACCCCAATTTTGTCTCATCTTAAAAATATTTATTTTTTGTGGCTGAATTTAGTGCTCATGAGAGTAAAGCTCTAAGAATGGTTTCAGCCAAGATGTAGAACAGATGCCATAGATGCCACCACAGGCTTCCTATAAGGAACCAGCTGCACACTTCAGTTCTGTCCTGCAGCAAATATACTGGGCCTTGGAGCAGAGCATGCCAAATCTATGCAGTGGTCTGGAGATGCAGCCTAGGCACTAGAATTGGACCTTCCTCTCCATCCCCAGGTTCAGTGTTCACAGTAATGGGATTTGATCTGCCAGCTGAAGGCCAGGAAATGAACCTACTGAACAGCCTGCCTGCCTAAAGAGCAATTCTGTAGCATCAGGTCAGAGGTACGCTTCTTCTATCTGGAGTTATTAACATCTAAAAGAGTTGTATTATACAGAAGACAAAGTTGACATAACTGGATGAAACTACATCATTTCTTCTTCTTCTACATACAATTTGCCAAGCACCTGAGACACTATTCTCTCCATTGTGAAACAAAGCTTCTAAAAAAACAACAGAAACCCCACCTGGTATGAATAAATGTCCATTTATTACGTTAGGGCTGGAAAAAGACAAGGAAAACCCAACCTATTAAAGTCTTCCATCATAATAAACGAGACTTATTTGGTTACTGTGCCTTCTAACAATGACTGATGAAGTGGCACTGGCCTGGGTGACAGGAGAGGTACAGGAGGGGAGGGAGCTGCGGTCTGATTCAGCCAGCCACTTTGGAGTGTCCCATCCTATCAGCTGAGTGATAGATGCACAGCTTTAAACCTAATACAAAAATATTAACACTTTTGGACATTAGTCATCACTGTTATATCTCTACAATATAATCCTTTATACTGTACAGCTATAACATAAAAGGTGCAATTCCTTTTTCTTTAAAAAAATCACACACAGCACATGTTTTTATGATTTTATTTTTAAGTATAAACTTTTTTAAACACTTTACATAAATTAACTCCTCTGAGACTAATATTTGATGTACAGTAAATTGTAATTCATATAAAAATCCATAAACAACTTGTCTCACATAATTTACAAAAAAATCAGGGTTTCCTTTGCTTATCTGCAACAAGGATTCTACTTGCCATTTCCCCCCCAAGGCAAACCATGTTAGCATTGTAAAATCCATTATTAAATTCCCATGGTAGCATAAGTCATTTGTGCCAATGTCCTTTTAGAAAGCAGCACAGTTTAAAGCAGTTGGGTTGTCTATAAACTGTAATTTTTGCCCCACGTTTTAAAATTAACAGATACATACCACATCCTATGCAGTGAGAAAGAGAGAGAAAAGGAGAGAGAGAAAGAGAGAGACTACTTTTCGTAAGCAAAGGTCAACAATTCAGTAATATTTGGAAACACTGTATGGGTCTGTATCTTAATTAAATACAGTGCCTCAAAGGAACAGACAGCCTGTTGCAAAATCTGTAGGCCTTTTTCCTTTTTCTTCTTTTTTTTTTAATACTTTTCAGTCCAACTTGAGTGCAGCGATATGCATATGTAAACATACTCTTTAAAGCAGATCACCTTTAAGGTCATTGAGAAAAAAAAAAGTTTTGTCATTAGCAGTATCATTCTTCAGGAAGGCGCTCTTTTCATTACAGAGTCTGTTCGGATTGTGCTACAGAAAAAATCTGAGCAAAGATGTAAGCTTAGGCTCAAGTAGTAATGCAGCAAAACAGTTTGGTCTCCTTTTTAGAAGACACTGGTACACAGTCTCTTTGGCAGCCTGAGCTAAGCCAGTGTGTTACCTCTTTCCTATCTCACTTTGTCTGAGGAACTGTATATTATTAGCGCTGTCTGCTAATTCTGGATATTGCTCCACAGAGAGTACATAGTACCCATCGTATCCTTGTACCTTTCCAGCACTTAGCAACTGCCTCTTTTCTCCTTCTGTCCACAACCTGGCGCCTTCCTCTCCATCCCTTACTCTCTGTTGTTCTCTGGCCCAGGCACTGGAAAGAGCTCTTTGCCTGGCTTGCTCCAGTATTCGGGCCTTTTCCTCATCAAGTGTCATGCCATAGCGGACGTGAAGCGCTAAAGCACCGTACTGCATTTCAACATCAGCAAACCTACGAGTCCTGCCATTTACCACAGTGGTGGACTGGGAAACAGTGACGTTGATGCCATTCTCCAGGGCCTTCCGCCCACTTGTCAGCCTCAGTGTCCCAAGGTCACTCTCGGGGGAGGTGGTCTTGATAAAATAGTGCGTGTCCTTTCCCTCAACAGTGAAATGCAAGTTTTCTAGGTAGTAGGCATTGTTCAGAACAGCTGCCACTTTTATGCAGTCCTCATTTGCAATGTTGAGCACATTTGTTTGTACTTTGCCTTGATTGACAGCGAGCATCACCCCCTTCCCAATCAGAGACTTCACCGTAGCAAACCACAGCCATGACTTCTCTCCACTGGATTTCCGTCTGCTGACCTGCACTTCTGCCATCTTTCCCAGGGAAAGGAAAGCCTTTGCTTGTCTCACCACTTGTTGTTGCACTCCAGAAATTGGCTGTAAACAAGAACAGACAGAAGTTTTACCAGCCATCTGTAGCCCTCTAGATGCCAAACAGCCAGGCTTTCTTGGTGTGCTGCCCGTGGACGACAACAGGATATGCCACAACTGACAGTGCCAAGGAGTTAATTAAATCTACATACTGCTTGTTCTGCTGAGTTACAAGACTATTTTGTTTGATAACGTTCAGTGTTTTTTCTCTTTGTCTCCCTGAGAACCTGCACAAAACGAAGATTTAACTTCTGAGGCTACTTACTGGGCGGCACAGGACAGACCTTTGCAATACTAATACTTAATATGGGTGACAGCAGTCTTACTACGGTGTCATCTCATCCTCTGAGCTTGTTCAGCTGTGATTCCTGTCTACCATAAGTCCATCCAAATTCAGGAGATTTTTGCAGGTTACACAGCTGTGCTCTAGAATTGGAACAAGCCCTTCTTTACGCTAAGTCAGGAGATAGAGACTCTCAGGTAGCTGCAATCTGAGACCAAATTGCAGGGAGGCTCTCATAACCCCTCAATCTGCTAAAGGAAGGAAGGGAATCGAACTGTAATGATAGTCTTTCTTTAGAGTAAAAAGAGAAGGAAGCAAATGGTACAGAGCAGTGTGATAGAATACTGAGGACAGATACCTCTTCTTGCAAATACTTGCAGAAGCTGATAAAAAGAGCTGTGGGAAAAGGGTGTGGCCAACTCAGCTGCGTGAGCTTCCATTTCACTCCAAGTACCAGCATGCTGCCTAAAAGACATGAGCAGCTTCTCCCCACAAAACTTCAGACAGGTGCAATCCTGAATAAAGCAGAGTGCTTTGCTGACAACTACCAAAGACAAGGGGCAATGAATGAACCAATGGGCAAGTCTAAAATACGCTTGCTTGGTATTGCAATTGCATTTGCATTGGTATTCCGTATTTTAATGTATCTATCTGGGGTGTTCTTGTTGAAAAGTTGTGTGTAAAAAGGGAGGGAAATAAGAGATGTAATTGTGAGGTGGAAGAGCGTAAGATGGAAAAGCTAGGATAGGAGAAGCTGTTAAAGAAGTTTACTTTGACTGTTAAGAGCTATATGTAGCCCAGTATGCCAGATGCACTCTTGGTAAAGAGAGAGGGTAGCTGCAGAACGGGACCTGCCAGCATAACTACTGTGCTTAGCCAGAACAGCTAGAAGAGCAGGAGCAGCTAGCAGGAATGGTTAGCTTAGCAGGGCAGCACACATCAACTGTGGTTGAGATGAGACCTTACAACTGTGCAGAATAGGCACATCTTATCTGTCTAACCCTGGGTCTTAAGCTACAAGCAGTGAATGAGCTAGTATTGACAGAGGTGGGGAGCAGACAGCTGCCCTAGCAGTTGTCTCAGTAGGAAATAAAAATTTAGATAGGTTTGGCCGCGTTTTTGAAAAGGAGTACTTAGTTTCTGTAGATGATCCAGTTTATCTTTCAGCTGACCCCTTCTCCCTTCAGTAAAATACTGCTTAACCCATGTGATTCATTGCTGAAAAATGAGGCAAAAACCTGTTTAGTTTTCCCAAATTTCTGGGTGAGAGACCAAGCAGGAGACATTAATAGACTCCTACATCCTTAATTTAGCCTTGCTTCTAATCAAAGCCAGCAAAGGGCTTGCAAAGGCTTCTCTGCTCTGGCACGAGGGCAGGTTTCTGGAGGGGACAGTTCCTCAGGGAATTATGAATTGACTTGGACTCTCAACTTTTCTTGAATGTGGCAGATTCCAGCCTGCACTTGCTAACAAGTATGGATTTCAGCTGTTGTAAATCCTGTGTGAAAGCCATTGAGCACAAAATACATTCTAGACAGCACGCTCATCAGTGAGATGCTATAGCAACTTCATAATGACAAAGTTTGTTTATTTTTAACATGTAACCTCAGAGCTCTGAAGCAAAACCTCAGAGCTGGATAAAGCTCACTCCAGAATGTTTCAAAATACTAAGTGGTTTGTGTGTTTACTTCTGGCTCCTGGTTGCATTTGCTTGTTCAACAGTGAATATCATAGTCACAGATTCTTCCTACCTCAGAATTTTGATTCTTTGTTTTCCTCCCACTTCTTTCTCTCTCTGTCACGTCACATGCCCCTGGCACTCCTCACATTGTTGAGCTCTTTCACATTGTTGAGCTCTTTCCTGAAGACTTCTGACAACTAGCTGTCTGCTCTCTTCTCTTTGACCAGACTGTTTCTCTTCTTGATGCACCTTTGCTGGTGTTAGTGGATAACTGCATTCTTTAGCATTTGAGCTCTAAATAAACAGCCTTTGACAGTTCTTCACAGCCATGCCTGATGACAGGTCTCTTATCTCCTGATACAACCAACTTGCCTGGAGTACTTGCAGTGTTCCTCCACTGCTTCTGCTGCTCATGAGAGACACTATTCTCATGCTGTTTCCCTGCTACTCAATCCTTGGCTATTAAAAATATATGTATATATTTAGTGGGTCACTTCATGCATGCAAAATTAGCTTCCATATGCTCCCTTCTGCTGGGCCATGCTTCTAATGATTTTTTGGCCTTAATTAGGTTGTAAGACTCTTCAAGATCATATTATCTTTTAATCTTGTAAAGTTCTCTATCATGATTCTTGTAAAAAGAGATCTGGTTTTGACTGCTCACAATGGGATTATCCGTTTTACTGTCTCTTAACACTTCCTTCTTAACTGAGAACTGTAGGATTTTTGAGAGCATAGGTCTTTGATTTTTGAATAAATTTGATTCGTAAATATAATTTTCTTAAATAGCAGATTTAGATTTTAACTTCCACATTTGTTTCTTCCATAATTTAAAACTGTAGCAGGTTTTCAGGACTGAAGTTCTTTTTTTCCTCCCAAAGAACTTTTTAAGCACCTGGAGTTTTGGTTTTATGTAATGTAATGGGTTTTACCTCAGGTAATTTCATTTTCAATATTTTATCTTTACATATAAAACATGGTTAATATTAAAGAGAAGTAAAATTGTAGTGGTGCGTGGTATGCATAATTTATATCACCCATTCTTCTGTTTATTTCAGTCTATTTTTTACTACAGTGTTCAGTTTCTGCCTTCAGGCATAGTATTCATACAAATCTCTCCAGCTTCTGCTACGAAACTTAGATATCTTTAAAAGGTCTTAAACTTCTTTTCATTGATTATTGTCTTTCTGAATTTTTATTATTGCTGAAAGCAAACAAAAGCTTATTTAAAATGGTACCTAACTTAGCAAATCTGTGAGAAAAAACACCATCTGTAATTTCTTAAATTCTTCTGAAAGTAGATAAAAATGAGAGGTTTGAAAAGCACTGTTCTGATTTAACTTAGCAAGTAATCCTGTCAGGACTATCCATGTCTAATAAGATCTTAACAGAGGGAACATTCTGTCTTGTTCCATTTGTATGTTTAGTTTTGTTTCTTACTGGTATGTCCTCCCATTGCTGGCTCTTCACAAGTTCGTAAGAAGGTTCTGTTAAATCAAATTTCGGAACAGGGAAACCAGGAATGGCATTGTGCAGATGGAAGCCAAATGTCACCAGCCAGCTGTTAACATCTAAAAGAGAAATATTAAAAAAAAAAAAGAAAAATATTAGAATTGTTCTGTATTTTGCAATCAATTTTTGCATGAAATAGCTTTTGGCATGGTTGATTTCCTTCTGTAATGTGAAAATTATTCAACAGTCCTCAGTTTGGTATATGTGGTTTAGATTTGTGCTACAGCTAGAATAGCAAGCCTATACAGAAAACTTGAAGTTCTAAACTTACAAGAAAACATCTAGTTCCATGTCAGAGCTGCACTCTGCTCATTTGAAAGGTATTGCAGGTTTCAGCAATTCTGAAGGCCTCAGTGATGTCCAGAAAAACTACAGGAACACAATTAATGTGAGATCTCCTTCTAATATAGCTTAAACTAATTGGGATTTCATGGTCAGGCTGAACATGCTTTATGTCGCACCATCATCATCAATACTTTAAAACCTAGTAAAAAAGATAAAGTACTGCAGAGCACATCCTGTCCTTTTGTCCTTTTGTTATGTATGTGTTCCTGTAATGTTTTCACACTAGCCCTGAAATAATACCTATATGGTCAATTACCTTTTAAATGATTTGGCCAATATTTTATGTTGATTCAAGAGAAATCTTGCCCTCTTCAAGATGAAGTTGGGCCAATGAAATTAAAAGCTAATGAAATGTATTACAGTTGCATCAGTAAGCAGATAGGATATGAAATTAGCATTAGATAACATTATTTATGATACATTTTGTGTTCTGTTAAGAATAAATAAATTAGGGATGCCAATAATTAATTAGTTAACAATTGTTGGGCAAGAATGGGTGCTCTGCCTTGTTTCTGAATAACCTATCTTTCAAAAATACTAAGCAGAAGTTGGCAGAATGCTCCTTACCAAGTCTAATAGTTTTCATTTAAGAAAACCCCACGTAAGCGGAACAAGGAACCAAATTTTTCCAAATGTTAAAAGAATAAAAAAATATTTACCTTAAAATAATTTCTAACCTTTCCAGATATGTCTCATGAGGCTCTGCATCTAAAAATGCCAGTCAACCAAATTACTAATTATAATGATAACCTTATATGAGCAGCGTGTGTCTATGTGTTCCATACATCAAAGGTGTTAAGAAAAGAACTAAAACTGTATTTTGAAGGCAATTTTTGAACCAAGTGCATCATTTTCAATGCCACAAAGAATCTGATTGCAACTGCATTCCCTACAGCACATGCTGCTAAAAAAGGACAGATTCAAAGGTCTGTTATTACCCTTGCTCCCAGGCAGCCTGTTAGCAACCCTGTTAACAGCTGCTGTTTGTTAAATTAATGCAAACCCACTTGATTCCCAGGATGCTCTTCTGAGTGGTAGTCTTGCAACTTGTAAGTGGGGCTGAGCCCCTCCTGTTGTTTGGCACTGTCTGTGTAAAATATTCTGTATTATTTACATCTATTCAAATATGAAAATTCAAATGTATCTGAGCCATGCATTTTTTCAGAAACTTCTGGTGACATGCAATCAGCTTTTTTTTTGTACGTAGAACTATGGAAAACACTACACATCACTAACTCTAGACCCACAAAAAGCATATAGGTTCCCTAATAACTCAGCTATACAAGAGGTGGCACATTAGTAGCTTTTTGTTACCAAAAGAGAAGTTCATACTCCTATATCCTACTCCTTCCCTGCTCCTGGCCGTGTACTCATTACTTTGTGCTGGCCCTGGACCTTACTGGTCTTCTCTTTCTTAGCCCATTTACATTAGTAGTCTTGCAAAAACCTACCCTGGCAAATATCAACCAACTTTTAGTGAATATTTTCTGCTATGTTAATGAGTTAAACTGGTCACAGAAAGACCCCTCCATGTCCTTGCTACTTTAAAGTCTTACTCCCTCTTGTCTTTGGTCTTTTTGGTCCATGAATATGCACTTTTTACTGCTCAGTAGCCCAGAGCCATGAAGAAGCCTGACTATTCCACATGTAACAAGAATTCTCATAAACGGTCTCGAGGAGTTCTTACTCCGCTACTTGCTCAAGGAGTCTATTTTTTTCACTATAAGAGCACTGGGTAATGTGTAACAGAATTGGAAGGAGAACCTAGGGCTCCTCTTTCCTCTCTCAACATCTGTAGCTGAGGCACCTTGTGCTATAGTTCAGTCAGTGGGAGAGGAAGAGATGTATTCCTCTGGTACTCCAAAATGGATTTTGGAAAACCTGATCCCTCTGTATACTGAGATGCTTTGAATTATGTTTTTGGATCAACAGTCTAATACTAAAGCACCCTAACGACTTTGTAGGGCACAAGGTTTATGTTTAGTTACCTGAACCTGGAAGCTAATAATGGCCTGTAGATCTTAATCTCTTACACAGGTACCTAAATCAATGTCTAAAGCTACATAAGATATTTTCAAGATCTCCCATTTGCTGTTTCACTATTCCTGATAAATGTGTTTGCTGTAATTATTCTCATTGTTAAGAGCTTAATGCTTCCTCATAAAGAACTTTTCCAAATAGGACATCTTTAGGTACTTCACCAAAATTGTGAATTCCAGTCTAAATTGGATGTCTGCAGTTCCAGCACCCCCAAGCTAAAATAATTTTGTTGATCTGACTCTAGATGCCAGGTACTTTTCTGAACAATTATCGCCCCTGAGAATTTGTTTACTAAGCTTCCCCAGACAATATCCTCAGCCTGTAACCCAGAGAATCAGATACCAGATTATGAGAACACAAAAAGGTAAATTTTTGAGCAAGTGTGAGACAGTCTTACAGTTAAGTAACCTTCTTTTACCTGTGATATAATCCTTCACATCATGTATTTTACTGGCTGGGTTGTTATTTCTAAACATGTACAAATTAAAAGGAGCTGGATCCTTCCCAATTCTCTTCCAGATTTCAATATCAGGAGTTGTCCACCGGCCTGCCAATATGTCATAATCTCTTTCTCCGAAGTGGACTAGCTTGGTCAGTGGGTCATATAAGCCTCCGTGGAATCCGATTACCAGCTGGAAGTCAAGATTAGAGTCGAAATAGATCTCTCCATAAGCAGTGTATTGAATCTGTTTAAGCATGAGACCATTGCTACTGAAAACAGCCAGTGGTGTCCCCGTATTGTCTGATGCAATGTAAAACTCGTCTCCACTGCTAATTTCCATGGCAAAAAGGTGTCCTTGGAGATCGTAGTAAAGAGATGTGATTTCAGAACTAGAGTGGTTATATACATGAGTTATCCTGGTTGGGTAAGTAAGGTCTGCGTAAAAAAACTGGAGGTGCTGTCCAAGACTAGTTTTACTGGAAACTCGTCGTCCAAGTCCATCATAACGGTAAATCACCGTCCACCCACTGCCTTTGCTATAAACTCGAGTAAGAAGGCCCTTTGAACTGTATTCAAAGATTTCAGTACCTCTCTGCCGCAGAAATCCGTCTTCATCTAAGCGGTACTGAACATCGCCTAGTCGAGTTATTCTGTCTCTCAGGTCATAGCGAAGTGGCGTCAAACGGGCACTGCTACTGGGGTTGAGCAAGTGGAGGTTGCCATTCAGGTCATAGTTGTATCGCCACATTATTTTCTCATTCAGATAAACTGTCTGGAGCTGACCATCTACATCATATTCATAAGCATATTTTGTGGTGTTGGCAAATGGCCCGATCTTAATTTCTCTTTTTGTCACTCGTCCCATGTTATCATACTGAATTGTAATCCAATACATTAATGACCGAAATATTTCATACTGAATTTCCTTGATGCGGCCATGTGCATCAAAGTGTTTTGTGTAGGTCATTACAGCTGTCGAAATGATCTGGTTAATATCATAATATATAACTCCAAATTTTCCAAACTGTTCAACTTTGCCAGAGATATCATCAAACTGGTAGAGATCAATAGGCAATGGGGTTTCATTGATGACACCTTGCATGCTAGTCACTCTGAAGCTATTGTCATAGCTGTAGTCAAATCGGGCATTTACCATTCCGTCTTCGCTAAAGCGGAAAATCTGTCTGTCAATCAGTGGGCCAATTTGCCTGTATCTAATGGTGCAGATAAAACCATCGCTTTGGAGGTTTACCGTTTTCAGGACTCCTGCTGTCTCATCATAAGTAAAACTAACTCTTGTACTATCATATAAAATTTCTGAAAGCTTCGTCTGCCGTCTGTACTTGAATAATACTCTTCGGCTTGTCCCCAGGAAAGCAGTTTGAAGGAGCTGCCCTTCTTCATTGTAGTCCATTATAACAGAAGCATTACTTTCTGGGGGGTTGTATATATTCCGGTAATAGCCAATGGAGCGGATAGTCTGCATGGTATGACGAGCAACACTGGGCATGGTGACAGCAGAAAGTCGATCCAACAAATCATATTCAAAGATATACTGTCGTTGGCTATGAAGCAGAAGAACCATTGACTGAAAATTAAGAACAGATTTTTACCATGTGACAAATGGTGGAGTACCCCCCCCAATATACCGATACTATTTCTTCACAAAAATGTGACATTCCCACTTGAGAAAATTATCTCCTCTTTAATTGAGTTATCCTTGACCTTACATGTTGTTAACATCTCCCTGCCTAATTTACTTGGATGCTTAATTGTAAGGGGTTCTGTAATTAGTAGTTCCACATTCATAATTTGCTACTTGTTATGACTGTATCACTCTTTTATCAAGCACTCACAGCTAAACAGCAGATTGTCAATGGATTCAGATAAGTCATGTTTAATATGGAAAGAAGTAAAACTGTCTTAGAGCCATTAACTCACGGGGAGAACAACATATGGGAGATACAATTTCCTCCCTACAATTAGAGATGATTTTGAAGAATTTGAATAGCCTGAGATCTGTGAATACTCTGTTCTTGTTCTGTAAGCTTTTCAGACATAGGCAAAAGAATGGTTTGATTATTTATATCAAAAGGAGCTACTTGGAATTATTCTGACATTTTTCTGATGTGTGGCCATTGTGTATCATAGGTCTTGATTAAATTATGTCTGCAATGACTAGTAAACAGTATTTGCTGAGCCACAGCTTCAACAGAAATACATTTAAACCCCAGAAAGAAATGGCTTCTCTTTTTGCATAGCAGGCATGTAATCTCACAAGGGTGATTTTCACAGAGATTTCTAGAGGGAGAGCTATCATTCAGCAATCATTTTACATAATGAACATTCCTAATTTTTTGCCTATCATTTATTTTGATGCCACAACATATAGCAAGTACAAATTGATAGCTGTAACTATTTAGAAACAAGAGCTTTTCTTGGTAGTGAAAAAAACCAACAGTGAAGAATATACAAATTCTTTTCAACTGAATTACATTGCAGAGATCTAGTCCCTGTACCTTATTTTAAGTGTTAAGATAAAAGGTAAATACAGATGCTTCTTGTTAGTCAGTGGCCTTAATAATTTAAAAACACATCAATTCCTAGCAATTAGCTACAGTGTGATTACATATCTATTGTATAAAACATTCCCCTAGGAATCTCATGTTGATACTTAGAATAATTGAACTGTGCTTCTACAACCTGTTTTTGCTTTGTATGCAGCAGTCAGATGCTGTAGAATTTCAGCACATTCCAATCATTTTGTAAAACCTGAGTGTTCTTTACCTTTTCCAAATATGTGTAACTCCAAGTTTTCCCATCAGCAAACACTCTAGACACTATTCTTCCCTGTCCATCATACTCTATTTTTTCACTAGTCGTCCCTCGCTGTATGCTGCCTATTTGACCTGTGGATGAATAGGTAACATTGACAGCCATCAGCTTGCTGCTTGGTAGCCACAGAGTAGGGTGCCCTGATGTGTCGTAGGCAATCCTCAGAAGAAATTTACGGTGGTCATCGTAGATCTTTTCTGTCTTTGTGGTTCGATCAAAGTCAACTGAAAGGAGGTTTCTGCCATTAACCTTTTTAAAGCAAACAAAATGACACAATCAATCATACTGTTCAAACCCTATCCACCTATTATTTCCACAAAGCTAGCTATTCTTTAAATACCATTTACAGTGATTGATCTGCTCTGTGCGTAAATTATTTTAGCAAGTAAGGCACTATATTAGCATCTACTTTAAAAGGTCTCATTATATGAAGAGATGGCCCATATTTTGTTGCAATGTGTTCTTTCTCGATGCTTGGTTAACTGTTAAGAAAATATTGAAAGATATGCACTGAAAACATCTGTAATAAATGGGTCCATTTCAGCAAACTACTTCTTTTGTAGTCAGTCCGAAGTATATCTAGCAAATTAGTATCAAAACGTATTCTCAGAAATTGCTTGTCCAGCTTATAACAATCACACTAAGAAATGAATCCTAATCCTCCACAGCAAGTATTTTTCAAATACAAACAGTAAATACAAAATTAAGATCTTCAAAAGCATGTTAAATCTTCAGATTAAGATTAAATAGTTTTTAGAACACAGGCTTTCCTCTTCTGGGTGGAATGGAAGTTTAATTCAGAATACCATCCACTGTTGTAACATATTTCTGAGGCTGAAATCCTTAGGAGAGGATTACGTCTTTTGCCTAGCTAACTGACCACTTAAAGCCATAAATGACTGGAAGACTGCTGAACCACTGAAAAACCTTTATAAAGGCTTTGAAGGTTATAACTATTTTGATTTGAAATTAAAGCTTAGCCTAGATACGTTTATGTTGAAAACTATTATTTATATATGTAAACTACAGTGGTTGATATGATTTTCTGTGTAAGACTTTTACATTTAAATATCCCCCACCCTTTAGTGTCCTAAATACACTATCTTTCAGTTTCATTGAATCAGCTCTCATCTTTGTATTTATGAAAGGAAAATGTCTGGTTTTCTTTGCCCATATTGGTATCTTTGTACTTCTCTATTCCCCTCTGCATTGAACTGTTTTTAGTGGTCTCAAACAGACTCCCAGGATTTCTTTGTTCATCTGTAAACTATTTATCAGCTGTGTCTTTTAAAAGTTATTCCAGCTGGGTGTGAAACACTGATAACTAAGATTTTTCAACATTGTATTTGCTAACATATGGGAAGTAGGGAACAAATGGATGTATAGCTATGAGTATTAAGAATTTAAAAAAAAATTCCTTTTCAAGTACTTGCCGCATACATTACAAAGAGGTGAAGAAAGATGGCTAAATAAAATTCAGAAAAGAACAAGAGAATAGATATCCTGACCAAAGTAATGACTGGAGGATTTTTGCATTTTTCAGTGCTGCATGTTCAAAAATCCATATATCGTGGATGTTAGTACTTACAGCCTGAGGCTGATAAGCTTCTAAAAGATCAATATAAATTAGATCCTTTATTATTGGCATAAAAGGTATTAAAGTGCTAGTGATGGGTCATAGGCAAATAAGAAAAAAAATCCTACAAATGCTCAGTTTTGCTTATATCTACCTATCTATCTGCATTACCTTTCTCTTTTTTTAATATGAAATCACTGACATGAGAACAATCTGCACTATCAATTTCAGGACAAAAATCATATTTTCATTTAAATCTAAGTAGGGAACACAAAGTCTAGCAGATGCAAAATAAGCACTTTTATCTATTTAATGAGACATCAAATGTTATTTAAATAGTTTTTTAAGAATTAACGCTACAAGACTGATTCTGGAAGTAGGTTAAACTTAACTATGAAGCATCCCCATTCACTTACTTTTGTCTTTTTTAAAATTTCTTAATTTTCAAGTAGTTTTTCTTCAACTTTTCCAACATCTAATATTTCCTAATTTGCCTAAATTCACTCTTAAATCTTGTTTATCTCTGGCTTTTATTTCTGAGCTTCTCCCACACATGCCTTCATTCATCTCTGCATCTCCCTGCCTGTTTTGCTTCTCTGATTTTTTTCTTCCTTCCTTTCTCTCCATCTTCCCTTCATTATTTTACATTTAATTATGATTTTTATTAATTTTCTTGTCACTGAAGTGAGAATGGGCACTTCTGATTTCTGAATTGGCAAAGAAGGAAGGGTGGTTTTATGATTAAGGCAGATGTCCAAGCCATCATGGTTAATTTCTTGGCTAAGCACATCCTTCCGGTGTAAATTGCAGCAAAGTACTTAATCTGGCTGTCTCACTACCTTATCTGCTAAATGGGATAATAACATCCCTTGCCTTCTCACTTTCCATCTGTCTGGTTTGTGTAAAGGCAGGATACGAGGGGAAAGAAAGGAAATGCCTCTTTCTCCAGCTAGATTCATGCTTCCAGATTCTGCTGATGGAGCTCTTGTATTCAGACATGCGAGCTTTTGGTGAAATTACGGCTGTGTCTGCATAATCTTGTAATACAGATCACAGTTATAATAACAACAAGTTTTGGTGATATAGCCTCTTTCATTGGTCAGTACGGGGCTGGAATAACATATGTCATCTAAAGTACTGTCTTCAACTGAAGCGTTTCTTATCAACAGCTCTGCTACCAAAATGCTTTTACAGCAAAGCTTGGATGTTTTTATTGCGTCTAAGACAGTCATACTCCAAATATATTTGAAACCTCTGGGTTTCATTATGATAAAAATAGTAATTCAGGAAATTTTCAGTGAAGAAACACTTAATGACACAAAACTGAGTCTCTTGACAGTCCCTACCTACCATTCTGCTATGTTTCATTAATTTAGGTGTCCACCTATCCCGCACTGCTTAAACTCCTGTTTTTCTTCCCAGTGAGAAGTATAAAATCTGACTCTGATTCCCCCATTAGGAGTAGAAGTATATTGCTGTGTCTTACAGAGAGATTCAAGAGGTAATGTGAAAACTGGGGATCTCTGTGGAGCTTGGAGCATGCCAGGTCTCAGGAGGAAGCAGAGCAAACTCTTCCTGTGAGTTCCCTCATCTCTGTTACCTGTCTACTCTGGGGGCATCCCTTGAGACAGAGCTCATACCAGTCCCTTTATTTGAGACCCTTGCTCTTGTGAGTAAGGATTTGTCTGGCCTCAATACAAATGCCCTAAAATGGCTCCTTCATGTAGAGTGTCAGGACCTCTGCCAGAGGCTGGTCTACAGACCAAACATACAGGTCCAGGGACAAAACTAGCTTACTGAACAATTACAAAACAAGTCTGAACAAAAGTTAAGGGGGGGTGACATAATTCCTAATTAATTTCTTTATAAAGACAACTAGTAGTGGGTAGAACTAATACAAGATAGAAAACCAAGAGAGTACCTGAGAATGTACTTTGTAATGTTAGATACTGCATATATATAAGCCAGTGAAAGTGTCATATATACGAGTACATTACTGGCAATACATTTTGTCACTGTTTTTTATCTACATTTGTCTTCGCAGCAAAATGTTACTGATATGTCTGTAGATGGAAATGATGAGCTCCCTAAGTTATTCCTGTTCTTCTGTTGTTTTCTTTTTCTACTTTCCTATGTTCCCCCATCCACCCCCAAGCAACATTTCTGTAATATCTTCCCATGTAAATCAATTTCAAAAAACATTCTTTTTTTCTTTGCTGACAAGTTTACTTATTTTGAGGCATTTTTCTCTTATTAGCCCATATTCTCCACCTGCCCTATTTCTTCCATTTATATATACACTTTCAATTACTACTACTTTATCCTACTCTATAATTTCTCACTTTCCCATCAATTTTGTTAAATCTTTTCTTTTTCTCTGCTGTTCCTTTTCTCCTGTTAACTTTTCCAAGTTAAAGTTGCCTATGACACTTCTTTTACCTCTGCACTTGAATGCCAAAACTTTGCTTTCACTTTTGAGAACTGAAACTCTTGTTTCACAGCTGTCCTAGTTTTGGCTGGGATAGAACTAATTTTTTCTTCTTAGTAGCTAGAATAGTGCTGTGCATTGGATTCAGTATGGGATTTGGTATGAGAAGAATACGGATAATGTACTGATGGTTTTAGCTGTTGCTAAGAAATCAAGGACTTTTCAACTTCCCGTGTCCTGCTAGTGTGCCAGGGCACAAGAATCTGGGAGGGAGCACAGCCAAAACAATGGACCCAAACTGGCCAATGGAATATTCCATATCTTACAATATCATGCTCAGTATGTAGATGAGGGTTGATTGGAAAGCTGTATCTCTTCTGGGGTTGTGGTTTTAGCTTTTTTTCTCCTCTGGGATTGCTAGCTGGGAATGGGCTAGGCATCAGTCAGCAGGTGGTGAGCAACTGCATTGTGCATCACTCATTTGTATGTTCTATTACCGTTATTATCATTATTATTTAAATTTTATTTCAGTTATTACATTGTTCTAATCTCAACCTATGAGTCTCCTTACCCTTACCCCTTCAATTCTCTCCCCATCCCCTGGGGCAGGGGCAGAGTGAGCGAGTGGCTGGGTGGTGCTTGGCTGACAGCCAGGATTAAAACATGACACACTGCCGAAACCAAACACCATTGGTATGGTTATTTTATTTTCTCTTGGGTTTTTTTCACAAATGAGTTGGCAGGTGCATTATCCCACTGTGCTATGTAATGACACGCCTATCAACCAGAACCACAAGGATGAGCTCCAGAAGCATGGCTTCCTTTTCCTTATCCATGTAAGACAGCTGCCATAACTAGGTACAAGTATGCTGTTCTTAAGCAGCAGCTACTGCACATAATAATTCTTTCTTATTGGAAAAAATCCATTCTTCTTGCAGATTAAGTGGTAGAGAGGAATATAAGGTGCATGACAGCATTCCTTCCTTTCTGTCCTGAAGGAAGTTATAAACTATTTTAAGATTTAAAATAGCAAGTTACCTCTTAGAAGTTGAGTGGTCTGAAATTAGTTACCTTCATTTGATATTGATTAGTTACCTTCATTGATATTTGGTCTTATTTTAAAGAACTGAATTCAGGTCTAATAGTAAGTCACACCTCTGATGTGGTCTTGAAATGGTACCCAATTTTAAATGCTTAATCTATGTTGTCTTTAGCAAGTGGCTGTCATAAATCGTAGTTTGCTTCCTACTTATATTTCACTCACTATGTAAGAAGAAGAAATGCCAACAAAATGGTAAAGACATATGTTAGAGGAACATGTTGTACACATGCACACACAGTTCAACCCTTTCTACTATAAATAAGTATTAGTACAATTTTAATTTAAATTAAAAAAAAGAAAGAAAATCCTAGGACTGTGCTAACTTACGGTAGAATAATTTAAAACAAGATTCAAAATCCATTGTGTAAATTCAGTACCAGAAGCAAAAACAGAGAAGGAAAGCAAAAAATTATTCTTTTATCCTGACTCATTCCAATGCATTCCAGGCTAAAAACAACAGTTTAAAGTCCACAGAAAAGAGTCAAGGAAAACCAGCCAATAAATGAAGTAATAATAGCTCTACGGTAAGCTTGTCTATGATAAGTATTCTGTGGCTGTTGGATAGCAATACTTCCAGGAATGTATTTACATTTCCTCTCACGTAATGAGAATGCAGTAGATACCACATATGCCTGAGTGCTTACCCGAAGCTTTCGGCCAAACACGTTGACTTTTCCCTGGGCTTGCTCCTTCCGGAATCGCCACTCCACCAGGTTCTGCCCATTCTCCCCTGGGAGGGTCATGTTTCTCTTTGCTACTGTTGGGTTGGCAGCGCCAGCCAACACATGTGGCTCTGTCTGATAGTGTGAGTCCAGGCCGCTGGCATACAGGATTCTCAGGGAGCCATCATAACCAATCTGGTAGCTGTTTCTTAACTGATCTGAAAATGCGAAAAAAGAAAAGCACAGATTGCCTACATGGCTTAAGAGTCTGCCTTTGTCCTGCACGCTTTAGGCAATATGTGCATGTAACATCTTGACTTCACATAACTGACCTAATGGTAATAAACACCCAGGGTGTGATTAGTAAGAATATCTGTATCGCATGAGAGCACAAATGCCTTTAGGACCTATCTTCAAAGTTGCTTAAACACTTAAGAAAATCCCACCCTCGGAGTATATTCTTTGGACTGGCACAAACCATGTTTTCTGCTGTTTCATTAGGCATTTCTGGCCTAATCTTGAGATTACTATGACTACTGACTTTTTCAAGGATATGGCTAACGGGATGTCACATGCTATTTTAAAGCTAACATCTCACATCACACAATTTCGTCACCTCTTTCCCCTTCAATCCATTTCTTTCTCCTTTCCAAGATTCCCCTTTAATGCAAAGTAGGTATTCTGACTAGTTCCCATAGCTGTTTACAAAAGCAATTTGGTTAGAAAACATATTTAATTCTACTTTCATTGCAACTCCATCTTTCCCAGACCAGTTCTTTCTATGTATGTATAAAACCATGCATGTATCACCCTTTCCTCCAAACACGATATGTCTAATGTTTCCCTCTAATGCATCCTATTGGAGCTGCTTGTACCATAAGAAAACAGTTTTAGGTCAGTATCTGCTGAGAAATCTTTTGTTTACAGTACCTTGAACCATGGTATAGAAAGAATCAATTGATGATAAGTTGGAAGTGATGCTGACATCTTCCTCTCTGCTGGACGATTCAATGTCCACTGTAATGGCCCTTTCCATTTCCCCATGAAGGTTAGTGACAACTCCAGTTGGAAATGTAACATTTGTTAGACGGCCCTCGCTATCATAGCTAAAAAAAAAAAAAAAGAAAAAAAAAGAGTCCAGAAATGATATATAGCAGGAACAAATTGTTTTCATTTACAAGTAAAATGAACAAAAATACCAGCTACTCATATTGTTAAAGCACGTTTGCTTTTTTGTGCATGGGATAGGCACAGCAAAGACTTCAAACGTGCTTTGAAGTAGTCAAAAGACTGCTTAACATACAGGAGCCTCAATGGTGATAGCAAGAGCAAACAGATGGATCTTCAGCTCTGCATATTATTCTTTGAAGTGTGACCAGATCCTGCTGCACATCTAATTCACCATTTCAAAGAAAGCATATTTATTGGTGCTAAATTCAGCAGCATTCTGTACTCGCTCCCTATTATTGGACTAGATTTTACTGTTATTGTAGGAATCCTCAAAATTTTTCATAAAAAGGATATTGTAATAAGAGTGTCTCTTGGGCCTTTCCTTATTCAATGATTATGCAGACCAGCTGCCCTCCTGTTCCTGAGTGCTTAGCATTTCTTGTATTATTAAGAAAAGAATCTGGGGTAATATTTAATCTACTTAAGCTGCTTGTAGCTGGAAATCAGAACACCTAGCATATATAACTCCTTAACTGCCTGTGTATCATAGCTTGAGAACTGTGGCATAAGCCACTCCGGAGATACTTTTTTTTCTGGCTCCATTGACATTTATTTAAACCATCAGCTTTACATCTATTTAATATGAATAGGTAGATACAATTTCTGTATCTGAAGTAGGCCTATGACCTCTAAACCATGTATTTTCTATGCTGTGTTACGTATACTCCATTTGTGCAAGACCCAAGACCATGCTCACATCCAAACATGGACTGTGGCCACAGTATAGAGAGGTAAAGCATTATGTGAGCTTCAGGTCATAAAACTGCCTTTAAGATTAGCTCTTCCAGTACTACAGCCTGGATTTGTCAGCCTAGAAGTTCAGCTGAGGCTCCTCGTTTAGAAGTATAGCCTGTACCTGCAACAGAGAGAAACGTATCCAAAGGGTGATTCCAGGCCCACATAGGACCTGTTTGCGGTCACGAGTTTTCCATCCCTCTCCCAAGACTGTGTAGTGGGAAGCTGAAGGAAGCTTTAGTGTCTTAAAGTAACTAGAACATGACCCTGCAGGTTCTCACAGTGAGCTAGACATTTAATGCTTACAATTATCATCAGAATTGCTCCTTCTGGGAAAGAAATGCAAAACCAAAAAAAAAGAAGCCCAAAAGCCCCATGCATATCACTGAAGCTACAGAAACTCTTTTCTTAAATTGTGAGAATTAATTCCAAACAGTTTTAACCCACAACACGCTTTCTCTGAACAGCATGAGTACTGCAAAGCATTGCTGTAACTGAAAGGATTAGGTTAAGAAATGTTTCTTTCCAGTTTGCTTACTCTGTAGATTTGACAGCCTTTTGCATACAGTCATTTCCATCCTTTTAACACAGTTGATTTCCTTTGTTTATATAAGACTTTCACTTAGCAACAGGAAAAAGAAAAGAATGTTTAAAAATCAGAAACCATACTGCAAGCCAGGGAAATCGAGTGGGGAAACTTACTTTTTGAAGTTAAGTACATTTCAAGATGATAATGGGGTTTCTTCCAGTGTGTTTCTAGCCCTAATTTTGGCTCTTTTTCACATACTGGACTTGGCAAGCTGAGATACTGCATTTATGCAAGAGACTGAAACAAACGTACCAACGTTCCCTGTGCATGAATGCGACTTCTAGCCTATTCATGACCTGCAGTGTCATTCCTCAGTTCTATGAACTTATTTTATTTTCACGCACAACTTCCCTTTTCAACTCCCAGGGAACGTATATTGTACAATTAAGTATCCTTTTCTATTTTCTGCTTTATGGTTGAAAATGGTACCAAATTACTTTGCTGGGATTTACTTGCATCCTTTGATTCCAGCAGCCAAGTACTGGTCTTTCAAACACTTCTGACTAAAGCTGCAGAAGGTAAGATTTCCCCCTAAGAAGAATTTTTCACACTTTGAATCACAATATTTGTGAGAGTTCAACTATCATATTTCTGAGTATACCACTTCAGCTGGAAAATGCTACACATCAGTAGTATTCAGTACAGTGTGTGGCTTCACTGCAGTATGCAGTGCTGAACATCGCTATTTTTGTTTTATGCATTCTTGCTTCCACACTATTATTTTCTGACTCTGTGCCTATAGTTCCTGAACCAGTCCCTTCTTTCACAAATACATGAAAGCACATCATGAACCTGAGATAAGCAGCTATTAATACTACAGTGGGGGAGAGTTCAAAGATCAGCAAAAAATCATGCTACACACTCATGTTCTTAAAAACATGACTTTAAAGCTGAAATAATCTTAAAAGCCATGACTGCTTGGTTCAGGCATCCTAGTGCAAGAAGAAAATGTAACTGAGACCTGAAAGGTACGAATAGGATTTCTCATACTTTTATAGCCAGAACAAAAAGAAGGGAAATAGGTCTTTCCACAAGTTACTACACATTCCATTTTATGATGGATTGTAATGTGTCCTTCATTTTGTTCACAGCACACTGAATACTAAACTTACTTTATACTTGATATCTTTTTGCCCACAATGAAAGCCTTATCAATGCTCAGCATAGCAACATCACTCATACCTTTGGGCGTTCCTCTGCCATTTTTCTTATTACATCCAAATATCCTTGCATTCTGCTGCCAAGGTGAATTTATTCATCCACAATTGTCAGTTTTAGACTGAGAGATTTCTTTTATCTGCCTAGTGTTCTAATATTGAAATTGCCCTAAAAGGAGTGAGATCTAAAGTCTAGAGGGCGAGCGCCTATATTTGGCATTTCACAGCCTCTTTGATCTTCTCATCCAAACACAAGCTGAGGCACATGTGTTGCCGTGAAGCCCTCTGATCTTTATCCTATGCCAGGCTCCACAGCAAAGCTGTTCAACCAACCTCTTCCAATTCCTCAAGAGAAGTCTCACATAAACTTTTCAAGAGTCTAAAACGGAAACTTGCTCACTGGGCATGACCTCATGTGCATTAATCCCATCAACTCACTTCCATTCGCATTAACGTAACAATCTTCGTATTTGGTCAATAACTGCAGAAGACAGCAGCAGGGGCGGCTGCCACCACAGCTAGCTGAAGTTCCCCTTAGATCAAATTCTTTTTCTTCTTTAGGATGATCTGCCACTGCCAGATAGTTTTCCCCTTCTGCACTGAGTATTTCTCAGAGATAATGATTATCAGCTTCCCAGATTCTTGACCTTTTGCTCCTCACCTCCTGGAAGTCTCTCTTCCATTGTTCGTCTCCTTTAGTTTTAATTACATTCCTTCCCAGACCATTTTCTGTTCTAGTCTATGTAGGGCACTTCACTTTGCAGTGATAACTTCCTGGTAAGCCTTGTCACAGATGGAAATGCCCTACTTTCTTTATTTCTGACTTGTTTCTTATGTGCATTATGTCTTAGTTTGGAGCACATTTAGCTCAACCCCAGCTTGCAGAGGTTACTTCATCATAAAACAGGGAGCTGTAGAAATGAAGTGCATAGTAAAGGTTGCTGCTAAATCCAACTGCTAAGTTATGACTGATACTGTTTTTGCACAGACCTCTGCAGCACATTCCCTTAATAAAATAAACTCTGTAATTTTTTTTTTTTTTTTTTTTTTTTTTTGCTATTGTAAACATGTCAGGTTGAAGAGCAAGGCACTCTGGTTCCTTCACATTTCAAATAACAAGACAGACAATGCAAATATGTATAATGTATTTCTTTAAAGACTGGTTACAGATTATACTACTAGTTGGGATACTGTAATAGAGAAATGAGGCATGAATGCACTTCATAATGTAGACATGTATAATTTTGACAGTAAAATGAAAGGTACTGTTCTATTCTCCCTCAACACACATCAGGCATTTTCTCTATGCATCTCGAATTATCAAGAGTGGCGAAAAAATTTATGGAACATTACCCTACTTGTTTCAAAGTATTTGTTGTAAGCCTGATCTACTGAGATGCTGCTTCTTGGCAGGTAAGAACAGAAGATTCAAAGTTGACTTTCAGAAGTGCAGCATGCTGTTGTTTTAGGTGTGGACTCACCCCATTGACACATACTGAAAAATCTGTCCTAAGATGGCAATGAAATGTCTCCTTCAGCTTGTTGAGGCCATTAAGTTCACATTTACATAGAGGGCCATTGTCTTTAGCATTGAAGAGCATTGGTTTGCAAATATGGTCTTTCACTTGTATTCAGCCTCCCATAGCAAACTGCAAATTTAGTCCCTTACAAATAGTGAATTCACAGCTGGAGAACTACCGTAAAGAGAGCCACCTTGAAAGGGTATCACTGCATTGCTAAACCAGGAACAAAATAGTTATCTTGCTGATCAAAAGAAAGCAAATCCGTAGTTTATATAACATCATTTTTTATTATCATTTTGTCACCTGTATGGATCTCTCCTGTCCTCCACTGGTTTAGAACAGGGCACATCAACTTACTGGGAGCTCTACTTCTGATCATTTTTAATCATTATGCAGGTTGTTGAAAGAGAGGAAAGACTCAACTTCAACATACTGAAATTTGTTATTTTTCCCCCTTCATTTCTGAGTTGCCTTTCTTATTTTGATAAGCATTTTTTATTTTTATTTGTCTGAAGACTGAATGAGCCTCATAAGAATGAAAAGAATGAAAATAATCTACAGATGCATGGCTAGATAAATGATTTCTCCTTTTTTTGGGGCATTTATTCTTTAGTCTCATTGAAATACACACTTCAGTGGATCCATAGCTACTCATTTATAACCTGCCTTTTAAAGAATAATATTAATTGAAATTATGCACATATTCCTTTATTTCCACACAGTGCATTTTCTATCTTAAAAGGTTTAGCATCTTGTTAATTCACAGTACGAATATATCAGGAAACCCAAAATATTAAACTATAATTTCCTTTCGAGATACAACATATTTTAAAAAACTGAACCATAGACAATAAAATAGCTGTATGTCTTGCTAATACTGTTTTGCTTATCAGGAAAGAAGCAAATGTGTCATAAATGACAATTTGATGTATGCTTGTAGGCTTGTAAATTATGACAAGTGGATTTAAAAAAAAAAATTACTATTGTCTAAGAAAGCTAGCGTTTTTCCTTTGTTCTTATCAGGAGTATTGTTAAGCATGAGAAAAAAATTCAATATTCTTTCCAGTCTTACAGAATTTTAAATATATGAAAAAAGAAGCTGCCTTCCCTTCTTTTCCTTCTCCTTCCTGCTGTACTTCTTTTCCCCTCTCCCTTTTTCTTTCCCTTTCCCTCTTCCTTTACCTTTCTGCTATGCCTACCTCTGAGAAAATAGCGGATGAGCAGGAATTACAGAAAATAGGTTCAGGAGTGATTGTAGCAAGGAGCTAAAGTAAATTGCAGCCCAAAGTCCAATTCTGGACAGGAATTTATCTATCTGCTTGTTTTTTTAATGGAATTTGGGCAGAAAATGCAAACTCACAAAACCACAGAGGCTTGGAGGGATATTATAAGTATTAGTATCAGCTAAATTTCTCTGTCCTGCTCAACCAAGTGTCAGATGACTCAAGCTTAAATTTGAGCAGCTGGTCTGCTTTTCCAGTTCCTTTATCGGATGGCTGCCTTCCATGGCGAAAGGGTCTTTATCCTTGTTTTCATCAGGGAAAGTCTTATGCAACTGTTTGCACAGCTGGTTAAATAATTCAGGTAATGGTCTTTTATCTTAACAATGTGGTCAGGTCGAATTTTTCAGCCCAGGTTTAATGAAGAGATTTCCTCAACTGGAAAGTGATTGACAATTCTCTTTTCACTTTCTCCTGTTATAACTGCATCTTTTGAGGCTTTTTTGGTGTGTCTATTTTGTCATAACGTTAAAAGGATAGTTTTCAGTCTTTTTTTGTAAACTGGCATTCAGCGCACCAGATGTGTGAACAATTCACCTAACTAGGCCATTCCTGACAGCCATATCTCATCTGCAAAACAACAGGCACACTCTAAACGAAAATCACTGCAGGAAACGTGTCTGTTGGGAAGGGAGCTCACAAAAATGTATCAACACCTTCCCTCTCAATAGCTCACTCACTTTTGTACGGAGAAGTTTTTGATGCTCATTTTCCACTTCATTGCACAACCAGGCAAAGAAGTGCGAGTTCGGTGCCTGTGCTGCACTAAGATTGACCACCTTCACAGCCTAATCCAAAATGACTTCCAGAGACAGGTATTTGGGCGCAGCGGTGCTTTGCAGTGAAAGAAGCAATACATGAATTTATCATGCCAGGGCCGCTTCTTTACTTTTTGCCAGAAGGCTGACAAACTTTTCACTCATTGCTGTAAGGGTCTTGCAGTTCTCCCACACGGTGCTGTTTGCTGCAGTAAGCGCCTGCCATGGATATTCTCCTAAGGATTCACAAAACCAAGAATTCTTTCGTAACTTGCATTTCTGACCCACACCTTACAAGCACAAGAACCTGCACAAATAAATAGCGTTAATAACGATGGTGCTTTCTGAAGAGCGGGAAGAACAGCTCTGGTGTACGCGCAGTGGGATGGAGGTGGTGTGGCTGAAATGAGAGGTGTTACCTGGGGATGAAGCAGCTTCTCCGGACCAGGGGCGCACCTCAGCTGCTCCTACCCTTTTGAACTGAGTGCAGGCAATTCAAGAGCAATTGAAGGGGGCTTGTCCTTACGAAGATGAGACTAAATTATGGTAGCCAGGCTTTTATCTACAAGACCTTAACACTCATCCCCAGCTTTTCAACTTCCCTCTAATGGGAACTCGCTGCCCCCGAGCCCCGTGGGGTCCGCAGGGGCCGGCCTCTGGATTTTGCCAGAGTGTGCCGAGCCAGGACAGAGTCCCGCAGCAGCTTCCCGCGCATGATGTCTTTAATCTCAGGGCTCCCCGGGGCTGCTGGTTTGCTTCTGTGTCACTTCCCCCCCCACCTTCTTAGCTCATCTATTACCGTGCAAATAAACTGTGTGCCTTGTCGATGTAAATACCAGAGCATGGACTGTCAAATAAAAGGAGTGCTGGTGTGTATATACAATGTATGACAGATTGTCCCTTGCTGTAAGGTCTGCTTACAGTATCAGAACTGAGTGCATAAGCTTTTAGTGAAGAAAGGATGTAAGGCTGGTCTGTTTGGCCAGACGTTTTGTTCACAGATTAAGCTGTAATGTTGCTTTTTTCCCATTAATTCTTCTTTCATTTGTTTTTTTTTTTTTTTTTTTTTTAAATTTTGAAAGGCAATGAATTTATTAAATTGCATTATGTTTGAAAAGCAAATTTAGCAAAAGGAAAGCAAAATAATATAGGCGTATTCTTTTTCTTTTAGGACAGTGGAATACCAAAGATAGTAAACAAGTATTGTTAGATTCAGGTTCTATGGTTAATTTAGAATAACACCTTTATTCCTTTGGAGCACGAGTCACACCCAACCAATGCAGGCTGCAGAAGTGACAGACTCTCCCCTCTTCAGAGTGAATTAGGTGGGACTTTCAGCTGCATGTGCCTTGTAGGCTCCCTACAGAGCTGATCAGTCTGGCCTCACTGGGGACATCAAGGAAGACCAAATCTCTTGATGAGGCTTGAAAATGAGGACTGTGTGTTTGAATACAGCATCACTGAAAATAAAAAGCTGCCTTTTCATGTGCAGTCTCAGAGCTACCGTTCACCCTCACCACACCAGGTCCTCCATGAAGTGAATGTAAAGGAGAGTGAGCTAGCTTGGCTATAGCCTCCCTGATTTCTGTTTCACAAAGAAAATTAACACAGTACAAGAATAGTAACGTGTCAATAACTGAACAAATGCTATTATTAAGTCTCTGCTAAAGCCAGAAGTGAAATGGCTACTTTCAGGAGCCTGAACAGAGCTGACTGGATTGACAATGCAAGACATCTATGTCATTAATAGGAACAATACTGGTTTTTTTCCTGAATTATCCTTACTTCTAAGTGCTTTCCAAAACCACAGAGACATCACATGCTTATTTTCTTGACAGAAATCCAAGCACTTGTTCCTTTCTCATACATCTAAGATGTAATAATGTTGATATGTGTCCAGTAGTGCTATTTTGTTACCTATTCAATGGTTTCTCAGTTTTTCTTCTATTACTTAAACTAGTAAGGACAAGGAACAGTAAACATTCAAGAATGAAGAACTGGGTAAATGTCTATTAGATGAGATATTCTTCTGATAGCAGGGCTGCTGTAGGTGGGAACTGTGCTAGGCGAATGGTTGGACTAGATGATCTCCAGGGTCCTTTCCAACCAGATGATTCTGTGATTCTGTGCTATTACGGGGACACACTACCATTCTCTAAAAAAATTCACATTGATATCTAATGGTATCTGCTAATGGATTGTTTTCAACATGGCTGCTTTGTAATTAACCGGGATGAGTCTGAAACAGCAAGTTTGTATGCTCCACCATCAGCACAAGTCTTACAAGACTGAAGCATATAGCAGGATGTTGTATGACATTTACTGTAAAGTTGAGTTACAGTTCCAGTTTAGAAAACTGTGAGATCATAACACCTATTTTTAGTAAAATGAAGTTAGAAATTTAAAAAATATATTTAATGATTTATCTAAACAAGAAACATGGTAAATATGGTTAGCAGGCACAACCATCACTAAGCTTCTCTCAGAAACTGCATGTTGCATGAAACATGGTTACGTGTTTGTGTACTTGATATATCTGTGGGAAGGTTTAAAACTCCACATCATTCTTTAGCTCGTGTCCATGCACAAATGGAACATGTCAGCTTGACATTTTTCCCTACAAGTTGTCTTTGGGTAGGGGGGAAAACTGAGCTTGTTTGAACAGAGGGAAGTGTTTTAACTGCCTTTTAGCCAGCCTTGCCTCCACAGGTCTACATGAAATGGTGAGAGAGGGCTACGCCCACTAGAGTTTCAATTTGTGCTGTGTTGAGAGGAGGAGAAACACCAAATCTTGACTAACATAACCAGCTAGTCCCTGAAATGTGCTTTAAGAGAAAAATATGAGAGATACATATCTATTGTGTGCTGGATTGAGATGGGCAATGTGGATAAAGAGGCATTTATGCAAGGACTGGATATCTCAAAAATAGTCTCCAAAAGACAGTTCAGAGACAGTTAAGAATGAAGAGAATATGTCTTTTGTTGCTTGAATAAATAAAATATGGGAAGATTAAAGACACTGCACTTGTAAGTCATGGCTGGCAATCAAGGGCCCATGTGATGCCACAGAAGTCAATGCAAGACTATGATAATCAGCTGAACAAAACTGTTTTAATGATATGGTTAATTACTTCATAGCCACTACATTTTACCCTGATGAAGCAAGAAGAAGCATCAGCAGTAAAAGCAGAAGGTACAGAAGGTTGCTGATGGTAGAAGGATAAAAGTATCTAAAAAACCAAAATCTAAAATATCTAAAGAGCGCTATAGTACCATAGTGCTTTTTAGAGACATTCAGAGAATGCTGTTTAGAGGTGAAAAAAAATCCAGATTACAATTTTGTAGAAAGTTCTGGTATTTGTAAGAAAACAGAATCAAATTAGATTGCAAGAAAAAAGAAGACTAGGCATTTTTAGATATTTATATTACTGAAACATAAATGCGATAGAAAAATGAACACAAATAGAAACATAAATGTTATAGGAAATGGGAGAGAAATATTCATTATGAAAATGAATTGTAAAACTCTTAATACACAGTAAAAGTGAAAGTGAGCTGACACTACTATTGGGGGATGAATTTTATCTGATCAAAATTAAATACTTGCTTTTATCTAAATTAAGTCTTTCAGCAGAAGTTCCACAGACTTCTTACAAGCCAAATTTCAGTATTTCCAAGTCAGACTCCACAAGCATTGCATTAAGATGAAGCAAGAGGAAAACTGCAAAATATAATCTGTTCCTTGTTGCCAAATGCTGACAGTTACAGATGACGTGCCTGATATGTGGGTAAACTAAACAAGCCCAAGCCAGAGGCAGTACCTTACTCTGCATCACAGAGTTTTAAGGAAACCACAGCACTGAATGCATTGTTAATAAAAGTGTAATATGCAAATGGTGATACTCTGCAGCATGCAGAGAAAATAAGATTTTTACTTGTGATTCTCTCCAGTCTATATATTATCGTAAGGATTTAATATTCTGCATGATTTTACCACCTTTCCAGAATGACTGGAAAGCTCGTTAATTTAACTGTGGAAGCAAAGTAAACTTGTAAGGGCTCTGCTTGCTAATGTCACTCTCTTTGATTTCTGTTGCATTCCCTTGGAGACAAGAACTGAGCAGGAGAGGGAGGAGGGGAAGGAGAAGACAAATGAGTCCAGGGCATGAAGTGCCTGGGGAAACACTGGATGGGCTGTCAAGAGGTACAACAGGGGATTGAGAAGAAATGCACTGCTGGGAAAGGAAAAAGCAAGGAAGCCAAACATGCCTTAGAGAAATGGTGGGAGACATGGGAAGGAGCAAGATACAACATAAGAAAATAAGGAAACATAGGAGGGCACGGGCTGGAGAGCAAAAAAAGAAGCATGAAAGAAAGGCAGTATGGGGGGGGCGGGAGGAGAAGGCATCTTAGTCTGGATCAGATCTCTGCCTGCTGATACTGCTCCTAAAAGGAGAGGAAAACAAGAGGCAAGAAGGCAGGAAAGAGACAAGAAACAGTGGCTGCTGGAGTTAATTCATGGCTAAGGGAGGAATGTTATCTGAGTGCAATCAAGGGGGTTAGAGGAGGCCAAAGGAGAGCCCACGCAGCCTGCCCCTTCCAGGGGAGCTGTACGATGGAGGAACGGTTCCTTCTTTACAGAGGAGCCTGCAGAAGCACCTGGTCTGGGACTGCAGAGGGACGGATCCCTGATGCCTGACACCGGGCTGACCACCATTTGTCCTAAATCACCTCTATGGACTGTGCGGCTGTCAGAGATCGCCTGAATGCCAAGAGCACCAGTGCGTATGCAGGCTGCAACTTAGCAGTGCAGCCCAACCTCAGCAGGTGCTGCCCAAACAACTAAGGCTGTTGCCTGCCTTGGAAGGATCCTCCCTCGCAGAGCAGCCTCTGCCAGCTCCTGCAGCAACGTGAGGAGCACAAAGCAGCAGGAGGCCGGCAGGGCGGCAGGCTAACGATTCAACCAAAGGACTTCCCTATAATGTCCCAGCTGAAGTTACACAAAGTAGTCATGGAGCAAGCTGAAGGGAGCAGGCAGCTTGTGACAGCCCCTCAAACGTGTGCTCAGCTTCCAGTGGCCCTCAGAGAGTGACTCCAGATAGTGAGATGATTCAGAAGTGGGGCTGAACAAGACACTTGGGACCTTCTCAGAAGGCCGCCTTATGCTTCTGGTCAGATTAAGCATCATGAGTAACAGCTTTTTCTCTGGAATAATTTGCCCTCTTGAGCATTGTCAAACTTTCAATTAATAGTGAGCTTTTTACCATTTTGAGCTGAATTTAAAGCCTGGCTGTCAAGTGCGGGCATGCCAGGGCTTTGATGGAGACCTGAAGTTGCAGGCAGGGGGGCAGGCCTGACCTCCTACAAGACTGAGCAAATGCACAGGGGCACTTCAAGACTTTTGAGTTCAATTCTGATACTTCAAAAACTTAGGTCCAGAGAAAGTGCTCCATGCACCTGGCTTAGCCATCTGTATGCAAAATCAGAATGGAAACTACTGCACAAAAATAATGTCATCTAGGCTAGCTAGTAAGTGTCACTTCCAAAATGCTAAAATGCATACAATTAGTTCAACTTTTAAGATTTATCTATTTCAGTGTTCATTTTATGCATACATAATATGCAGTTATAGTTAATAGTTTCCAGCTCAAATATCTCATAATTTTATAACAGAATTTGATTAGGCTGATTACTCTTACACCTTGTTTAATATTATAATTTCATTATAAAACCTCATCTGGAGGACTTTTAGCTTCGTATGGCTCCATTGGTGTTTTAGTATGCGTGTATTTTCAATCCTTTTTGTGAACGCTTTGTTAGTGTCTTTTTTTATTCAGCAAGATTTTAGGCCTTTGATAATAGATAACAATTACTACAAATTTTAGTATACTTTACAGAAGTATGCATTCTTGAAATATAAAGTGACAATTTTAATCAGCAGACTATAGCCCTTAACAAAATAGGAACTTAGAAATCCATTTTGCCATAAAGATATTAAAAAAAATTCAAAGTCTGTAAACAAATACAGACTAGAGATTATATGATATTGTAAATAATTCAAGTTAGTACTTACAATTTTCACTGTAAAAAACACAGAGTGTAGAAAAAAAAATTTCTTGTATGTCAGGCCTTCCCTTCTTCAGGCAAAGTGGAGACTAGATAAAATAAACTCTAGATTAATTAGCATCCAGACTAAATGAAATAAAAAAGTAAACTTCTTTTGGATCTGATGTTAGTGTGATCTAGACTGTGGAAAAAAGCCATGAAAAGAAACAAGTCCAAATGCTTTAATATGTGCCAGAGCAGTGCTTGCCAATTTTTTGGATGCAATATTTTTTCAAAGATTTCCTCTTTTCACTGAAAAGTTCTAAAAAAGGAAAAAAAAAGATTAAATCACTTTCACAAATCTGCTCTCAAATCACTGAGATCTCAACTGAAATGATCTAGCTTCTTTGGATCCGTGCTCCAGTTATACAAACAGATTTGCACAAGAGTAGTTACCAAAGCTATTACTGAATTGGCTCCAAAGACTGATCTTTTTATTACTAAAGCCACAATATTTTTACTCCAGTGTTAACTTCTGCCATTTAAAAAGATGTGTGACAAAGGGTGAAACAACGCTACATACGTATGGCTATACTTGGAGGTAGTTGAAAAACGACATTTCTAGTCCATTGGACATTCTAACAGTTAAAAGTTGTAACTCTGAGTGGGAATAAGGTCTAAATTCACCATGGAATATAAAATCTATCCCCTTCCCAAAATCTTTCGGAAATCTGGACAATAAATAAAATACATAAACTCTGATATTAAAAGAAAATGTATCCAGCAATGAAATGGAAATATTTTGTTATTACTAAAATAGAACAAGGAACTTGGAGTGGTTTCCTCTCCTAATTTCTTATTCCTTGCTTGATGTTTGAGGGAAACCTTTCTGCTTTAACAAGACTTCATTTTTTTTAACAGAAAACTCTTCAGCTGAAAATTTTTTAGCCCACACTACCTACAAACGTTGAATATGCAAAAGCTAGGAGGGAGATACACACATGCATACCGTGTCACCCCCACACAAGTCCTTATACGATACACACAGTTTCAGTCTATTTTGGCAATAGTAGCAGAAGCCTCTGGAAACCCAGCCTAGTCATATTTAATGTTACAAATCATCAGCACTGAAAAGCAAAATCACAATAATGTTTGCTGACCCTAGAATAAAAAATGGGAAAATAGTTGTGTTTATATCTACTTTTTCTTCAAAAGTGAAATATACAGACACAAATTTGGTGCACAGGGATTTTATTTTAAAAAAGAAGTAAGGGGCTATGATGCCTGATGGATGTTTATAAGAATGGAGTTTTGGCAAGAAAAATACCATGATTTTTTTTTTAACTTACTCCCTGTAACTTTACATAATCAGTGCAATTTTTATTTTTGGTATTAACTTCTAAGAGCACCATAGAACACATGACTGGAAGGGGCCTTGGGAGGTCATATGGTCCAACCTTGACCCCAAGGCAGGATCTGCTCTTCCAGTGTGAGTCCTGAAAGATGTCTAATCTGTTCTTAAAGACAGTCTGTGAAGGGCAAGGGGTCACTGTCATTGTCTGTCTGCTCCAGGGCTCCAAAATCTTCACCGTGAAGTTTTTCCAAATGTCCAATCTGAATTTTCCTTGTTGCAATTAAACAGATTAGTGCTTCACCATGGCTATGGGTAGGAGATTAGTATCTCTGCATCCGCAAAAACCTCATACACTTGCAAATTCGGGGTGAGTGTAATTGCCTAGCTTTCTCCGTAATTATTTCAGCCTGGGAATTCTAACAAGACATTGCTTGGAGGTAATAGCACGTGCATAAACAGCAGCCTGGAAATAATACTAATACTTACTGAGGGGAATAGCCTGCCCTTTGGGTTCTCTGTAGTCTAGCTGGACATGACTCAGACCAGAAAGTCTGCATGAAAGCAGATCAGGTGTAAAAGACAGCTATTTACACACTCAGTAAATAAGTAAGTACTTCATGACACACAGTACCTAAATTCTCCCTATGATGAAAACCACAGACCTATCAACCATTTAATAATGAATATAATACCCACTTTTTTTGCGATCACGTCGCCGCCATTAAGATGCATTCAGGAGCCATCAGCTACCTCTGCAGTACACCACAGTAGGCTACACAAAAACTACAGGCAACATGGTGAGAAATCACAGCCCTGATTAAAACTCTAGGTCCTCAGTTAGCCAGTATGAATGCCAGCATGATTTAAAGTGCCTGCAGTACCCAGCAGATGCCTTAATTTCAGTACGGGACTTCACTATCCCCCAAATTGACTGCCTGGCCCAACTCGCCTGCTGGAAACAAGTGGTTGTGTGTGTCACAGTTAAACACCGAATTTACTCTCTGTGGAAATGGATGACTATTCCCAGCCCATCTGAAGCTGTGCTTGGTCTCTCAGTGTACAGGACAGGGCTAACTCACGAGGACACATGCCCTCCCGATCAGACTGTTTCTCATTCCTCTGTGTACCACTGCTATGCTTCTGTGTCTTTTGGCAGGACCTAAAAAGATACGCAGCGGATGCACCAATGCACATTTAAATATTACAGATGTGCTCTAATGCTTTGGGAATGTGCCCGCTACCAAAGTCCTGCCAATTTACAGATTACTGTAAGAATACCTTAAAACTGGCAGCAGCGCTGTTCCACCTGCTGTCTTTGTTAGGGATCAGCATTTCTAGCCCTGTCTCCACTTCAGGACACAATACGCAGTGAAGCAGCACCTGCTGCTCTTGTGTCTCTAACAGGCATATGTAAAGGCTGGAGAGTAGATACAGGTGCTCAGAGTCCTCCTGCAGCCAAATGTACGCTGACAGAAATGTGAAGTTATCTCAGAACACAGATGTTTGGCTTTGCTGCCACTGCCTGACACCGGCACTTTATTTTCTTTATCATGTGTGTTGAATTGAAAGCTTTTTTTTTAGGCCCTGACCTTGGCAGCAGTTGCTACTGCATTTCATCATAAAGATAGGAGAAAAGAAGAGGGGAAAAAAAAAAAACCCAAGAAAAAGAAGAGGGACTTAGTGGATTTTCATGATGCCCTTTGTAATCCTGAATACTTCAGCTGAAGGCCCTCTATCACTTTTACTTATCATACTAACTCTATGTCTTCCATTCCTTCATACGCACATTTTTACCCAACCTTAGCACATCTTTTCTGTGATTTAAAAATACACTTATTTTTCCAGTTGACAAAGATGACTGGAAAAAATCTGTGTTAATTCTACATCAATCTTTTTCGGAAGCAATTGTTTGTGTTTTACACTGTATTTTTGGTATGTTTTGTTTGACGCATCAGTTTATATAGTTCAGCTCATTTGGGGATGAAGTTGCCTATAAAAACCGTATGTGATCTCACAGGTTCTATTAGTTTATATATAAATTGTCATGACCTTCCTTAGTCAATATAATTGAGGATTCTGTAAAATGGTTTGCTAATGTGGCTATTATGAACTGGCACTGATGACTTAACAGAGGGTAAAGCAATTAACTGAAAAGATTTTTTCTGGGGCTGGAAAAACTCTAAGTTCTACTGTTCCACTATCTACCTCTCGCTGTTGTGCTTGCACCTGTACATGGCATGTTGCTGGTAGTCTCTGTGTTTTCAGTTTGTTCCTCCAAGAATGACATTTCCTCCCATAGCCCACATTTTTTCTCAGCTTCCTGTGCCCAGGTCCACCTGTGTGAATGCCTGCTGTGTCATCCAGGAGGTCCTTCCTCAATATTTGTCACTCAGTGAAACACTTTTACACTTTCAAAAAATAACCACCAAGCTTTTTCTGGAGGGGATAGAAGACCACACAGACATGCTTTCACTTAGAAAAAAAAAAAAATTGAACAGGGAAGACAAATTTCTTGTCAGTATCTGCTGCAGAGCAGTGTCAATCTAATGAGCAAATGGGATGAAAATCTAGTTTTTGATGCAAATCTACAAAATCGTAGTTGTCTGAGTTACAGCTTTCTTGACAAGAATGAAATGTTGTCTTACTATTATTTCAATATATAAAACTCAAATTCACCATAATGAATTTAAAATTATTCAGACCCAATGTTCAAAAGAAGTCAGACAGAGAAAGTCAGCATGGGAAACAAAAAGTATCTTTCTGTGCTTTTTGTTATCAAAGGTCATCTTTATAGTTAATTCATCACTCTCCAGAAATATTACAAATGGCACTGTGTAACCCAATAAAACTGTAAGGCATTCAACTTTATTTTATGTACTTACTCAAAAAAAGTGGTCCATCCAGTCTCATCGCTTTTAGTTGCCAGAAGTCCACTGTTGCCATGGTAGGTAAATAAGACAAGCTCCTGCCCTTGTGCAGTCATGCTTTTCAAACATCCGTTAGTGCCTATCGTCAACCAGATGACTTGGTTATCAGGAGAGACCACTCTTACTGGCATCCGGTTGGGATCCCGTCTGATACGAAGAGTATTCCCATTGCTATCTGTTACTGCAGTAATATCATTATCATTACTGTAGCTAAAATTGTATAGATAGTCTCCGGTGACTAAACTCACAGTGTACTGGTGAGTACCATTGACATCAAAGATATAAAGCTCTTGGTCAGTTGGAGAAGCAATTTCATAAAAGTTCATTGAATTCAATAAGGGTTTGTTCTTTGACACAGCCCGTATCCTAATATTTCCCAGATCAGCAATATACAGGGTGCCATCCGGAGACACCGCTAAGGAGGAAGGGGCATTGAGTTTGGCATCCTTAGCATAGCCATCTCCATTTTGGTAACAGTCACAGTTGACATCATTTTTGCAATCACACTCTGAGGGTATTCCAGCAACTAATGAGATCTCTCCATCAGTTGTGACCTGTCTTATCCTATTAATCTTTTTTTCATCAGTTTCTGTAATGTAAAGTACCCCACTGTAGGACACGGCGATGGCAGTTGCTGACTCGAGCGTGGTCTGTACAGCGTGCTTCCCCACCGTGTACTCCACTCCAGGAACCTGGCAATGCATTGGCCTCCCTGCAGCAATGCGAACCTGACGGTTTTCAGTGATCTGCAAAACTACGTTGTTATCCAAAACATAAATGGAGTTATCCATTGGGTTGATAGCTAAATCTGTAGGCCATTCCAGACGAACCTTAACAAATAGAAGTGTTTTGTTAAACAATTAACCAGTGCAGATTAAATAAATTAATTCACCTTCAGTTTTAGACACTCATGTAAGGATATTTTTCATCTGCTGTAAGCAATCATGACAAAAGGACTTGTATGAAAATACATGTAGCAGTCTAAAGCTTTTCAGGGAAGCAAGGGGAACTGTGTTCAGACATCTATTTTATTGAAAAAAAGACAGTTGCATTTGAGCTATATAATAGAGGTTGAACTTCCCCTCCAATGAATGCTATACTTTTTTGTATCACAAATGCATAAATAAAAATAGAGACAGATATCAAAGTCTAAAAACATACTTTAAGGACAGTACTCATCTTTTATTCTTGTAATAGCAAAAATAACTTACTAGCTTCCAGATTACAAATCACCTACTGCACTCCATTTTTAAACATACCACTAGCGATGTCCCTTCTTACCTACACAAGTTACTTGAGACAAATAGAAAAATATGGGGGTTTTGTATATATCCTCTCATTCACTCTAGTAGGCTAAGGATGTTAGCGATTCAGAAAATATCAACACGCCAAAATTGTTCTAACAGATCTGCTATTCTCCCAGTATTTACTCCCAGACTTAATGTTTCCTTCTGATAGTTTTGCTGTTCTAAACTGAACTGAACTTTATGGGCAGAAAAATTGAATACAGCAGCATTTATAGCTAAGAGAATACACTGTGATTCATGCCCTTGGAAAAGGTTTCTTTCTCCCCAAATTCTGCTGTTAGATAGCCATTATGCACCCCACCCAGTTTTATTTTTGGGGCAAGAAAGCTGCATTTGGATTTCTAGCCCCAGCTCAGCTTTCCAAATTAGCAGCAGCTAAGAAGTACCTGGCTGATGTGCATGCTGGTATCACAGGTTAGAGGTCGTGCTGAGGTCAGGTCGTTGGAGCCAAGCAAAGTGGATATTATTCCGTTCTGATCCACTTTTCTGATCATGGTCCCATCAACAAAGTAGATTAATCCATTCTTGTCTATGGCTATTCCTTCAGTGAAGAGAATAAAAATTAGGTTTTTGTACTAGCAGTGAGTATATTCTCCATAACTAGGCATTAAGTGGTATGTGGGAATTAAGGGCAGACAACATGGTCATAGGCAGTAGGTAGTAAACCAGCTTGTAAACATATTTTGCATAATAAACCAATATTCAGTATGATATCTACTACTGTTGATCACATTTGCTGTTGTGTGTTGAGAAGGGCATAGCTTTTAAGTTAACCTGAAACATGGGTAAGTGGGACCAAAAGTAACACTGACTTTAAATCTTCACCATTGCCTGCCAAGCACATAATCTAAAAAAATGCTCAATAACCACGCAAGCCAAATATTTCCTAAAGAATCAGCCCAGATTCCCTGTAGTTCTCTTCTTCAATGGTCTTTCCAGTTGAAAAAACTACTCAAAACTACATTTTTGAGCCAACTCCTGGGTTCACTACTTAAACACAATCACACCCCCAGCTCTGAACTTTCATTATTATTTTGAAAGTTATGGAGAGATAATTCTTTTTACCTTTAGGGCTCATGAGAGTTGCCTCCACAGCCTTGCCTCCATCACCACACCTTGCCTCATCAAATGGTAGGCACTGCTCCCCTGTTCCTCCTATGACCTCAGCATTTTTGGTCAGGTCTTTTGCACCCGTGAGTGACTTGGGCCGATAAATCCTGCGCGTGTTTGTGTCAGAAACGTACAAATCTCCTGTCACGGGGTCAGTTGCGAGGTAGTATCTGTGAGCTGGGTTGTTGCTGTAAAATGGAATTATACATTGCATATATTTGTAACATTGGATCAAGAAGAAAAGGCTTCAGTTCATATGTAGTGTGCAGTAACACATGTACAGTTAAAACCAATAGTGATGCTCTAGGCATAGGTAGCACAGGTTATGGCCCCAAAACCTTTCTGGTTTTGGCAGTCCAATCTAGACTACTCATCCTTTTGGGACAGAAGATCCATCTTGTCTGTGATGCTCACAGGCCTGTTCCATGCTTTGTAATTAGAGACAGCTCCTCTCTCTGTAATACACCAAATCAAAATGCTGGAGTCTAAAAACTCCCAGGCTTTCTGGGAACCTTGATCCAGTTTCACACTTTTCATCAGGACCCCAGCCCTCGCTTACACTTTGCTGCTGTTATCGTCCTATCTGTTTTATTATAATTTATATAAGACTGCTGGGGTGCGTGGTTTATATAATTCATAAACAGATAAGGCAGAGTTCATATTATTAGTTTACAGGCAAGAGATAAGACATCCTTCATGAGTATTTGTTTAGTCCACTGCTTTCAAAGACGTGATATGCATGATTTAACACATTCGGAAACGTCATCTTTTCCACCAGAGCGCTGAACGGAGCTTTTCTATTCTTAATTCAGAGTCATATTTCAAATAACCGTACACATTGGCACAAAACCGCAAACTATGCCAACACAGTCTTTATTGCAGTGAAAATATATATTGCTAACCGTTTTCCCAGAAACGTACATTTTGCCTCTCCACTGGTGCCACATAATTGAGAATTACTGTCTTTTCTCCCCTGCTGGTGAAAAAAACAGCCCTGGAGAGTACCTTTTGGGTTGATACATTATGATGTAGGAACTTAACCCGCTGCAGTTGGGATTCCTGACCTAATTTATGGCACGAAGAGCTGAAATAAGGTCATGTAAATACAGGAGGTAATTTCAGATGCTTTCCTAATGGATTGAAGCGGAGTGTCAGAACAGTCAGTCCCACTTCTGATGTTTGCAAAAGCACTGCTTAAACAGATCTACCAGTCTTAGTGATAGCCAAACATCTGTTCGCAGAATGCTATACTTCACATTTTGTAAATACATAACTGTGCTAATGTAACACATTTTTATGTACTGCCACTTGGAAAAAGCAACAAGAGACCAACAGGAACAACTTGTGAACAAATTACGTCTTTTAGTGGGGACAGATTTTTATAGCTATCCAATTACAAAAACACAGAAAAAATGTGTTGCATAAATAGGATTTTCTTTGGTTTTAAGACTTGCAACATGTTGGTTCAGAGTGAAGAAACCAAGCGAAGCAGACTAATGAAATCAAACACAAAGTGATTAGCACCTCTTCAAAAGCTCTGATATAGAGCTGAGTGTTGTACAGCATGTCTGAAAATGATCAAATATAGCCTGAGTTTAAATTTCTGTCTGTTAGAAATCTATTATTGCCAACGTGCTAAACAGTTGACAGGTATTTTCGGAACCTTCATTTACACAGAGATCATTTAATATGATCACTATTTAGTGTACAAATTACTTATACCTCTGTAGAATCCAAATTAAATTATACCCATTTACATGATTACTTTGGTCTTTAAGAAACTCTGCAGACACTTCAAATATAAACGCACTGCAAAACGTGAAATGTGTGTGCAATTAAATTTTGTTGTATTTCAAAATAAAGTCCTTTCTCATACTACTGAAATCTAAATGAAAGTACCTTTCCAACTCATCTAACATTACCTCAATCATATTTTTCAATTGTTGGAATAATCAAATCAATAACTAAATAATATATGCCTAACACAATTATTTCTTTTGAAAAAGAATTTTTAAAGCTCTTTTCTTCATAAATATGAAAATATTTCTATGTTCTAATTCATTCCAACAAAAATGACAGAGCTCTTCTTATTTGTGGTAAGTTCTCATAGTACGTAGAGTCCCTTCATCAAAACAAAAAATACACCTGATAATTTATGGCTATTTTCTCATTTGTAAAAAAAACCCCAAAGTTTGGGAGTGTATAGGACATTATTACTGGATCAATAAAAACTCTCCAACTTGTCATATGTAGATGTCTAATGGCTCCTTTCTGAGTTAAGACAACAGGCTTAACTTCAGCGTTTCTTTTCAGTTGAACAGTAAAAAGTGGAGGTAGCTTTAGCTGATAGGAAAAAACCACTAATTCACAGGAGCAAGGCACAATTTGAGGAACTGAATAACTGTCCAGTGAAAACCACGCCTGTTTTCTAGCAAGAAGACATCCATGCGCACTTTGCAGATCTCAAAAATAGTACAGGGATAAGCAGCCAGCAGTTTATTCTATTTCACTGTAGCTTGAAATGCTATTAAGATTCTGCCTTCTACCAAAAACAACAAACGCAAAGAAAGAAAATCCACAGGCAATGACTACTTGACTCATTCAGTATTGCCTAATCGCTGTCAGGAGCTGCAAAACATGCACTTACATACCAACATGGGCTCCTGTAAAGACAAATGATTATAAATCAACTTGTTCTGTCTATGCCAAATAATAAGTGCTTTGAATTTTAAGTGTGCACACACACACACAGAGCTGTAATGATCTATTGCCCATTGCTTTTTATCTGATGTTGATCTTTTACTTCTTCAGCTGTCAGATCACCTGCATTACTCTCCACTCACACACTTTTTAAAAAATACTCCTCCCGCTTCAGTCTCCCTCTCTCTCCCATTCACTCCGTGCCTTCTAAATCATAAACCCTCAAAGCTGTTTTTATGTTTTGATAAGCTTTTTTTTGGCTCTCTACAGACTTGGGATACTGCCATAGCCTACAAATGACCTCCCTGACATCAAAGTCCTTCTAAAAATTACTTCTTCCATGAATGCCTATCAGCATTAATCACTCACAAGCGGCAGTGTGTATAAAGACATCAGTTCAGCTTTAAGATTGAAAAAATGTTAGGTCACTGGTACATGAGAGGATAAATTTGATCTGCATTGTCTCTCAAATTTAGAGTACAGGGTCCTTGAGGTAGGAGGAGACACGTCACTCTGCACTGAAGCACTGTTTATAGGCGACGGAAGTTGAATGCTTGAATAAGATAATAGATCTGAACTAGTATTTAACCCCGTTCATTAGTTTTACTCGGGGAATACATATTTTAGTGCGTTTTCTTAGTTTAGATACCTAGTAATTATATATTGCAAAGTGGTCTGTTGAGGGCTGTTTTCCAAACTGCAGTTTAAACAGAAATCTCCTCAGCAGTTTGAAGGACTTGCCAGTAAAACTGGACAGTTTCTCCCCCCCTCTCCTACAGGCCACCCAGACGTGCAGCATTTCACAGGGCTCTGCATGACTTCACACAGGCAAAAGAAGCTATTTGGTCTCATGGTGTGTCCTTAAGCCGGGGAGCCCACAGCAACAGGATTTGCTGGATCCTAAAAGTTTACATGATAAATAAAAATCAGCTAAATTAATAAAATAAAAAGCTTCCAGAGGGTATTAAGCATAAAGATGACACTCTTGGCTTAGGCAGCCCTAAGCAGCAAACCCCTAAGGCTAAGTTGACACTGGGAAAATGTATGATGGGAGAGAAAACTCAAACTTGTAGTAGACCGTGTCAGGCTGTGCAGTGGGCTCCACACCTCCTGCCTACTGGCTCCACAACCGCTCCTGCAGAGGCAGCTCTCCACAGCCCTCTGTGCCTCCTCCTGCCTCCGGTGGAACCCTCGCTTCACAGCCACTATATGGGCCCAGGAAAATGAGGTTACACTAATTTGTGCAGTATGATTGCAATTTTGCTACCCAGAGCTTCTGCAAGTGTAGGCATGAATAAAGGAGAAAAGTTTCAATGTTCTCCCTTGCCAGCTTTTACATGCAGGGGTCTAGTTTCTGCAGTGCTGCAGTTGAGCCTGTGACCACAGCTCTGCCAGAGGCAGGAGAAGGCATCTCTACTAAATTACAGCAAAACAAACCTCATTACACATCCATTCCTTAATTCTCTTTGCCCATTCCATTTCATACATTTGCCAAGACATTGTCTTATCCAACTGCAATTGCAACTTTGTGATACCAGAAGGAATATAATTAATTTTAAAGTAGTGGAACAAATGCAAATTAAACATAATAGTGAAAACCTAAAACCACCAAATAGAAGACTCACAAGTCACACCTGGAAAATAACATAAAACCAGCTAGACTGTGCATCAACTCCCAATTCTGATCATGAGCACTGATGCAAACACCTTACTTAGTCATGGAATTTTTTTGCATAACACATTTGAAACATACGTTTTTAAACACAAAACCCTTCCTCACAAAGAAGTATGTCCAAAGCAAGGTAAATTTAAAAACCAAGGAGGACTGCGATGTGACTCTGGGATTTGCTTAAACACAAGGAAGGAAAATGAGCGGCAGCAAAAAGAGAGAAAAGGACCAGTGGGACTGTTAAGCTCTATATTTAGCAGTTCTGCCACAAAATCTTGCAGGGTTTCATGTATCCAACAAGACTTTAGCATAACTGTTTTTGTCTCCTTATCTGCACTGGCTGCTGTGGCAAAGCAATTCTAAGCATCCACTTTCTTCTCTTCTGTTCTTGCTACTATTGTAGCAATGCCAGGACGATGAATGTTGTACTACAATTCTTCTGATTCTTACTGCTTTTATGACCAGTCTTATGAAACCCGGTGTACTTTAAAATCTTAACTCCTGGAGTTGTGTTATTATGGGATAATTTCAACTTGCATTATAAAGAGAAGCTGACCTTTAAAGAAACAAATCTGTTAAATGTAAGCCTGAAAAAACTCAACATCAAAAGGTTAATGAAACCAACCCACTTGATACTTTTATAATTTTATTAATTATATGCCATTATCATATTTGGGGTATCCGACCAAAGAGTGAGTTTTGACAGGATCAAGGATTAGGAGTGAGCAGAGACAAGGGGGCAGCAAAGGAGAGTGTACACAAGCAGAAAAAGAAGCCTGACTGTGGACAGAGAGTGATGAGAACAGAGGAACTCATATCCGAAAGGATGATACAGCCTGACAGCTGACATAACTAAAACATATGAACTCATTATTTTTGAAAAATACTCTTCTTTTCTAGTAATAAGTCTCAGAAATGACTTCTCCATTATAAGCATTCATTTGTTAAAAAAAGAAAAAAGAACAGTTAGAAAAATACAAATCTTCTTTAAGGAATGCTTACCTATGTCTAAAATCTTTATTTCTTGGTGGGAGCAAGTAAAAAAGAACAGAAAAACGTTATTAGAAAAACATTCAGAAAGGATGTTAAAAGATGAAGAGAAGGCAATATTTACATCTATCATTAGTGAAGTGGTGAATGATTGTCTTTTGTCCACTCATGTTGACTACATAGGTTAACTCTTAAAATCCTCAGAATAATTACTTTGGGTAGATTACATTCTCACAGTTTAGGTAAGCATAGTTAAAATACTTTACCAGGATAAAACTTTTTCACTTCAGTTTAAATACTTTTTCAAACGTTTCAAAATATTTTGACTCAACGTTTTTTTGTCCCCAAAAGCATTTGGAAACTCTAACTTACGCAATGTCAGAAATATATTCCATACTTTAGTTTGCAACAGTAATTCACAACTCCAAAAGTCTGAGATGAGAAAAAAACGTACCTTAGCTCCAAAACACTAGTTACGTTTCCAGATGGGAATATCCGCCGAACATAGTTGAAATCCCCCACGTAAAGACTGCCATCTATCCCACAAGCTAAGGCAACTGGAGCCAGTAATTTATTACCATCAGCTTGACCATTACAACTTGGACAGGAAATGCTGCGTCGTCTTCCATTGCCCATAATGCTACTAACAACTGGGGGTTGCTGAGATATAAATTGATTTTCACCATTTCCTTTGTAGAGAATTCCTGGCAGATAATATAGAAAACACAAAACAAAAACCAGTTTATAAAAACTTTGAATGTGTACATAATATGATGTGTAAGTATTCTAAATATTCTTTCAGTTGATTAATATAATTTACTGGTTTCACCACCATATTTTCTCACTAAGAAGTAACAGAAATTTATTAAAACATTTTTATTTACATTTAAATCACACACACACAGAGCATTAAATTATCGTGTCCACAAAATGTAGCAGAAACACTAAATATACTAGCATATTAAAACACAAACAAGTTTTCAATCATTCTTACTTTTAAATGTTAGTCATTTTAATATTTATAATTCAGAATAAAAATTGTCATGTTGAAGGAAATGCAAGGTGTACGGAATGAAATCAAGGTCTGTGTCCATAAATCTTTACAGTTTTTAGAGTCCCCAGAAATGACTTAAATTCTGACTGTTCATAAATTATAAAAAAGAAAAAATTGTATTTGCAAATTGTATTCCTGAATTCCTACTATTACTAATTATGAACATGTCAAATGTAATCTAAAGTGGATTACTGCTGTAAATTATAAATATTAATTAAAGAGCTACTTCAAAAAGTTGGAGATTGCCTCAATTTTGTATTATAAAAGACTCTTTACTCAGCTCACAACAAAAATGTACCTCTGGCAACAAAGTCTGCCTCAATACCATGTCTGCAGTTATAGGCAGTTATTAAAAATGTCAAAACAGCAAAAAAAATGTGATGCCAGGCCAACCTGCCTCTTAAACTTAATTCTGCTTTGAGGCATGAAAGGAACAATAATTTCGTGAAGACAAAGCAATGTGCCAGCAGTATTTTTCTTCCTTATAGCCTCCATAGGAAATCTGAGAAGAAAAATGCATGCTTTATGTTAACTCTTCAGTCTTAGGAAAAAAAGTGTGACTTTACGGTGTGTTAAAATGTTGCTGGGACCCTCATTATTATATCTCTCAATGAATCCATTGAGGTGTACTCTACAAATGGTCAGCTATGATGGTTATATTCGTAAGTAACAGTATGTCTTTCTGTGGTATAACCTACGTAAACCACATGTCACTTTGTATTTTAGAGTGATCCATGTTTTATTGATTGTGTGCCCAGAGTTTCAAAGGCAGTTTGGAGCTGAGGGATACATTTCTCTTCTGAGATGCTTAGAAGGAATTTAAGATGTATTCCTCTTTCTCTTTTCACTCCCATAATGCACTCTTTATACTGAAAGAGATGCGAAAAAAATACATTGTTTTTTTTCCTCTTTAAATGTTTTAGGTGTCTTTTAACTTTTTAATGTTATAAAATTTAGGAGATTATAAACATAGAACCAATATACATGATAAAATCAGAAAGAATGAAAATGGCTTATGGAAACCTAATGTCAAGTAATCTAAATAAGTCATCTGAATCAAAAGAGCAAGAACGTATTTTTCATGAATAGTTAAAGCCAGAATGCATTAACAGTATACAAAATTCTCTCTCCTATGATTACATCATTTATGACAATCATGGCACCATAATTTTGCCAGAAATAGCTGAGTTTATAATTTTCATCAGAGGAATTCTACAAGTCAGCACAGTGCATTATTGCACCTGATTTATTCTGTCATTACCTTGAAAAATCGGTCCTTTGCATTTCTCCTCTATTATCACAGACTGAAAGATGTACATTAGGCTATTTACTGCAGTAGTTTGGGACGTCCGTACAAATAGTGTCTGCACTCTCTTCTGAATAAATTTCTCCAGCTCATCTACCTTGTCATTACAACTCTCCACTTCGTTTATTCAATTAGACACACGTCACTTTGAAAAGTCATTACTTGTCAAATACACTCTTGAATATAATTTAAGGCCATCATCAATTTACCTTGTGAACAGAATCAACCATGTATACATTTATAATTATAGCTCTTTACATTTTTAGATAGATTACCTTATAATAATTTGCACAGGGTTTTTTTTTACATTTTAAATTAGGTACAATGACACTATTTCCCTTGATTTGGTTACCTTGTTTTTCTACCAGTCAGAAGCAGTGCTTTAGGTGGCGATTAGCATATCACACAAAATAAGCTCACGTACTAGTGAGAGACCTCCAAGGGACACCAGGTACTGTAGAAATGACGTTCTTCCTGCTGAATTAATTCTGGGCTCCTCCTTTGCATAAAAATTCAGTGCAACCATCTCCTATCTTGAGTCATGTGACTGCTTATTTCACCTTTCTCATATGCTTCCAGCCAAATTTTTCCAAACTTCCTCCTGTTCAGTGTTGAGCTGGGGTATCCTTAGCATGGTCCCCTCCAGACAGTTGCTGAGTAGCACACTGGACAAATTTACCTTGGTGCCAAGGTACAGTCCTTATAAATGTGTATTGCTCCTCATCTTTCCACTGAAATCAAGGAAGACTTGCTCACTAGCGACTGGACTCTGTCCTGATACAAGGGGCCCATGTGCCCTTGCTAACTCAAGGCAGCATCATTTGCCGCCTGCTGTGTACTGAGCTGACCACAGCGTCCTGGGGAGGATTCACCTCAGGAAAGGATTTAAACGTGAGAAGAGTGGAAATTAGTGCTCATCTTCCAGAAGAGATGGTACCCATGTGCTGACTGCTCCCACGAGCAGCTGTGCTGGGGCTGGGGATATCATGACATGAACACCTTTATAAATGAGGGATTTAATACTAGGAGTGAGGAGCACTCAGTTTGGCAGGAATGTCTCTTATTGCTGCTTAATTTTCAGTCACTGTGAAAACTGGAAGTGAAAACATCATTCAAGATACTGTGAACATACACACAGTTAATCCCAATAACCATGCTGACATGTACAGTTGCCTTAGAAATAGTGTTTCCCTAGCATCACTCAATTTTTAAACACAATTTCAACATTTTTGGGTAGGTTTTTCTTTTCGGTAAGCATATCAGACACAGGCTGACACTGTTAGATGAAATTATTAATGCATATGCATTTATAGGATAAAGAAACATGACATACACTGTAGAGCTAAAACATTTACCATATGCAAAACATTCTGTAATTGCCGTTTTTAAAATAACAAAGCAAACATTCGGAAATTTAAAATGTGATACCTAAAGTGCAGTGTAGCTGAGTGTTAAAATTAGCAAGAAGCAAATGAAGTCCTTACCATTCTGAACATCCAATACATGATGTTTATCCAAAGTCCAGCCACCCATGTTGGAGGCATCCAGTTCATAACCCTGCAAAATGGCAGTCCGCTTTTCCCAGAGGGTTAGATCCAAGCAGGACTCATATTCATAACCTACAGACACTGAAATAATAGTAAATTTCCTCATTAAATATAGGATCTCACTCAGAAGAAGAGTTTAAGGAAGGCGATTTGCTTAAACTACATGTGTTCTTGTGCTCTCCCACGCTACCTGAAAATCCCTGTGGCTTCCTTGGATGTATTGAAAATGCTAAACAGGATTCCAAAATCCTTTAAAGAGCAATCTTGGGTTACTAAAATAATTCTAGTTATTAAAAGTAAATGTATTAGGACAGGTACAGAGGAAAGCCATTTTGTGAAGTATGTCAGAATGCTACTGTGCTCTAAAGTACAAAGAGTCTGTAGACTAAATACTGTACTGTATTATTAGGCTGAGGGCTACTTCATGGGGAAGAACTAGAAGTGAAAAAAGACTGGTCTCTTTTCCCTTTTGAAGGAATTTTCTTCTTATAATTCAAAGTTTAATTAGTATTTTCTAATATATGTTAATACCCATTGTTATTTCTCATCTTATTCTGCTAAACATTTTCTACTTAATCGATACAAGCATTTGAGATGTACTTCTTTATTTTCAAGACAACAGCAAAAATGCAAAAAACCTCCGTAACACACATACCAACAGCTTCAGATAATCCATAGACTCTCTGGTTGTATGCATCAGTTTTATCCCATATGAAAGTGTAAGCCAGATTTGGGGATGCAGGGAACCATTTTTGGAAAAGTCTTCCCACCACTGCCACCATAAGATGAACCTTCATTAAATTAAATGGTATAATAGATTGGGTCATAGTAATCTTCAGAACAGATTTATATCCTGCAGCCCTGGAGCTTAAGTATGATAACTTCAAATCAGTTCCTGGTATTGTTGTTTCTTCGTGAAGTACCTATGCATCGGCAAGAAGAAAATACAGTATTTGAATGACTTTGAAATTGAACAGAACAATGCAGGTATCATTAAAGGAGACGTGACATGATGTTGCATGACAACCCATTAAGAAGTGTCATCTAAACCTGGCCTTCATTTAATAATGTAAAAACCACATAAATAAATAACATTTCACCTTTTTTTTTTTTTCCTGAAAAGCAAAGCCTAAATTCTTTGTTATACTGAAGCTGCTTAGTTGATACTTTCTGCTGAAGGATTTCAAAGATCTCTCCTTTATTTTTATGGGGGGAAAGGAAGCATGCAGGAGAAGGAAAACATTCCAAACTGCTTTTCCCAAAAGAGGCAAAAAAGCATCTTTCATCTAAGTGAAAATAGCCCCTTCTATGCTGCCACCCCTGTCCCAACTACGGATACGTAATATAGGCAGTAGAGTCTCTGAGCACTGCAGAGCTTCAGATTTGGGTTGGGAAGTCTAATTGCTCCTGTAGGAGCAAGAAGGACTTTTAGGTGATTATTTGCATTACCTGTGGATTGTAAATACTTTAAACCAGAGCATTCTTCCATTTATTTCAAAGATAGATAAGTAGGATGCCTCAGGGAAAGCTTTTCCATATTTCCTGATCAATATTCACTACTCAGACATCAGCTCACCACTTTCTCATTTCAGAGAGGTGCAATGATTCAATTTTATTTTTAAAAGGTTCCTCCCCCCCTCTACCTTGTCTTTTCCTCTGAGCTGAGGAGCTTCTGTGGGTGATGGATGGATGTGAAAGGCTTCTGTGTAACGTGGATGAAGACAGCCTATACTGTCCTATCCCTCAGTCAGGACATAAACACTGAGAGCCAGCACTTCAGGTGAACAGCTACCAAGTATCCCAGCTTATTGGAAAAAAAAGAAAAAAAAATATATATCTAGACACATTTATAAAGATAATGTTTCTCTGGTGGGAAAAGAAGCCAAAGGATGCTGAAGCACAAGCTCAGAGCCTTGATGGTGTCAAAGGAGCACTCCTGGGGAAATAAATGTGGAAAGCTTTATTTTACTTTCCTGTCTCCTAGTGTTAAAGTCTGAAAATGGAGCACTAATTAATATTAGTGGAAAGCAGACTTCGGAGAGAGCACTGCCACAAATATTAGGCTTAAGACTTCAGCAGGATCAAAAGCTGGCTACTGAAGAAGTGCTAATTTAGCTCTCTAGCACAGAGAAATCCTTGGACACTGCTTTTAAACAACTGTCTGTCTGTGTTGAATTTAGTCAAATAACGTGGTTCATGCTCTTGAGGGCAACAGGTGCAACACTGTCCTCTATGTTAGCATTTTGCTGGGATATAAAGATTTATATGGTATTAATTATATCCATCTCCTTCCCAGTAACAGTAACAAAAAACCAGAAACAGTATTTTGACTCATTGTCTGGCACAAATGGTTATTCACATCTGCTACATGTAGGCATGCAACTCTTCTTTTGCAATAAGAGTGTAAGAGAGCTGTAGGAAGTAAAGGAGGAATTGGAAGATACTAGACAAATTAAATTCAGATTTAAAAATTCTTAATTCTTAATCTTTGAATGTTTCTTTTTTCCTTACCAAGAACCTGCCATCACTAAGAAATTACAAGCAGTACCATCACTTGGAAGGTGGTGAGAGAAATTTCTGTTTGTAAATCTAGTCTGTTCTCCTTCAGTCCAATATATGCACAGCATCTAAGCCAGAGAACAAGTAATTCTTTTCTACGCAAACAAAACCTCCTCTCTCTAGAGACAGAAGTGATTGTGAGCATATTCCTATTCTAAGACTTTGAAAGAAAACCCCAAACCACCTAGGAACAAAAGACAAATTCCTCCTCAAGACATCAGCAGGACTCTCATATACTGCACATTAAAACTAGTCTGACAGATGGAGGTCTCTGTAAGCAAGAGGAGAAAAAGAAATAATACACTTGTAATAGGACACAATTTAATGGACTTCACTGGTCTCCTGTTACGACCATTGCTTCTTTTACAACTGCAACTGTGGAAGAGCGGCGTTAAGCACTTAGGTGGTCTTCTAGTACTTTTGGCTGAGATAACAGGCAATAAAGAGGACACCTTGAAGTTTCAATTTCCAAGAAATTCCACTGTGTATTTGGATTACTATCAAATTAGAAACTAGGACACACGCAGTTCTCAGTGAGGTTTAAGACAAAACCTGAACCTCTATTATTAGTTTCTGCAGAAGCCTCAAATATCTGCTGGAAATCTGATGCATAACTTCCTTCTTTCCATAAAATATCCCCCGTAGTAACTTAGTTTCTTGAGAACTTTAGAAATGTAGAGGTAAGGTTATGCATCTAAATCTCTCTCCCAGAATCGAGCATTACAAAGAGAATTACACAGTTTAATGTTCATCTGAAAAGTTAAATCATCAGGCACAGCAGTGAGCATCCTATGGGAGCCATGACAACACATCAATTGTAAAGCAATCAGGAAGTCACTGGGTATAAAAGTCACATCAGGAATTGCCAACACAACCAAGCTGTCTGTACTTTACCTTTTCCAGATAGAGTACCAAACTACCTTCAGAAAGGCAGATACCCTAAGGGGACTGAGTTATAGCCTAACCACTGAATTCTAACGGTTGACATTTTATTTATGGATGATCAAGCTTCTGGGAAGGACAGCTATGAAATATTTAACCTACAGGAATGAGATAAGGGTCACCTCAGTTTTCACAGAGTTTGTTGTCCTGAGAATTCAAGCTGGTGACTGAGTCACATAAATTGTGCAGGGCTCCTCGTTTCTCGTGGCCAGCAGGACTAAAGCTGTCCAGGCTCTGGAATGCTTTCCTGCTCCAAAATATGATTCAAGTGACATGCTCTGATGGTATTAAGAACCCTGAATAAGGAATTTAATTCAATTAGGGGGAAAAACGCCTGCTGTATTGACATGATTCTTTTGGCAAAATGAGCAACTTCAATAGAGGATTTGAGAACAAATTTCACAAATGAGTGCAAGCTTTAGTCCTAATGTCAGAAAAAGGTTCTTTGCTGAGAAGTAACTGCTGAACTAGCACATTAAAATGTAACATCACCTTGGTTTGAGAGGGGTAAAGATAGCATTTTTAGATAGAGGTAGATATTGGCAACTACTGCTGTTACAAAAATATCGAGACCAAGGAGTATTAAAATTATACTTCTTTAAGTAGAAGCTGAAACTGGTCATTTCAGGATGGAAAAATCTTCTCCTTTTGAAAGAAGACTTTCTCTAGAATTGAGGCTCTTAAATGAACTTGTAAAGAAATAACCTTGAGTTAACAATATAAAGCAAGGAGAAATGAAAAGGGGAAAGAATGTTTTTTTCTAGACTTAAAACACTGCTGAGGTACCACAGAGAAGAGGGACAGGAAAAAGCCATACATGTGAAGAAATCTAAAAATGTGTCCATAAAAAAATAAATCAAGAGGTGTATATAAAGTTTCAAACAGAAAGCAAAAGAGAAGAAAACGAGAAAATGTGCTGGAAAACAAGGACACATAAATGGAGATATCTGGCTCTAAAAGTAATCTCAATTTTTTGCTCAGTACAAACTTGAAGTTCTGGAGATTCTAGCTAAGTGAAACTAGGATGCAGCACCCACGTAATAGTGGAATATTTAGAGTAATACTGGAATGTCTAGACATCCTGTTATACTACCTGTTTAAATGATAAAATAGGTTAATTGCTGAAAATCTGGCCACCTTGAAGTTACAAACAATCATTTTTATCAAGTCACCGAGGCCCACATTTTACCCTGAATTCTTCTGGGTAAATACATTTTGCCAACTTCTGCTGTATAGTATTGCCAGTAGTGAGAGTGAGTCAGGGCAGAGGAGGAGAAAAGTGGGCAACCTTGAATATATAATTTGAAGGAAAACTCTTCAGCCTTCTTTCTCCCACACACTTGAGGTGATGAAAACAAGCTGCTTGGGAACTGCAGAAAGTATCTTGCAAGCGTACGTAAAAGGGATAATAGAAGTTTAGGAGAAGGAAAGCCTCAAAAACTCAATTTCAGAATTGCTCATTGTGACTCACATGCGGGTTTCTGCCAGACCGCACTGCAATATGTGGCAAACAGATGTTTATTATATTAGGAAAAAAGACAGCAACAACATTACCCAACACATATAAGCAGCTCCAGCTTAACCTGATCTCCCTCATCTGCATGCAGTTTACTGTCTTGTTCCACACTGATTAAACTCAGCTAGTTAAGTCTAGGCAGAGCATGCTAACTTGCAATTAAAAGTAGATAAAGTCATGCCTAAGTACTCCGAATTTAGTTAACATGTTATTTATTATCATCCCTCTTGAGTAATGAGCTGTTGGGTCTGTGATCACCCTTTTACCCACTGCATTTGTTCTCTCCCCTTGTTTACCTTCTGTTTCAGTTTTCTTTTGTGCCGCTGCTTCTTTGGTAGAAACTTTAATTCCCCCTCTGATTAATTTGGGATTCCTAAGCCACTAAGTACACTCTTTTGGAAACATTATCTCCAAGGGATGATGATTTTCTCCTGTAGTACGTGACAGTGAGTGCTGTCACACCACACAAACAGGGTGACTAATACTGACTGAAGCAACATGGGGAACAGTTTCTTTCTCTGTGCCTTCATCCAGTCTCCCACACTTTCAAACTGGCGGTGTCCTTTTTTTATGAAAAGATCTACAGCAGTTTCCCTGGAGCTGAACAGATGGTTTTGAATGGAATCTGGTTCTGACCATCTTTTATCAGAGTAGTGGATTTTCTGGGAGATAGACTGCTGAGCATTATGCATTTCTGAGGGGAACCTGACACTAAAGGGGTACGTCCCAGGCATGGCTGTGCAGCTCCCACTTGTCAAAGCAGGGGATTACGTGTATGATGAGCAAAGAATATAGAAGAAAATACTACTTGATTTTTTTTTTTTTTACACAGTACCGGAACCAGAGTTTTGCATACATAACGACAGTACTATTTTCACCTCATCATAAATGACCCATCAACACCAACTGCCTAGGATCTGCTGAGAATATGAACTTTCCTTATGGCTGGTTTTCTAGGGAAATCAGTGTGACCCAGTCTAGTCCTGCCTGTCAGCCTTCCCACCTCACTACTTTTGAACCTGGTAACCAATTTCAGCAACATTTGAAACAATAGCAGAAATCTCTAAAGATAATTCAGTTCCTTTTGGGTTTATAAAAGAAAGGGTTCAGGTAGGGAAGAAGTAGCTAAGTTGGTACTCATGTGAGAAAAAGGCTGAATGCAGTCCTTGAGGGAAGGATTAGATGTGGCAGATAGCTGAAATTATAGCACTAGGTGGGAATTAGTAGGAATTGGCTTCATTAGTCCCTCTGTTCCTGAAATGACTTGTTTACCTAGACATTACAAGTGTTTTTTGAAAGTATGTATTTTCTGACATTCTTCTATTACTACTTTTTTCTTGATTTATACCACATCTATCTAAGCCATTTTCCATCACTTTAGAAACTGAATCTATCATCTGTTGACAAAACAAATCAGAACTGTTTTTCAGTGGACTGTGTTTTGTAAATACTTTCTTTTAATTGCAACTTGCAACTATCAAAGGCACAGAAATGATAGGATAAAAGCAACAATTTCCTACCACTGTCTAGATTTGTATGAGCATTTAGTTGTAATTTCCTTACATCTTTACTTTAAACCTGCTCCTACCATGAATTGCTTAATGATTTTGCTCTTTTCTTTAGAGCTCTGCATGAAAATATTTGAATACTTTTTCTATGTCTCCCTTGAAGAGACAAGGACATTTCTTAGTGAATGGGAAAAAGAGTGCCCTATGTAATTATGACACTGTGAAGGTGGGGGAGAGAAAAAGAGAGAGAAAGGAGAGAGAAGAAAGAGGGAGAGAAAGGAGTGAGAGAAAGGAGAAGGAGAGAAAGAGGGAGGCAGAAAGAGTGCTGTTTCACTATGAAAAGTTTTATCAGAAATTGATCATGAAATAAATATTACTTCTTGAAATGCTATTCTGCTTTAAGAGTTGGGGAAGACTGTATTAGTGATTAGTTACTTGAGATGGAGGAATTTAATACATCTATATAAGACAAAAAACATTCCAGCCACCGTTCTTTCCATTTAAAGCAAGGTTTTGATGTTAAGTCTTAACTTTTGCCACTACAAGTTCTGAAGAAGTAGATGAACACATATGCTCATTGGCTTGCAAGCCTTTCCTTGGTGTTACAGAGAGTTCTTTCAGTTTATAAAAATCTGAGTGTCATACTATTTATTAGGACTAAACAGATAAAGTGAACTGTATGGGACTTTCGGACATAGTGGAAAAACACCGTTCATTTTCAGTTTCTGATGTGCACTTCTAACAACAGGGCAGTCAAAAAAGTCAAGATGTACTATAGTGCGTTCATTTTGATGGGCCAGTGCCTGATTGCTGAAGACATTCTGTAAAGTATATGATGCAAACAAATATAAAACCAGACAGTAGTGTACACCAAGTTTTCTTACCTTTTTTTTTTTTTCCCAGCTGAAATTTTAAAAATCATCCCGTAAAATAAATAAATTGAAAATAATCACATGTTAAAAATTCTTAGCAGTTAGTCAGAATTATTTATTTTTAAACCGTAGTTTGCACTCTTTTCATTATGGTTGTTTAATACTTGCCTGTGACAAAATACTATTTATTTGAAGCACGCTTTACCTGTGTCTCTGGGATGATAGGACTATCTTCAGGAGAAATTCTGAAAAAGGTGGATAAAGGTGATGACACGATAACGGGGTTTGGCCTTACAAATCCACTCAGATCACAACTAGGAATGTCATTCTCTTCCTTCTTCATGACCAGGGTATCCATGACATAAAAGACATTCCAGGGAATCCATACTGTGTGATACTGTGTTAGGAACGGTGACCGCTCAAACACCAGTGTCAGAGAAGCACCACCATTCGCTACCAAGTCAAACCTAGAAAAAAAATCCAGGAGGGCTAGCTAGTCAGCAAATTCCCAAAGCCATCCACAGCCTCCATTTTACAGATTGATTCTTCATTCCATTGTACTGCTCTGAAGGCAGAATGGCTCTACTGGGAACAATGAAGAAATCAATTAAATTATATTACATAATACTGCACTAAGAGAACGGAGAGTTTAGGATGCTGCGTTTAAATTAAGCAAGCCCTTCTACTTCTAAAGTATATAATCAGCATGTTTAATATTTGAAGAATGTACAAAGTGTAACTTTGGTCAATCATTTTTTTCATGTTTTCTGTTTCCATTATTTTATTATTATCTTACTTTTACAAGCAGCTCTTCATTAACGCCTTTGCTGTCTTTATGACTTAGAAGTGCTTCAAAGGGAACTTACATTCCATCTTGGCGAGTGATTGTATATCCATAGTCCGGATAGTGTAGAAAGGAGACATTGACTCCAATAAGTGGCGTTCCATCAGCAGTTAATACTTGGCCCCTTATGACGGATGCGAGACTGTGAAAAAGATGCAGGATCAAATCACAAATTTGTTTTTTCATTCTTTTGAATGAATAAAAGCTAGTAGAGCAAGCACACACACACATGCATCTGCACATGGAATCAACTACCGTTAAAAAAACATTCCTGAAACTCTAACCCTTTTACAAGTTCATATAATTTATACTGTATAAACAAATGCCTCAGAATCTACAGATAATAACTTTATTTCAATATTGTTTATTTTCCTTTAGTTCATTTTGTCTGTACTGAGTTACTAAGACCAGAAATTCACTGAAAAATTTTAAGAACTTATAGACTCTAGATGTTCCCACTGTAAGTCATATCTCTGGCAGACTCTTAAAGAACAACGTACTTTTCAATTAGCATCAAAGCAATCTGTAAAACTGCAGGGACTATGAAGTACAAAATTTAAAAGAGCAATAAGGAACATTTGTGCAACAACTTTTAATCAACTGCTGTGCCCAAACACATTAATGCTGTTAAATTACTGCAAACACAGTAGTTCTAGTGTAAATCATCTTCCTTCACTCAGTGAGATCCCAGACACCTGCTTCCTGTTACTGGTTTATTTTCAGGTCATTACTGATTCGCAGAGCACCAGTCAAATAGTTTATGCAATTATACTGTCGTGCACTTAACAGTTCTATTACATTAATTCATAATTTATATTATTTAGTGAGCTCAGTTTAAAAAGTGCATCTTTACTTTTCCTTCTGAAGTGTTTTCATTGCTTGGGTGTATTTCCAACTGTGCTCGCCCAAATCAACTGGTTAAATACAGATTTATTTAATCTTTAATGAAGTGCCCTGTTAGAATACAGGTACTAAGCATGGCAAGTACATTCTGTAATCTACTAGCACTAGCAATTTGAGTTTTGCTGAAAATGAGACAAAATGACCAATTTGATATATCAAGAGAAAAGGTCTCTGTTGAAAGTCCATGCCATGAAATTTGCAGTCACAGTGATCTTCTCCTAAATGTGAAGCTAACACACTCTTCAATTTCTTCTGTATTCATGAGTAAATGATGAGTCATGCTCACCTCTTATTAAAAGGACTTTCCCCAGGTATGACATGAGTGCTGTCAGCTCCGATAAGAAAACTGATACGGTCATAAAATGCTTTGGCAGCTTGCTGAGATGGCGACTGTTGGCTTTGGCTGATAATATCTTGGGGATCAGGTAGTCCACGACAGTAAGGCTGGTTTTGGCAAGAACTCTGCAAACAGCAGTCAGGATCCATACAGTCAACTAGCCCATCTGTTGGCAGAAATTCACACAAATGAACAAACTCTTCCTTCCTGCCCCTCTGCATGTGAATGAGCCAGCCAGCAGAGACATTAAAAAAATTATGTAGTATGAAAGAATACTAACGATTAAGATTTTAATGAATTCACTTTCAATTAAGAAAAGAGAGTTTGTTTCCACTGAATTCTTAAACTCTCATGGAAATCCATGTAAGCTGAGTACACTCAGTATCGCATATAAATTAAACCTATTTATTCAATACTCTTCTAAAAACATGTTGAACAAACCAGAAAATGAAGGCACTCAGGCTCTACATACACAGTTAGCTTATAAATATTAAACATTTTAGGTGGGTCTAAGTAGCTTTTATCTGAGGTTATTTGACTTGCTAGAGAAAAGAAACAAGTAACTCCCACTCGGCTGTTTTCCTGAAGTTTTTTAGCATATCTATGCTGCAAGTAGCTTTAAATATTTCACAATGTATATCAAGGTGGATTCCTTTATACCTTGGCAGAAAGATTTTGCTGCTAATGGCAAAGGCAATTTCCACAACTATTTTGCATGAAAATGTATAAGAGAACAAAATCTGTATTTAACATTTAGATTTTATTCTGAATAAACTGATAAGGAATGCTGGCCAGTATAAACAAGATTTAAACACATGGGTGCTTTTATGCTTATGTGGTGAAATATTCACATATAATGAGCATTAGATCTGTCACATCACTGGAAATCTAATTTGGTGAAAGATTAAAATCAAGATCAAATTGATAACTACTAATTTGCTGTAAGTAAAGTCGGAACGAAAATGAGCCTGGAAATGGCAGCTACAGAAAATTTCTAGATGAATGTAATATGGTATCACATAGCTGATAATTGTTTCCCCAAAAGAACAGCAAGATTGAAATAGCTCAAACATTTTATTATTCCATTTAGATTTGAGAGGGAGCTTGCTTGCTGCATTAAACTGAAAAATATACCAATGCAGCACTTGGAGGAAGCCCATGACTGCTTCTCTCACAAAAGAATCTAGCTTTAGAGTAAAACTTCTTTCTGAAGGGAAAAATATAATCCATTTTTGTTCAATCATACGTTGAAAGAGTGTAAGTAAACAGAGATCTTCTAAAGGTATTCCTCTAAGGATTGCTGTGCTACGTGGATCAGTTAGAGGATTGGCAAAATAGTAAAAGACTGGGATTTCTATTCTTTTGCACATCTAAAATTCTTATTTAACTCAGCTGACATTGAAGTCAGTTCACAGAAAATAAAAGGGATGAAAAAGTCGTCGTTAAGTATATCAAAGTTTAAACTTTTTTAAGAGAAAAGAAAGAACATTGATTTTTCCTGGGATGAGGATACACCAGGGGGTTGTGCTGCCATTCAGACAGACCTCAACAGGCTGGAGAAATGGGCTGATGGGAACCTCATGCAGTTCAACAAAGAAAAGTGCGAAGTCCTGCACTTGGGAAAGAACAACCCCCTACACCAGTATGTGCTGGGAGACAACCGGCTACAAGGCAGCTTTGTGGATAAGTTCCTGGGAGTCCTGGTGAACACCAAGTTGTACATGAGCCAGCAATGTGCCCTTGCAGCAAAGAAGGTGCCAGTGATATCCTGGGCTCCATCAGGAGGAGTGTTGCCAGCAGGTCAAGGGAGGTGGTCCTTTCCCTCTACTCAGCACTTGTGAGGCCACATCTGGAGTGCTGGGTCCAGGCTGGACTTTCCAGTACAAGAGAGACATGGACATACTAGAGAAAGCTCAGTGAAGGGCCATGAAGATGGTTAAGGGTTTGACACATCTCTCCTATGAGGAAAGGCTGAGAGACCTGAGACTGTTTAGCCTGGAGAAGGCTCAGGGGAGGAATCTCATCAATGTGTAAAAAAGCTGTAAAAAAGACCACCTTTCAGTGGTGTGCAGCAAAAGGACAAGAGTCAGTGATCCAGAAACACAGGAAATTCTGTCTAAACATAAGAAAAACTTTTTTTTTTACTGTGAAAGTAGTCAGACAGGTGGAGATACTCAAAACCCAACTGGACATGGCCCTGAGCAACCTGCTCTAGTTCACTCCACTTTTGAGCAGGGTGTGGGACTAGATGATTTCCAGAGGCCTTTCCAATCTGAAATTATCTGTGACTTAGGTGATCCTCTAGTCTCGTACAATATGAAACCCTTTCCTAGCTGGTACCAACCTCCCTTGCTGGTTTTAATTCTAGGAGCCTGGATCAGTGTCAAAGCTGGGGGTACTGATGGTTAAAAGCATAGTTTTGGATTTTCATATCTCTGTATGGTCTCCCAGGCAATATTTGGTACAGTTGCCAAAGAAATGCTCAAATTTCATCATTCATCTTTGTTAGTTTATAAAAAGCAAATGTACATCTGGAGTATAGTCTGCAGGTCATAAAACTGCATGAGATTGACACCTTCTGAACTAATCAGCTGGAAATGCATTTTTACAAGCCTCTCTGCTAACATCAATCAGAGAAAGAATCTCATTTTCACCAGCCAAGATACAGGGATATGCTGTTTGTTATTTTTCTGGGGAGTTTATCAGCAACTTGCCCAGACGAGTGACGGATGGTTATGAATCTGGCTCCTTATAACTTGAGAAAACATTTTTCATTCTTTCTCGGTACTTACGTGGCTAGAGCTATCTAGTACCTCTAAGCTGGGTACTCTATTGCACTGTGTGAAGCAGAGTAAAATCTCCTTTTTGAAATAGCTCTGCAAAATTATTGATGAATTTTGTTTAGCCTGAAAAATATGAGACTTAGCTCAACACTGGCTTATCAGTTATACCACTCAAATATGATAGTGAAATTATAAAGAAAATGAAACTCCAACAGCCAGCTGGACAATCATTATCAGTCTCAGAAAGCTATTCTGTGCTTTTTTGTTAGATGTAAGTGGTTCTTCTATATACAGAAGATGTAATGACTACACTATTGTTTTCTTCCTCAGAAGCTAAAGTCTAGCTGTAAAAATTTTGACTAATGTTACTTCTCCCTTTGTTGCAAAATGCACAGAATTGCAATGGAGCATGGTCTGGTGATAAAAGCCCTTATTTGGACTAATAAAACCCCCAAAACTTTTAATGAAAGGAGTCAAGACAGTGGATTCCCACACTTATGGATGTCTAAAAAATGAGATGCATCACTGGGTGTGCTTGCTTTTGAATGGAATTTAAAGGGTATGTATAAAACTGCTGGAAGAAGAAAAATAAGGAGACAAAATTCCTGGGCAGAAGTTCTGCCAGTGTCAAGGGGAGACTGTGTCTAAGGACCTACATGAATCATTCTTGGTAAATAAGTTGACTGTATATTTGGGCCACAAAAAAATCTCCACAAAGTGAAATTTGGTGTCTACATAGGAAGAATACAGTTCCAGAGCTATGATGCTCGCCATCCTACTGGGACGGTTTTGGTGACTGTGGCAAGAGGCTGGAAGGACAGAAAACTGTAGTAACAAACCCAGTTATCCTCACAGAGCTCAATTTTACAACAGGCTATAATGAATGAACTCAATTACAGACACCAAAATGACTGCCTGTAGGAGCAGCAAGCAGAAACAGCCCTTGATTTATTCCTGAGCCGTGCACAAGGACCTTGTTCAATGTTACTACTGCAGTATCTCTATAAGCATACCTATAGCATACTCAAATTCAACATGCCTGTTGGAATATAAAGTGTCGAGCTCTAAATGAGCTGTCACTCCAGAAAGAAATCCTGGAGTCACCGTGGATAAGTGCTATGGATATATCAATCCAGCACTTCCCAGCAACCACAGATGCTAACAAAAAGCTGAAGAATAATGGGAACTGTTGGAGCACAAAGCAGAGAACATGAGCATGCCACTGTATCAGTCCTAATTCAAGCACAAACTTCCTGAAATTTCATGAGCTTGGGTTATCTTTGTACTTACTAACCTTTCTGACATTCAGAACATCCTGTGGCAGTAATTTCCTACTTTAATTAGCAGCTTGCTAGTTACTGTCTTTGCTAGTGAAAGAAAATGTTAAGTTCACATTTGTGCTATTATATTCTTTTGCTAAACATTTGCTATTAGCTACTGTCAAAGAAGAGGCCTTGTTTAGGTAATCTTCAGGCTGAATTTGTACTAACCTGTGACAATGCTTGTAAGGAGCATGCTATCCTAGGCCATGCAAGTAATTACAAAAGAACAGTAGTGCTAAGTATGCTTTACTTTATTACAGTATTTATTTTCATTTTAGTAATAAAAGAATATTAACAATCCCTTAAATCCTGCTGGTGGAAACCTGTAACTATTCTTAATAATTGGATAGGAGCTAATAAAAAGCAAACTTATCAAAAAATCTGTTCAATAAAGACCTACCTAAACTAAAGAGTAAACAGCTTATTCTTCCTACAGTGATGATAAAAAATAGCCCACTTTGTTGAAGTATAATAGTGACGTGTTTTTCCCAAGTAAAGAAGTTAGGGTTATTCTGCCCACAGATGATTCTGACTCCCCCTCTTCCCACTAAGTCATTAAGAGTTTAGTTCAGCCTAAGGTCTGCTTGTTGCACACACATTCCTTGTAGGTTGCTAAAATGCAAAGAAAATTATGTATTTTATTATCCAAATCAAACACATGGAAAAATAAAGAGTGAACCTTAAAGAGAAAGGAGATGGTCTGAAAGATTCTCAGAAATCTGTATTAAAAGAAATAATCATCTCCATCATATGTCAATAGTCAATATGTCAATAGAAGGGAAAATAATCAAGTATGCCCTGATGTCATCAGCATTTCCTATGGAGAATATTCCCATTGAGGTCCTTGGGATGCTCATGTTGACAGAATTTGAACAATCCCAGAAAGAGCTAAGAATTAAAGGAACAGTAGACACGGTTATTATTGAATTATACTCATATTAATATATTAAATATATTTTATCCAGTGTAGGATGAAACATAAACATTAACCACAGCATATCAGTTAGCTAACAACGAAGATAACTTTAATCATATAACCACAGAGCCAAGTGCGATGTAAATCCCACTACCTGCAGTCACGGTATAAATTCAGCATCAGTGCTCAGATAACCTAATCTCTGACAATAAACAAATACAGCAGAGGCATCCTTGCACCATTTCCTGTAGCTGTCTGGAATTTGAATGGCTTGCTCGAGAGATTAGTGGGCTGATTGCACGTACTTTTGGAACGGGAAGAAACACTGCTTCTCTTTCCAGGTGGGTTTCTGGCAAAGAAAGGTTCTGTTTGGTGTGCTTCCTGTTTTAGTTTAATTTAATTGTTTTATTTTAACCCTTTTCCTCAGACATTAGTCAAAGACTGAAATAAGTATGTTTTGTACTGAAGCATAAATTAAAATAAGGTCCATTGAAAGAGAAATGTCAGTGACAAACAGCATTATATAGGTCAATCATAGCAAAACAACCGTTCGGCCAATCCCTTCCTCATACGTAGCTGCATAATGTCTGTAAAGGAAATAATGAAAAAAATAAGAGGAAAAAAAGCAACAAAATACTGGCATTAGACTTTCTTTTACAACACTGTCCTTTCTTCTTGAAGTTTAAGTCATCCTTCTGCTCCAATTCCTTCTTCTTTTTCCCTTTTCCTCACAGCTATTACCGTTTTCAGTCTGAAGGAGCATCTTCTTCTCCCTTGTTCTGTTTATGTGCATTCTTGTTCACTTTGCTCCTTTCCCTCCTACTGCCCTGTTATCTGCTCTTGACTCTCCCTCTGCTACCGTGTCCTTCTATTATCTTTTACATCTACTGAATATGTTTTAGTCTACCACTAGGCTTTCAACATTTTTTCCTTACATGAACTATTTTTTCATTCCAAGTTGTTTATGCTCTAACCTAGTTTCTCCTCCTCCTTGCTTTGTCTCTTTTCATGCTTGCAGGTTTCTCTTCTTTATGTTCGTAATTCCCTGGCCCAACTTAACTTAATTCTCCAAACAGCACATCTCTGCATGGAAATACTATGGTTAACGGCTCCTCTCGCTCCCTTCCCACATGCAGAAATTCAGCTTCACACTAACTCAGATTGCGTATACCAGACTGTGTATCAGATTCTTTAGGACTCTAAATGTGCAAAACTGACTCAAAATATTCAATATGTAATGGAGAAGGATGACAAATCAAATGACATGTAAAGCAATAAACAGCAAGCACTGTTTTAACCGTGTTTGTTATTTTCCTTGGGAAGTAAATGCTGCTGTTATTTATAGTTTGTGATGTCTAAGATCCCACCTGCAGTTGGGATATGAGAGCAAACAGTCAACCAGCAATGGCAAAGGCATACACAGTCAAAAGCTGAAAAACAAAGTCACAGATGACTTTATCATCATCCAGAGGCTCTAATGGAGTTTCTTATCTCTGCTCTGAATCTGAAGGTATTAAACAAAAGAGAGTTGAAGAGAGAAGGGAAAGAAAGACAATAAAAGCATTTTGCTGATCTAATATTTAATTGCATTCACATTTAGTCTTGTTTTTGTGGGTTTTTTTTTGTGTGATTCTGGAGTTATGCCGAAGTCACAGCCCCCTTACCTTCCCTACCTTATGATGGTGATTGCAGATTGATTTCTTAAGTCAACAGTCCTGCCTGCATCTCACTGCAGATTGTTACCTGTCACCTAGATGACAGACTGCAGAAAAGCAAGTCAAAAAAAAAAAAAAAAAAAAGACTTCTGGGAGAATCCTGTCAGTTATCTGAGCATTCACAGGCTATGGGGGGATAAGATCTCTGGCAACCTGATCTCTGGGACAAGATTGGGCAACCAGTTGTTTCCAGCAATAATATCAGAGGTCAAAATGTAAATTCCCCATTTGGCCTTTTCTCTTGGGATAATTTCCTTGTGAGGTCACTGAAAATTTGAATTCCTTTCTTTTTTTTTTTTCCTCCACCACTACAGTTCACTGAATTCAGACTTCGTTATATTCCAATATAAAAGAACATTGCAGGGAAACTAAGGTGACACTCATCATTTTCTAAGTACATATCTCACCTGTCATAAGCAGCTTGTAAGGCTTTGCTGATACACCATATAAAAGCACTGAATAGTGCAGCATATTTTTACAGGCATAAAAGCTAGCAAAATGCATGTATGGTTCTCATGGCAGTATTTAATCACCTGAATGTAAAATCTCTGTTTCTCAACACATTCTCCCCAGTGTTAAAGATCCACTTGGTATATCTTACCTCCTTCGTTGTCCTTACTGTCAGTGCAGAGAGTTTCCATGGCTACGTCACAGCCCGCTCCCCTCCATCCCGGCTGGCAGACGCAGTGCCAGCCATTTTGGTCCAGCGTGCACCTCCCATTGCTGTTGCACAAGCCAGGGCAGCCCTCTGTTGAAACAGACAAAAAAGAAAAATCACAAGTGATTTAAATATTACAATTATATAAAAAGAAAAAAAAAATACAAACAAGGGACACTTACTGGGAACAGGCCTTAAGAACAGCACAAGTACTGTAATTGCACATGGAGCGGAACAGCAACATTACCTGGGGAACGTAATTCTTAACAAAGTGGCATCTTTGATTGGCCTGACACTTGAGACACCACTTACCTGTACAGGCAGGAAATAAATACACCAATCCTCTAAATACCTGCAGCCCAGACAAAATTGTTTGTTTTTTAATTTTTTTTAATTTTTTTTTTTTTTTTTTTTTTTTGGCAAAGTAACAAGAGATGAGTGCATAGTGCAAACACAGCTGTGTAAAATGATACATTTTTCTGTGCTCATAGAATAGAACATTATTTGCTCTATGCAGTATTGGTTACTTACTGGCACAAATGTTTAAGCTCCCTGTTACTATGAACAAATCCCTCCAAATTCTTAAGTAGGAAAATGGGTATGATTTTAGGCATGTAATAAAAGAGAACATTAACTTTATCTGGTCTCAGAGTTGCCGTATATTCATGTGAAATTACAGTGTGTTAAATAATTGCACAAAGTATAGGCCAGTTTTAATGACTATACTTTATGCCAAAAATACATTCCTTTTCACAGAATAAGCAAAGCCCAGGAAATAGTGAAGCAGCTTAGCATCTATTCTAACAAACATTAGGATTCAGGCTGCATACGGATGGGACAGGACCAACAGGATTTCCAACTAAATGTAATAGCTGTGCGTATTTGATTACTTAGGACGGACAAAATGAAATACCATAAGGACCACAATAAAACATTGATAGACTGAACAAAAACACGGTAGTGACGTGCTTCAAGACAGATAGCAGAGAGTGATTTTTTGTGACAATCTCCCTAAGGCTTTTGTGCTGTTACCTTTATATCCTATCTTGTCTGCTTTTATGGCCAAGGAGGGAAAATTTAGGAAACAATTAAAATAATTTAATATATCCAAAATCGATAATTGTTTTCAGTCTAACATTGCATTTAAAAAAACAGTATCTGTCACTTTCTAGTGATGAAATCTGGCATGCAGCCAACATGATCTGTATGAGGATGACAACACTATAAATATGTAGACTTTGGTGTTCCTTATCTATGACTATGATAAGACACTGACAGAAGCAAGTACAGATATGGCACTACGTATCTTATGAGAAGGTGGCTACAAATCAGATATTTTTGGACACAACAGTTTTCTGTAAACGTTTATCCAAAAAGCCCAAGTAACTGGCTAAACACTTCTTCCCTTTGTAGAAATACTATCTTTGTGAAGTAATCTACTGGCCCATTTTGGTTAAGCTAGGTTGAGTTTAGCCCAGTCTTTCAGAATAGCCTGTTTTTTTCTTCTAAAGACTTTTGAATTTATTGAGTCCTTTCAACCCACGTAGCTCCAAATTACAAACATTCATATAAAAATATTTATAAAGGGTGCTTAACTCTTGTCAAATTACTCTTAGAAGGCAGAGAATCAAGAAAAATTCTTGTGAGGAAGGGTGGTGACGCTACAGTTACAGATATAGTGTGCCATCATGCCAGGCTGAGATTAATCTTGCTACTCTTATTCTTTCAGACTATAACTGCTAATAGTATTTGTTGATGTACTGAGAGCTTTTTTTTTCTTAGTCTTTCTTCTGTTTCATTTATGGAACGCTTACATATTTAATTGCAATACTGACAGAGCATTTTTGGAGTCAACTGGGTACACTCAAGACTTTTTGTGTGAAAGCCTGGATATTGCCATGAATATTGCCATAGTCTAATGAAAAAAAAACACAAATAAGGAATAGAGAAAGATACTCAGGGAAAGAGGAGTAGGAATATTTTAAACATTTTTCTCAATGAATTTTTCACCATAACTGAAGATACAAGAATCTTTGCTGTTTCATGTTAGGCTTTTGCATCCTTGGATCTTTTAATTGAAAATGTTGCATAGAGTATACAAGAATTTTCTAGCTTCATACAAAATACGTCATAATTTCCTATAGATTTTCTACATTCAGATAAATAAAAGCTTAAAAGCCTAAGGTATTCTATTGATCTGTCTATATATAAACACACATATCTATAATTAATCTGTTCTTTAGAACTAACGACACTTGTTCTGTGACAAGAGTATTGCTTTGTTTTGTTTACTAAATATTTACACTTTTGTAGGTAGAGTTCCAATGACAAAACTAACAAAGAAAAAGCACCAAACAGCAAATGAATACTATCTTCAGTTTTTGGTTCAAACAAAATCAAATACATGTATACAGTTTTTATATAAATGTATAATTACTGACAAAATATTATTATGTAACATAAGCAAGATTTCATTTTTAATTTGAGATGAGTTGAAAGTCGTATGAGTTAAATCTATAATCCATGGAATGCATGTAAGGGAAGATTATTTTGCCCAGACTAATACATTTGTAACTATATATTAATATAAAAAAGTACATGTAGGCATAGGCATGTCATCAAAGAGCAAATATACAGTACCTTTCACTATCTTATCCAAATAGTGAGCTTGAGAATTAAAAGAAAAAAAAAAAACAGACAGACATTTCAGAAGTGTCACATAAAACAAGAATTGTTCAGAATTCACATGCAAATCAAGCAGGTGCACCTGACATGAGAGGTCTTACATTATAAAATGAAAACGTATTTCAAAGCTTTTAAAAATGCAAGAAATTCTCTTTTCAGCAAACATCATCACGATTCAATGGAAGTATTTTAGAAAGGAGATCTGCAGAAAAAAGAGATGCTACCTTTCAGAGAGTACATTTTTCTTCTAACTTCACATGCTTTGATTTCATATAATCAAAGCTAGTTAAAAAATGCTCGTTAAAAAAACACAACCTAAGAGTAATTACTTAGTTTATAAGCTTTAAAACACTGACCATACTGGAAGATCTTTGATTTGCAGGTCAGTATGACTCTGACAGCATAACCAGCACATTATCTTAATTCTGATTGGATTAACAGGATTTTTAGGAGGAACAGTTTTCTTCTGCTTCAGTTCAGCCATAGTTAATCTTCCAAGCGCACACACCAAGAATGTGAAATAAGAATGTGAAATTAGGTCATATATGTGGGGTGGAAGAGGGAGTAGTGGGGTTAGTAGCGTGGTGCTCCATTTCTTTTGGAAAAACTGGTGAAAATTAACCTTAGGCTTTAGATGTATGAAAATAAATAACATGGTATATCCAAGAATAGCAAGACTTTTTTTTTCATAAGTTATGACACTTAAAATTTCACAAAAAAATTGAGGAGGCAGATGGATGAATGACAGACAGAGCACAAGATAGATTTAAAGCAGCAGGCACTACTTCTAATATCTGAAACAGAGCAGAGATGGGTTATACGTTCCCTCCTTACTTTCAGGAAACAGACATCAACTGCAGTTTTCTTAAATGGGTTAATGTCATACAGCAAAACCACATAGGACAGGTCCATTGCAGGTTACTAAGCCCAGCCACCAGAACATAAAGTGATGGGATATTACAGACCATTGCAGTAGGGACACACCAAGCTGAGTCAACAATGGATTCAATCCCATTTTGAGTGTAAACAAGGTCTCTCAACAGAGCCCTCATGGGTCTCTTACTTTCAAAATCTGATCTTTTCTAAATCCCTGCTGGATGATGGCCCCTGTCTGGCAAGTACTCTGTCACCTGCAATTATCCCTCAACTTTGTGTATTGGATGGGTGAGAAAAGCATTTCCAACCATGGCCTTTCCTCCAGTACGGATGATCGGGAAAAAAACCTCTTCCTGAGTCCAAGGAAGAAGCTGATGAGATATGTAGTCTCATAGAAGCCACAGTCACTGCTACGACTAAGAGGCAGAAACCTTCTAGTCCCTCTCTTTTGAAGAAAGTGTCAAGTGTCCACTGCACAGTTGTTGTGCTTGTTTTGTTGTTTTTTTTTTTTCCCTACAGTGCTAAGGTTAAAAGGAGACGATGTAAGAAGATGAAAACATCAATTACAGAACATTTAGAACAGCAGCAACAAACTAAGTAGCTTTTCACATTAACCACAAACAAAAAGAAAAGTGATACAGCTGCATTTCAGGGTGGATCAAATTCTTCTCTTACTCATCCAATATAATTAATTCCCCTTGCTCCTACACAGCTGCTCTTAGAACACAGTGTAGTATGCGTGGAGGAAAAAAATCAAGCTTTATTTCATAAAATGGAAGCAATAAAGTCTGTCTGGGGAATGCATCTGTCCACCAGTGAAACATTAAATGCCTCTACAAATGTAGGGACAGACAAACAAAACAACATAAAAAACCCCTCCTAGGCAACTGAAAATAGTCCCTGCAATCCAAGGTCCCCATATGCTATTTCCTTTCAGAAATCCGATCTGCATTAAAAAAAAAAAAAAAAAAGTTTAAGAAAATGCTCTTTAAGATTTCTTGTATCCAGTAGTCTTAAAAGAAGTCGGTTCAAGACCATAGAACTATAAAACTCAGAAAATAAGTTCTACCTTCCAGCAACCTTTTACTCATGGTCAATTGACATTAAGGACATTGTTAGAAACTATTTTGGTTAACATGCAGCATCCTGAAAGAATCAAAAAGCAGAAAATGAGGGACCAAAAATAGTACATCTCTGTGGTGAAGTTTAGCTATGCTGTCTTCCTTACTGCAACTGAAACAGGAATAAACCCAGCTCTGGATGGAAGTACAAAATACAAGACTTTTTCTCTCTGTATAGAGAATTCTCAGTGGGATTTGGAGCACTTCAGTAGGATGGAGCATCTCAGCAAGTACTCCTTGGCAAGATATTTACACATCTAGCACACGTGGGTTATGTTAAGTCCTTAAAAAGTCTAATTACAGACCGGGCAATATACCTACAAGGGTTTTCTTGCAGGGTTTAAGACTGCAAGTTTAAAATCTTGCTGTTATTTCCAGTAGAGGGACTTCACATAGCTCCAAACGGAATAAAGAAAAACAAAAATGAAGATATAAAATTTGTACATTTTCTAGGATAGTCAAAATCCAAGAAGATGTAAATCTCATTCAAAATTCATAAAATATAAATTATGTTATCAGTGTGTGTGGATATTTATATAAATATGTGGCAGATAAATGTATTTTACAAAGAACTGATAACAGTCAGGCAAATTCACATTTAACATGGTATATTTCATAATCAGTCAGAACTCTGACATTTTTTTTTTTAATTTAATGTCTCCCATTAGTTTTCTATCTGAGATGTAAGTCAGTGTCTTCCTTATTCATATGCTACTTCCTCCAGGTATGGCAGAATAGCCACAGAATAAAAGCACATATTAAATCCATTTATCCCAATCAGCTCCTGTTTAAATCAGCATGAGTCACATACCCATTGATTTGATGTTCCTTAATTGGTACTTTTAACACTGCTTTATTCCGATCATTCTGTCATAAAGGGTAACAGCGACATGCCTCTAAATACTGTACAGGAAATTTATATTTCTATTAGTTTACATTATTAGCCTCCACCAGACATCTTCACCCATCATAATCTTTGTAAGCTGTACACCAGGCTACAACATGCCACATATTTTTTGCAGTGTATATATAGTCTCATTACAGTGTCAACTCAACAGCTCCACTGGAGTCGTGAGTTACTTTGCTACAAGAGCAGAATTTGACCTCATAGCACCACCAGAGTTGAAGCAAAAATACAAAAGAATGTGAGCAAGGCCATGCTGATAGAGATCTGCCTAAATTAAAACTATTTTTAAGGTTTTTTGCTTCCTACACCTCGAAAGTGTGAGCTGAACCCTTGACTCCTCTCCACTAATACTATCAGTTTTCTCCCTTCCTTTACTGCATTTCAGCCTCTCCCTCTAAAAGAAAACAGAAAGAAGGAATTAAGAGAGAAGAGAGTCAAAAGGGGAAGAAAAAAAAATAAAGATGATGAAGAAATAATTTCAGTATGCAGCAACAGTGAAGAATGCTGCTCTGCCCTTCTCCATGCAAGCTCTGCTTTGCTTACTCTCTTGATCTCCCACAGTTCAGTGTAGCGATGCCCATTCACCGGTGAGTGACTGCATACATATCTCTGCTGCTAACACAAACTTCATGCTCTCAGACACTGATCTTCTACAGGAAGATGGTAACAACATGTCTTGCATCAGTCATGCTTACACTTCTATATAACCTTGCACCAAGTGTCATATAAGAAGATAACAGGTAAAAATGCCATCTTAATTTCTTGGTAGAAAAATTGACTGTAAGCAAACCGTGGTATGTTGATAGTATTATACTGTTTCCCTTAGTCTTTCTATAAATTTATCTGTTTAGAGTTAGAAAGTTTTAATAGCTTTGCTTAACGTTTTCATTAATTTTTAATATTTGTATAAAACTTTTGTTTACAATCCATATGACAAACAAAAAAACACATTACAAGAATATAATGAGTGGTCAAGCCAAATACTCAAAATCTAGACAATGCTGGGTTTATGTCTAACTCTACAATTTTTTTACCCTTCTTCCTTTGTCAGTGTACAGAGCTGACAGTCCTCATTCAGCACTCATTCTCTCATGAACAACGAATGGCTGATGCCTTACTAGCAGGTACACCATGATAACCTAAACAAAGTAGTAACTGTTTTCTTATAGACTTTTCTATCATCTTTCTCCCTAAGTCAAAGTTATTTAGTAAAGGATCTTCACGCTACTGGTGTGAACAGAAAATGTATTCTTATCACATTTTACCAGTGAATAACTAAATCATAGAAAGATTAAAGTGAGAAGTCTCCATCCACTTGGCTGCAAACACATATGATGTGATTTTCCAGAATACTTAGAATTATATAGGATTTCATACAGAAACCAGCATTTTAGCAATTCACACACAAACAAGTCAGGTCCCCAGAAAATGAAGAACAGTCAGAGGATGCTCTTTTAAAGTTTGCCTTTGTGAATGACTAACAGAAAATACATGGTAGAAGCAAGGGTGGAATCCTGTTCTTCAAAATCATTCTCAACCAGATCATCCTGTGCACCAGTCTTTGGCACAAATGGAGTTTTTGCATGTGACAGCCCTTCACAGCCTTGCAACATTCTTAAATCAGGTTCATCAGGTGTAGAGGGAAAAGTAGTTAAAGATACTGCTTTTACTCTCAAATTGTGACTAAAAAAAGCCATGCATCCATATGCAATTTCTGAAGAGCTCCATACCTCTACTGAAAAACTTCTAGGAATCCAGAATTCATAAAATTTTAATGCCACTGTTCTAACCTGTCTTCAGAGCGGTTCACTCATGTCAAATTCATCATCCACTACAGCCTTTCTGAGTTTCTTCTGCCTAGTGAGATGCTTCCCAACTTGAATTTGCGCAGTTGATTACTCTTACTTAAGCACAGAACTCAGCATTTGTTGAATTGCACCTTATTTTTCTGCATAGCCTGTGCTATTTGTTAAAGTAATTTTAAATTCTTGTCCTGTCTTCCAAAGTGCTTGGGGGCAGCGGGCTTTGGTATCATTTGCAAATGTAATTCTCTCTATTCATCACTGAACAGTACTGAAAGCACATGTTCTTCCACTGTAAGCAGCTCATGGTCGTCATCCTTTCTCTGAATTTATAAGAACCTTGTCTTAGACATACCATATGTTCAGAGCGTTGCTGCCAATAGAGAAGGATTACAAACACTCTTCCCTTTTGATACTTTTTTACTTCTAAATTCCCATCTTGCCCTTCTTGTAAAGGAGAACACATGGATGGAATAATAGTTTCAGGCAATTTTCTTTGTTCTCCTCCCTACACAGGCCAAAACATAATCCTCACCCTGAAATCATACTTTCTTCATCATTTCTGCACTTTTCTCCAATGTCTGTGTAGACCTGCAGCAGAGATATCTGCTGTGTACATTTCTGCAGAGACCTGAATTCACTGCACTTTATCGCTTGCCAAAGCCACAACTGTTCTTTGCAGCAACCATTTATGGGTTTTTATGTACAAAGGCACATAAGCCCACTACCCTTTAGATGTTTTTTTTCTGGAGTCCATTCCAATTTTACTATAAAGTAAAATTTCTCATCATTATTACAGGAAACACTGGAAAGAATAAAAGGTTCAGTTGCTTTTCAGGATACAGTAGACATAGGAAGTTTGGGACTGCTGCTAAGTTCACAAGCAGTGTTGTTTCCTATTTAACATCTATTTAGCTGGAAGAAGATTTTAAAAATGGGTATATGCTATTAAGGATTTAAAACTGTCCCACATGTACAGGGTGAAAAAATTCAAATATCTACTTCAGACCTCTAACAAATTCACAAAGACATGACTCAGATACAGGTAAAACCCAAACCAACATTAAGAAGTACATGAAAGATAAATTTGACTTGAAAATGTATTAGGGGATGGAATGGGATGGGAAGCATTATTGTTTCCATCTTTCTTCCTGACTGGAAGTACTTTCAGAATGTGTCTGACCAGCGTGCAACTATACAACGTACAAAAGCACTTACTTTCTGGCCACTTCAGCTCAAGTAAGCTTTGCAACATACTTTAAAATTGTTCACATCTCAGAGGTCTCTTCTGTTTTCTGAGAATGTGCCTAACTGGAACTTCACATGTAGTCCTCATTTAAATGCAAATCAGCTAATTAGCAATTTAAAGTATGCTAACAGGTAATATGTATTTGAGTTCTTGGTCTTGAAATGTGTTAAGTTCTGACCAACAATTCACCCGTTTTCACAGCTTCAGATACATATGCACTATCTTAAATTTACCTGGTAATTGAATATTTTTATAGTTGCCAAATGTACAAATATTTTGCATATTCAAGGCTTGGCCTGGCAAATTAATATCATGCCCTTCAGGCACAGGAAAGATCAAACCCACATTTATTCTAAATTTCATGAAATCTTGTTGAACTGTGGTTATCAGTCCTCTGGGTGCCAAGAAAATAATCTCTTTTTCATGGAGTTTTTTGCATTGTGGGTACAGGTATAAATATTGTGGTGAAATCCTAACTCCAACGTAGTCAGGTGTTTTGAAAGTAGGATTTCACTCACAATACTGTGAACTAATTGTTATTTGATATAATTAGTTTTGAAACTTTGGTTGATTTTATCTGAGAATACACAGTGTGAATGTCAAAGGTCATACCTTCATTCAGATACAATCTTAGTTTTAAGTGAAATTTGTACTGAGGTATAATTCTATGAACTCAAAACTAAGGAAGAACATAAATGTAGGAAATTTGATAATTACAGAATATATTCATACAGTAGTAATTATTCTAATTTGGAGGACAAAATTTTTCTTTTGATCAAGGGTGTAAAATCTCAAAAGAATCTTAAAATATATGAAAAATTCTTGGCATGAATGCATTAAAGTACATTAAATACCTGACACATTAAAACACTATGAAATGTGAATATTCTCAGTAATTTAAACTTTGGAGAAAAGCAAACCATGCTTGTCAACTTTGCATCAGTACTAAAATGATGGTGGTCATCATAATACTGGTTATCCATGCTGCTCTCCCCCTAACCTGCAAATGTGGAGAAGATCAGTCAAGCCCTCAAATTGTTCCATGACTTATCTTGTCAAGCCCATAATATATATATATAGTATAATGATATATAGCCATATCAAGTTTTCTGTAAGTGCTTCCTTTAATTAACAAGAGGAACACCTTTGTCTTGACTTGGTCTCTGATCTTATAAAGAGATAAAGTGTTGTTTCCCTGTAGTCGTATTTGACATCTGTAATGTAAAGAGCCCTAAGCTAAACACGTGTTGAAGAGAGCAGGGGCAGACCATATAACTTAGTGGGGGACACTAGAGTACTTCTGAGCTTACGCTGCTCGTGGTCACACAGAAAATCAGCACGCAAATGCCTCCGTGTTTGTCCCTAGTCAGAAGACCATTTTAATCAGTCACCAGGACAGAGTCTGTACTAATGCAAACACACCTGTGGGAGTCTGTTCTAGATGACAGTTGTTTTTTTCATAATTTTGAATATCTAAACCAGATGACTTTGCTGTTTTTCTAGGTAAAATAGCTGAAACTAGAAACTTCTTGATGAAGAAAATTTATTTTTGGTTTGATTGGTTTGAGTGTCATATTAGTGTCTTTTTATGCAAAGAAAAAGGTTAAAATACTTTGCTGTCCCTTGTTATTGGTTTTCCCAACTAAACTCTAGGGGAAATTCTTAGAAGAGAAACCAATTAGATCCCAATTCTCACCAGAATATAAGCATATTCTGGTACAGTTCTACAGTGGACCACCACTGGATTTGAATTTCAGTTCCATATACCAGGTAAAGTAGCCTCATGCAGCACTCTAAAGTAGCATGAAAGTACCATGATGCTAACTATAGCCCTCCTGAGGGATTAATATGAATGTTTAATGACATTAATCCACATTTAGATCACTTACATTTAATGGCATGCATTCCATGCATACATATATAAATATTAATTTTGGACTGCAAGATAATTGTTCAACACAGTAACAATTAAACAGCTGTAACCTGTCTCATGTGTTAAGTAATGGAGCTGCAGGCAAGCTCCATAAACAGATGGTCTTACCCACCCATGCTTAATGTTAAAGACTTTTAAAAAAAGAGGTGTTGACAAATCTGAACAAGAAGGCATAGTTTTCATGCAAATTGGCCGATTTGCAATTTAGATTACTCTGAAACTAATTTGGTCTATAGAAAAAATTAAGCTGCATTGTAAAACTGAGATGTTACGCAGCACATGGATAAAGCAGGTTCCCCACCAACATAATTATTTACTAATTTCATTCAGCTAACAGAGTTTAATGGAAAAGCAGCTGGAAAAGTATTCATATTTATGGGTTACTTAATATACTCATGGTACATGCCAGTTATATCACAAAAATAATAGACTTTCTGAAATAATATCTGTTCCAATCTCGCAGTACAACTACTCAGACAGGAGAGGGTCACTGAACTCATTGCAAGCCAGGACAGAAAAGAAACAAAAACGTATTTTAGCACAACTGTGTTATGAAACTTAATTACAGAGCAAATTTTCACCCAGGCTATCACCTGGGCACCAGCTGTGCATGTGTGGTCTTGTATTACACTGAGATGCAGGTTGAGCTTCACAAAATGATAGATGGATGTTCATCTCAGACCTATGAATGTCACTCCCAGACCAAATAAACAATTGTCAGGTGATTTTCCATAGCTTTGTAGTAAACTGCTGATTTACCCCGTTCTCACAGGAATACAGGAAATGGTACAACATTTTAGCAGGGCCTGTTCCAAAAGGACAAGGGGTCATGGTTTTAAACTAAAAGAGGCTAGATTTAGACTAGATATAAGGAAGAATTTTTTTCCAGTGGGGGTGGTGAAACAAGTTTCCCGGAGAGGTGGTAGGTGCCCCATCGCCAGAAACATTCAAGTCAGGTTGGATGGGGCTCTGAGCAACCTGATTTAGTTGAAGATGACCCGACAAGATGACCTTTAAAGGTCCCTTCCAACCCAAGCTATTTTAGGATTCTGTGATTCCATGATTCCAATTCTCAGGAGGGAAAAGACAATAAGCAATTTAGATGCCTTATAATGTTTAGTATTTGAAACATACGTTGCCAGTGTTTAGTTCAAACCTGTAAGACACTAAACAATAGCAATACATCTTGAGTTTTGTTAATGCCTATTAGATTAATTTCCTTATAACTCTGAGCATATACTTATCTGCTGAACATCTTTGATATGTCTGGAAGTATGTGTTCAGAGCAAAGGCAATGACTCAGGTGTGGCATATGATGCCTTGAATTGTTTAGTGTTTGAAACACAGGATATCAGGTGTGGTATTGAAGTTGGAGCTACCCTGTGCCAGAGATGCATAATGGAGCAGAGGATAGCAACAACACACATCAGGTTTACTGTATTAGTCACAATTATCTTGCCAACTTTACTATACATATTGCTTCAAAAAAAGAAAAAAACCCCATGCTTTATTTAGTCTATTCTGTTCTCTCTCACAAATCAAAGTATATAAAATATATATGTATACTGTTTCACAATCCTGGTCTTGTAATCCTCAGCCTGAAACACTGGTACTTAACCCAAGCAGATGTCTGAATTTTTTCTGAACAGACAAAGCAAACCTTTGCAATCACCTATGAGTTTGCTTCCCAATGTCCTGAAGTATTGACATAAAACCAGAAAAATGGCCTCTAGAAGTTTAGAGCAATTAGAATTTCCTTTGACCAAATATTCATGTGAGTATCTTGAGGTATACATAAAAATCAACATAACTCAAGAAGCAAGCTAGAGAGATACTAGAGAGGAATAAAACTAAGGACTACCTTGTTTTAATTAAGGAGATGGGTTTGTTTTTTCCTTCTTCCTATCCTTTAACATATGTCAACTAACAATACAAACAGTGGGCTTACTGAAAATGAGACTGGACAGATAGCATTTAGAAACACATAAAAATCGTTGAGGTGCAAAACATTTTTACCATTTTGAATGGCATTCATGCTTCACAAAAATACCATAATCTCTTTGATCAAATGAATTATGAATGTAGATGATTCAGTATACATTTCAGTTAGTGTCTCCGTGATTAATGCACACATATCTACCCCATTTTGTGCATCTAGCTAAAGATCTGGTGTGCTCTTCCTTTCTCCAAAAGTGAATAAAGTGCATGGCCTTTAAAATTTACAACCTGTTTGGAACATTCCTTTCCCAAAGAAGTTGTAAATTTAGGCTACTGCACTTCATATGACTTCCAGCTAATAGATGCAACAAATATATCTACATTTCCAAAATACTTCACGCTGTAGCTAAATGGTTAATAACTTTTAGAAATATGGAGGATGCAATTGTTTATTTTTAGATGTATTAAGGGAAAGTGGGAGTCTTTCATATGCATAACACAAATTATGTAAATATTCTGCTACCAAGTTGAGAGTTGTAAGTAGAATAAAATGCCTGGGTTACAAATGAAGCCGACAATAAAAAACTGGCTTTCATGGAGAAACATTCTGATGTCCCTTGTGTTTTGAAATTTATTGCTTAGAAAGAGCTACTATCTACTCTAGAGCAGGTGAGAGAAAGGCAATTTGACTCTTCATCTGCCAAGCTGAGGAGGCATCAATTTTTACTCCACTAAGTGGAAATACTCTTGGAAATGAACAATAAAATGACCTCGTTTCTCCATAACACTGGGCTCCTGAAGGAAACAACTATAAGAAAAGTAAATATAACAGCAGGCTAGACTTTGTACCTCATTACTTGTCTTGGAGGCTGTAAGGGCAATATAAAGAAATCAAACTAACTTTACAGAAGCAGCTGCAAAGTAAACACCCATTTAAAGAATAAACAGGTGGGAAGACAGACCTGCTTGCCTACTACTGAGGAAAAACTTGTTTGTGCTTAATATGTTGGAAAAATTGTTCAAGTGCAGTTCATCCGTGTATAACTACAACCCTTGAAATGCTGCCAAGGTCAGCGAGACCAACAGCAGAGCGATCTGCTGAGTAATTGCTCATTGGCAAGTTAAAGCGGTCAAGGGAAAGGCTTTATCCTACTTCTAAAGATTTACTTTATTTTATTGTTCAGAAAGCAGTTCTCTCCCCAACTCTCTACTCTCTTTGTCAGCATGTTTTCTGGAAGCTCCTCAAAAATGTTAACACTACCCATTCTCCCTAAGATTCTCCAGATCCACCTTGGTTCCCTCTCCCTCATATAATGAGCAATCTCATTAGTAAACAACAGAAAAAATCAATTGTGATTTCTGCAAAAAAATCACAAATTAATCACATCTGAACCCCTTGTACAAAATAAAGCCTTATCTCAACTGGCTTGTGCAATGATGTGGGAATCAGGTAATACACGTGTAACAGGTCCTCATTTTCCCTGCCCTGACAGCTCACACTACTGTTTCCCATGACCGTGAAGCACAGCACTACCACGCTGCCTCTCGGTCAGGGCTGTGAGGTACCTGGGAACACAGCTTACGTTTTACTATTTTCTAGATACTCATGCCCCCGTGATGGCTTAGCTGTGCTAACATATTCAGAGTTACAGCCCTTCCAACACATCCATGAAAGTTAAAATTCTCCAGCCCCTTTTTACTTTGTGACAAAAGCAATTCATGCTATATTCATATCCATCTACTGCTATTAGACTTGTGGTTCTCCTATCCTGTTGCTTTGGCTACATCACCTCTTTTAACTGACTCTCCTCCATCTCTCCAAACATAAAACAATGGGATTTTTTTAGTTATTGGTATTTTTTTGACTATTCAGATTATCTGTGATTTCCCCAGCACTCAATGCTACTCTTGCCTTTGTCTGACCCATGCTACCTCTTTCATTGTATGCTCAATCCACCTCCAAGTGCTCAGCCACGATGTTTCTCACACTTGGGAGATGTGCCCCATAAATACCTGCAGAGCCATGTTGTTAATCCTGTCACAGCCTTTACTGAGCTTTTTGCAATGCACCCCACACTACGTACAAGCTAGTCATGTCTTATGGTTAGACCACTGCCAGATCCTTTGTCTGTGCCTCCTGCTGGTTGTCATGCACTAGTTTCTCTCTGCAGTTATGCCAAGACAAAAATTGTTTGGATAGGACCCTCCTCCTCTGTTATAGACGTGCAGTGTCTTGCACAAAGGGGCATTAGTGTGGAAGGGAATTTCTTCACACTACAGCTATACAAAATCAATATAAAAATGATAAAGCTTTTGGCAACTTCTCCTCCACTTTTTCTTAGTCCCCTTATTTACATGTGTAATTTCTCATGCCAGCTCACTGTCAAGCCCTGTGCAGTGGAGAGGGATATCCTGCTGCACATGGACATACAGACTATAAACGAGTAAGAAAAGCTCCACTGATAAAGACACAGTAATTTCCAAACGCTTCCAGGTGCTAGAACTAACCTGATTACAGGAACAGAGAAGCTTCTTCTCAATCAGCTGTATTAAACTGTTGTTACGTAATTTACACGTAAGAAATCTGATATAATTCTAAAATAGAGCATTATGTTGACAAGATGATAATTTTGGGTAGCTAGATGACATTTATTACAAGGCGGAAGTGACATTTTTGTGTAGCAAGTCACTTTTTAGAGCTCCTTCTCCATAAAAGAAAAAAGAAAAACAATAGGAAGCTTAATTTCCAAAAGACATAAAGCTATCGCATAAAAATAGAAAAGTAAAAATCCAACAATATATTTACAGTTTAAAACAAAAGTAACCTCCCCCTCAGCAAAAGGCAGTTAAAAAGATTGAAAAGGAAATTCTTCCACCTTCTTTTCATGGCAAACCGGGTATAAAGAACTGATGAGCCATTATATAACCGTTTCCTTTCTGAAAGCATCAACTCCTTTACAGAGACTGACACGTGCAAATATTCTGTTTGAAGAAACAAGCTTCAAAGTAATACACTTCTTATTCAGATGCAGCCAGCAGCGCCAGCAGCGCCAGCTGTTTGAATTTTGCAGCGGAGACAGGGGAAAGCATAGCCAGCCTACCAATGGTACAGTGCTCTCCGTTCCATCCCTGGCTACATTCACACTTCCCGTCTTTACAGGTGCCGTGCTCCGCGCAGCGGGGATGGCAGGCTCTCTGGTTGCAGGCTGTGCCCGTCCAGCCTTCCTCGCAGCGACACGTGCCACCCATGCACACACCATGCGTGCCGCAGTCCACTGAACAGATTTCTGGATTTGAGGGGAGAGAGGGGGAGAAAAGGAGGCAGAGAGTGCACACAGGAGAGAGAGGGTATGCATTAATTAGGAGCACTACATTTTAATTCAACATGTGAAGAATAAGAAAGGCAAAATCTCTGAAAATTATATCAAAGGAATTTACTGTGAAAGGCATTTTCAGGTAGGACCCAACCGCATATGGAGTAGAGTTTTACCTCTGTGCTAATGCTCATTTAGTTTATCCATCAGACTTAGCGGCACTTAAGTGTCCACAGCTCTTCTGTTAGCTTTCAGTAATTTTCATTCATATTTTTTGTGATCACATATGTTTTAAGAGTAACCTTTTGTACCTTAGATTATATAGCACTCAGACCTACTAGAACTTAAGGGTACTCCTAGTGACTAAATGTGCCATATACCTAGGTCATTGTGTGTTGTGAGTGAAAACCTAGTATTAATGAAAGTTCGTTTTAACAAGGTTTCCCCTCCCTACCCTGCTCCCTGTTTTCTTTCAAAGCAAAAATCTGCCATTTCTGACACATTTTTTCATTATAAAGAATCAGACTTAGTGAGACAAATTAGTACTAAGCTGACATACTGACACATCTGTTAAATATAAAAGATGATTCTCTTTTACTCTCTGTAAATTTGTATCAGTGACAGCTATGAACAGTCTGCTTTAAATAATAGATTGTTAAAAAAATAAATCAACATACAGCAATTTAACTTGTCATTTACATATAGTAACAGGATCTTGTAACTGATAGAATAATTGAAAAATACGTTAACAGCCAAAGGTAGTCAGAGGCCAAACAAAGTATGTTAAGTCTCAGCTAATACAAGATGATAATTTAGACTGCCAGATTTTGCATTTACAGTTTTGGTTCATTTAGTCAGACTCCAGCAAACTTTACTTCTGCTAAGCAGACAACAGAAAACCAAGAGGAGATACAATACAGCCTGAGGGACTTCAGTTCCTTGGCATACAGCTGGCTGTATGTAACCATGTACTGGTTCACAGAAGTACTGTATTTAGTTTTTGTTTTACTGTGAAAGACAACAAACCACTTAGTAATAAAAGACTGAAAATTTTTTCATCAGCAAAAGAAAGAAGCATTCAGTGCCAGAAAGGTTTCTAGTTTCCCACTCAACAGTGTTTTTCTTCTTCCATAGAGTATAACCCTCTGTCTCAAAGTGTTGTGGAACATTAAACACTGTATCAAGGAGCTGTGACATTTCCCATAAGAAACAGCCCCAAACCTTTATGGTGAAAGACAGCTGTAATTCCCCCTCCTTTTTTTTTTTTTTTTTTTTGTTTTTTTATGATACAGCATTTTATATCTACTTTGAATTAAATTTTTGATTAAGAGATGCAAGATGGTTTGATTAACTTCAGAGTCACAAAACGTCAACGCAGCTCCAAGAAAGAAAGGTTTATTTCTTGTGAATCTAATCAATTTTTCATTAGGGTGAAGGTGTTTATCAGCCTTTAGCACACTAGCTTTGAGCAAGGTGCGTCAATCTTTGTAATGAACTTATTAATTAGAGTTAATTTAATTGAAGTGGAATTGAAGGGCTAATTAACGGACAAACTGCTGATGAAGATAGAGGAAAGCTCTGCTGATTTCAAAGCTATAAACTCCTCTAATGGAAATAACTCATTCTTTTTTTCTTCTAGCCGCTTAACAAAATGTTTATGAGTAAGATTTACTTTTTTAGTGTACCACTCTGAAGGTCATTTTGCATGACACTAGCAAATAATTTGTGGGTATTTTTATAAAGTCCTTTAGTGAGTTTGACACTTTTGAAATATTTGAGAAGTTCAGAAACATTTTACGTTATTTTAACGACCAATCATTCATTGAAACATAAGTAAAAGATGGAGCATAACTGAATCATCAAAAATAGTGTAGAGGACGTTGTGTCAAGAAGTAGAGGATCTATGTTTTGCCTGAGAACTAGAAATGGTCTCTCACAAATAGCCATTTTTAGTTCTAGAAATGTTCAGAGAAGAATTTTTTCTTCTAAACAAATTTAACAGAAGACAACACTTTCTTCTCTCTGTCGTTTTTTCTTGAATGTTTGGAACCCTGTTCTATCACTCTCGAATGCATAAAACATTATGGAGTATCACAGATCCTGGTCAGGAAGTACATTTGTTTTAAAAAGATGGTTCCTCATGAAAAAGTTATATTTATTCATAAGCTGGCATAAACCCAGCTAGCCCATGTGTTCAGTTTTCATTAACAAAAATCATCTGAGCTGTTAGATGAACTGTTTTAGACAAATATATGTCTCACAGTTAGACACGATTTCTCTTTTGATATGTGGCTACCAAACAATATTCTAAAAACTCCTATTTGTCAAAAGGCTGCTGTCATACTTTATAAATATTTAGATTCTGCTCTCTGTGATAGTACCTCCAGTCATTTTCTCCTTTTGTTTCTAAGCTCAGACTATGGTTTTTATAAGGTCAGTTTCAGACTTTAAGAAATCCCTTTGCTTCTTCACTCCGACAAACTCCTTCCACCCTAGCAGCCTGCGTCCTTCCTCAAAAGATCTCTAGGATTCATTCTTGCATTTCCTTTGCCTTCAAACTGGAATGCTGTCTGTTTTTCAAGAAAAATACCTCCAGTTAGATTTTTAAAATGTGGCTGTGTCTAGTTTCACTAGTGTAGTTTTAAGTTTCTAAACAGATGTATTAGGTAAGATGATACTCAGATCCACATACTATACAACGAACATTCTGTACTTGCATGTGAAGTACCTGAAGCTACCAGGTGAAGGCAGCTGAAAGATATCAACGAATACATTGATTTTCAAATACTCCAAATTCATCAATTATTTTGAACCTTTGAATCAATTCACAGTTCATGCTGAAGTCAACTCAAAGACTTCCATCAGCTCAGCAAGTCAGGTCCTAACACAATGATGTCATAAAAATGCTGCTATTCAAGACATCATCTTTTTACAGAATGCGAGTGGTTTTAACCCTTACCATTGGAGCAATCTGGACCTGTCCAGTTGGGGTCACAGGTGCAGGTACCACTCTCTTGAAGGTAGGTGCCATGGCCAGAGCACTGGTCAGGGCACATTGTCTTCAGGATTTCACAGTTGTTGCCGCCCCAACCCGGGTTGCAGTGGCACTCGCCGTGGATGCACATGCCGTGGCTGGAGCAGGCTGGGTCCAAGCAATCCGCTGCGGGAAAATGAGAAAGGCCAGCTTAAACTTGTCATTCCTAGCAACAGTAATCGACCCCTAGATGCTCACGACAATTTTGGGCTTAATCCACATTTTAAGAACTTGTGAAACAGGCGGCGTGGCACTCATCTTAAAAGTAAACATTAGTAGGTTGAAGCTGAGAGGTTCACCTTTGTTTCTGCGACGAGTGAGGAAAAAACCAGAACAGACCAAGGTATCTTGGTGCCAGCCTCCCTTCCCTGGCTACAAGGTAAATCACTCTTTATCGTCATGAGTTTCTCAGCAACAATTTTCTTCATAAAAACACTTCACTTCCACATCATCTTCTGGTATTATGAAATTTGTGTGTGCATGTAACTGACATCAAGACATTTACAGGCTACCACTGAGTTAATGGAGAACCTGTCAAGGTTTGCTAATTTTCCCGAATAACAAGAAGATTGGCTTGGGGTCTTGGGCAACTGATCTCTGTTCTGCCTAATCACAATGTAACAAGTACTGGATTCCCTGCAGCACTTGGTATCAACTGACCTGATCCACCACTACTGAGTTTTGACAGCTGTATAGGACCCTCAACTTATTTCAGAAATAAATGAGTTGCAGACTGTCTATCTGTCTTAATTCACTTTAATGTGCTTTAGATGACGAGATTTAATTTAGCAATTTGACTCAATAAAATGTTACACTTGTAGGGTCAATGGTCTGAAAATTTAATTCCAGAGACTTAATTGCATTACTTTGTACGTGGAGATCAATAAAATCAATTTGATTGAGGAAGAAAATGGCGCTTTTTACTCCCTAAAAAATTAGAATGGAAAATGAACTGCATTTTGCAGCACACCAGAACGAATATTATTATGCACATCTCTGGAATACAAAACTGACGCATCATTTTTCACTCTGATGCATTTGAATCAGCACTTTCCACAATGTGGTTGGTGGAAAAGATCACTAACAAATGCAATACATTAATGATTTATTCTATACTGTGAAAATTCAGTAAGTCTTCCTGTATCCCAACATCTATTTTTTGTGTGCTTTCTTCTCAGCTGACCTCAGCCAGAAAAAAACCCCAAAAAAACAAATAAACCTGGCAAGCAAAAAGATATCACACATTATTAAAAATTTTCCCACTGGTTACTTGATAACAAAGTATAATAATTCTGTAGAATTCAGTGATACTAATAATTCCCAGACTAGATTTTTAGTATTCTAAACTGATTTTTGAAGAAACACCATTAATGTGTATGATCTACACCTAGCAAAATTGTTAAGAGCTGGATGTGCCAGCTGGAAACCCGACAAACAGCAGCAGGTGCTGGGGCAAATATTTACTCCTTTACCTTCTTCACAGTTTTCTCCTTTGTATCCAGAGTTGCAGGCACAAGAGCCCATGATGCAAATGCCCCGGCCCCCACACTGGGGATCGATGCACTGAGTTGTAGGCACGTCACACTCGGTGCCCTTCCAGCCGCTGTAACACAGGCAGCGTCCTTTGGAGTACTGACCATTGCCACTACACAGCACTGGGCAGGCTGCTGTGAAATAAAACATGGCAGAAAAATGAAAACCAAGTTCTTCACCAAAGGTTTATAAAGAAAACTATCTAAGAAGCAAGTCACATGCCAGTTGCTTTCCCGAGGTATTTGTCTTCATGCTTGCTTAAATTGACTTGAGAAAAGAATTGGGTTGATTTACCTCTTGAACAATCCGGGCCCAGAAACCCAGGAAAACAATGGCAGGATCCAGAAACACATTCGCCGTTACCATGGCAATTTCGGGGGCATTCCACCACAGACTCTAAAGGGAAGAAATCAAAGGATAATTCACAGACGCCCACCACATGAAGTACCTATCATTTGAACCACTACTAACTGACAGTGTGCTCTTGCTCCAAGAGAAGTGTTTACATTTTATTTGTTTGAAGAGCACGAATAGCTGTGATTTTCTATTGCCAATACCTCTAGTATCTTAGGACACTACATTCCACCAAAAAGGCTCAAATTATAACGGTAAAACCGTATGAGCTCCATACTTAAAATTCAGCCCTGTGCCATTTCACAAATACTTCAAAACAGTGTCTTCCTTTCAAGTACTGTTCTACAAGAAGGCATACTCCTTATACCTTAGAACAAGTAATTAAAACAGATATTTTGCATTTTGTTCTGAGCAGCAAAAGAAACACCATGAATGGAAAACCTGTGAAAAAAAGTTAGATCATTTAACTATGAAAACTTATCTTAGTATTCCTAAAAACCTAACCAGAGCCTAGCGTTTGGTAAGAGCTTTGAAGATTATGCTTACCTATAATTATGGTATTAAAAGACACCTGCTCCGCATTTTTCCCATCGTTATAAAAGGCCAGGTGCCAGATGCCAGAATCCAAATACTGGATAAAACCTGCCTCATGGAGACTGACAGACCTCGCCTGCCGCCCTGCTCGCTCCGATTCCAGCAGGTTGCGTTGCTCCCTCGCAATCAGCCGGCTGCCATCCAGGAGCTCCACAAAGTCGTACTGCAGGGAGGAAGAGACAGCAGCTTGACAAGTCATGGGATGACCCACGGCATAGCCAGCTTCCCCGCAACATCCTGACAAAATGCCTGTATTTTGACCAAGAGTCTCCTTTTGAGCAGGGAAGCAGGAGCTGAAACTGACCCTTGCTTAGTTCTTTTCCCCTTGCTAAGACTACAAACAAAAATGCAACTAATCCTCACACTTATTAGAGTAGCTTTTTTGGTGACTAGTGGCCCGTGAACCTATTACATACACTGAGGGAAGAAACAGCAGTTGAAATGAATCTGCAGTCATGACTGCCACCTGAATTACAGGTGAGAGCTAACTTTCAAAGTGTGTTATATGCATATAGGTTTACAATAATATACAACACCAATAACCTACTTTGCTTTTCATTTAGTTTCAGATGAAGGATTAAATTGTTCAATTCCCCCTTTCAGACATTCTGGAGTTCTAGAGGAAGGAGAGCAAGAGCTTAGCTTCCTATCACAGAAGCCCAAAAGAGGAGATGGAAAGCATCAAACATTGCAACTGTTGAAAATGATAAACTGGCAAAAGCTATGGTACCTCAGGCCAATGGACGGCACATATTGTTTTGCTAACAACCATCAGATTGTTAACAGCCATCATCCAACCTAAATGATTCTATGATTTTATGATCAGTGGGGATTGCAAATATGTAGCGGCATCTCAGCTGATACAAGCAGCAAACCACCACACAAGGTTTCGTGCATGCTATTCTTATTAGGGCTAGAATAACACCTGGAGGGTTAAATCTGCTCCCTGCCTTGCACTTATTTATGCTACCTGGGAGTCTGCTCTCATGGCTTGAAAGATGTCTTCTGCACATTTATCATGTAAATATCAACGTGTATATAGCGAAATTAAACAGGTAGGAAAATTAAAGAGCATTCTTGCTTGTGGTAGAGAGTCTCTGCTTTTCCTGCCAAATCTGTTCAGAGTTTCACTTCTCTGACACATGTTTATTGTATGAAGTGCACTGTAACATGTAAACCTTTGATCCTCCCACACATTTGAGATCTCTTTCAAATGGAATTACATCCAGGGCTTATTAAAGTATGTGAAACTGCTGATTCACCTGAGCTAGGGTAACATCAGTTACCAGAACCAGAGAATCAGTGGTTTTACACTCCTGAGTTGTGACCTTCAGAAAGTGCTCCCAGTACAAAATGAAAACATGATAGCCTTTGTCCTGGAACAAGGGTTTAGTACTTATGTTCTACTCTTGAAATTGAAGGCCAAAATTCACTGCTATTGTAAGAAAGTTCCTCCCCAGTAATCAGAATTATCTTCTTACCAGTCGGGATGTGAAGGCAATGTATAGTTAATATGCCTCTATCAACACCTGAGACACTTTTCCAGCTATGTCTGAACCAACAGAATAGAACATAATGTGATGAGGACGTGCAGAAGCTGGTACCCTGGTATGCTGTCACTCTGAATGTACGTGCTACATCACATGAAAATGAATGCAAGCGTTTTGGGAAAGCACCAATTATTCAGAACCATTCAACATTCTCATTTGTCAGAGAATTAAATATTTATCTTATTTTGTGTGAGAGAGAAAAACAGTTTTAGTTGTTTTTTTTCCTCCTGCCTCACTCAAGAACACTTTTTTCTGGTTGTGTTTTTCACTAATATTTTAAAAAGGAGAAAATTCGGGGAGTTCTAATGTTTAACAAGTGATTTATGGACATTAGGACCAACTTTGTAATTTGTATACTGTAGAGGATCATTTTTTGTAGAAGGAGAATTTCAGATTAAAACCAATTTTTGTTACAGGAACAAGTGATTACACTGCTTGATTGACCACAAAGAGTATACTGACGAGCATGGTACAATTAATGATTTTGTATTTGTAATGTAATAAGGACATATGCTGTTATCAGAACACCATTTTAGACTGCATTTTAAAAGTCATACAGAGGGGAATTTACTGTTCAGTCTGTCCTCCAGTAAAAAACAATAATTGATCTTAACCCTTTTAAAGGCTAGGGTTTTTTTTAATATTTAGGACACGATAACAGAAACAGACTGGAAAAACAATTATCTTCATAAGCAAAAAACATACCAAATTTATTTTCTTTCTGTGAAGATAAATGAATTATCTTTATATTGAGTCTAAACACACTGGTTTGTTCTACCACTCCATTCAGTTTTACTTTAAACTAAAGTCCTTTTTTTATTCTTAAAGTCTCTTTAAATAAACATATTGATTCTCTGGCTGCAATGGAACTGACATTTTTAGAAGGTGTCACAAAGACTTTCAGGCTTGCATTGACTGGGTTTTGAATGGACAGCCACTGTCAATTATTTCTGGTTGATTTATTTATGATTCCCCAGAAAGAGAGAAGTATGCATCTCACATTGGTCTGTGACACACACATAGTGGCTGTGCTTGAGAATGATTCTGGTGCCTAAACACAAGCAAAAATTCTGTCCTGATTACAATATATCAAATAATTTCCTACATGCTGTATGCCTATTATTTTGAATGATGGGTCAGAAGGAGAGTTAAATTTCTGCATTCTGTTGTTATTTTACAATGAAATGCTAAGCAACTAATAGAAATGGTTTAGATACAGTCAATCTTGCTTCAAGACAAGGGTGTAAAGTAAAAGACTTCTTGAGATCTCTCCTAAACTAATTTCTATCATACTTCTATTATGTTCACTACAGTGGCAGGATAATTGGCACCACAGTTGTACAGCTATGGAAAGATAGACTCCAGTTTCCTCTTACTCACTGTTTGGTTTTAAATGTATACGAAAAAGAGGTGGATAAGCAGGCAGAGGGTCCAGCAGAGAAGTGGAGAACAAGGTGGTGAATGCAACACACAAGTTTTGCATTATAGCCAAAGGTGACATGGAGAGAAGGCAGAGATCCATAGAAACACTGAAGCTGTAAGGAGGGAGCTAAAGAAGATGGTGGTGTGTGGTTACACATGTAGGGTATCATAGGCACATGAACAAAGGGGGAGACGGCTGATAAGGAAACTTTACGAATGCTGGTAGAGTGCAGGTAGTAATCAGTTCCCTATTATTTAACATAAGATCTGAAAATTCAAACTGAAGTTTGAGAAACAGGCAGCAGTTGCTCATTTGCATAAATTTGTTATTAGCACTTGTCACGCTGTGACTAGGAGATAAGGGCAGATAGCATTCAAGAGATACAGACATGAAGTGATATATATGGGTGAGATCCTACTTTTCAAAGTCCTCATGAAACAACACTAGCTTTACACATCCAGAGATGGGCTCTGAGCCAACTTTTATCATTCTGGGATGAGATCTTGGAGCTACGGCAGACAGATCTATGGAAATATCAGTTTTACAATTAAAAAAAAAAAAAGCAGACATCATCAAGGCATTGTATGAAACCATCCCAGTTAAACATCTGCTACATTCTGTGCTGTTCTGGTCTCCCCATCTTGAAAAGGCTGTAGTAAAACATTCAGGAAAGGACAAGGATGATCAAAGGATTGCAGAAGCTTTCGTAAAAAGAATGATGAAACAGACTGGAAAAAATACAACTCATTTAGGACACTAGAGATCTATAAATTAAGGGTGGTATGGAGAAGAAATTGGTGAGAAGCTCTCCACTGCTTCTTCCAAAACACTACCAACACGGTGTCAAACTAAAGCTAACAGGAAGCTGCCTCAAAACACACTGAGTATAGTGTGAGATGTGTAGTTAAGCTGTGAAACTCCTTGCTGCAGATGTCACAGATGCTAAAAGCTTCCATAGGTTCAGAGAAAACTACTCAAATTCACCGAAAAAAGAATTTATTAAGGCTGTAAAATACAAAGACAGTACCTTTGACTCAGGAAGTTCTTCAGCCTTAAAATGCTGGAGGCCAGGAGCATATTACAGGAAGAGTAACTACAAATCTGTCTGCTGCTACATTCATCTCCACACATCTGCTAATGGCCACCATCACAGACAGAATGCTGGGCTAGATGGGCCCTTGATCAGACATCAGTGGACATTCGTGTGTTTTTCTACTATGCTCCTATGACACTTGAAATTATGTGAGTAAGCTGCCTTGTCCAAGGGAAGGATGCACTGAAGCCCAGAATTAGCTGTTAGTCTGCCATGGCCAACTATGCCTGGCTTGCGGTTAAGAAATTGTTTCAGTACAAGCCATAAAGGTTAGGGGAAATAAGAAAACAGTAGACAGATCTATGCTTGCAAACCTCTCAATGTTCTACTTCATTACAAGTCCTTTTGCCTAAATGCCTTATTTTGTTTATATAAACTACTTTGGTAAAACATGTATTTACAAATACATGTACAAAACGAGTACACCTTTGATTAGGACTTTGTTGCAGAAAGGCCTAAACTGTTGAGAAATATTTTTCTCCATTTTTTTCCCTCATGTGCAGGAGCACATTCCCAAAAAAACCCCAGCCACTCACTGGAACTGCATTTTTAGGAGATTACGTATATCCTTTATCTCAGGCACCTAAACCAGACATCACCGGGTTCAAGGCCATGTAAACATTCTGACAACCCCACACCCTTGGGAATCTTCAGCAGCCCTAGAAGTTCACTAGGGCTGATATGTAAGCATGCCTAATTTTTTAAGGTATCAAGCGTCAGCCAAATGGTTTGTAAAAAATACTCTAATTATATGCCAGGCAGAAATAGGACAAGAGAGCTTGACCTATATCCTAGGAACAATATATCAAAAATGTCACAGACACTAGAGAAGATACAATAGCAGGATTCACATATGATTCTTTCTGTTGTATCATACTTAAACACAGGTTAAGTACTTGGGCTGTGGGAATCCAAATGGAAAGGAGTCTGTGTAACACAGATGATGGGCAATAGATTTAGCTATCTCCTTTTCCCGAGTTTTTGGATAAAGGGTACCCCTATTTCAATCTTTTGCCAGGATAAGGAATCAAGTAAGGATCAATTTTCATATACATATCTACTTGCACAACTTCTCGTACAAGTGCACAGTCCAGATCAGCTTCTTCATTTTTATTCATTCTTGCCACACATGTATTCCCCTAGCTCCTGTTATTATTGTTATCACTGAGATGGCATTTGTATTCCAACCCCCTATTTCCAATGGCTGGTAACTTTCTGAATCAGTTTTCTTTGAGCTAGAATTTCTTGTGCTTGTTGTCAGCCTGAGGGTGGGTGTTCATATGTGAATGTCTGAAGAAAATCCATTTAATCATTTTTATGAGGATCAAATTTTTAAATAAACGTAAGTGCATTTTCTGAGTTCAGCAGATGGAAACTAAAATAAAAAATAAAGCTAATGTAACATTCTGTGATTTTAGCTGCATGAAACTCCTTTGCTGACCCTAATTTTTCCTCTGTGGTTTGTGACTAAATAGATGATATAATTAGCAATATTTCTATGTTCTAGGTCTTTTAGAAGTTATGCCTGAAGAAAAAACAAAATAAATTTAAATAGTGCAGTGGCATGCAAACCAAATTAAAAAAAAATGCAGGTTTAAAATAAAATACTTGAATTTTGCAATTATGGATTTGCTGTTGTAACTGCCTATCTGGCATAATCAGTCAAGCTTCATTCCAACTATACCATTAGGTTGCTATACTTAGAGTTGTGTCCAGGGCAAATCCATACACTTTAAAAAAAAAAAAAAATCAGTAAGACATTGCATAATTCTCTAAATGGGGTACAAGAGCATGAGCTCAACTCCCATTTCAGGTGAAAAAATGGTTCTGAGCCAGCACTTGGACTAATATTGAGCTGAAAGAAATGTAAACTTGGAGGATCTCAAAAATAAAATCTGAATACAATTGATTCTAAAAAGAATGATTCTCCCTTTTTCCTGTTGATCCAGAAGACCATTCTTTTATACTTTAACTTTTCTATAACTATGGATTAAAAGTGTTTCTTTGTTACTAGGCAAAAGCATGACCATATACAATAAAAGGTGTTATTACAAACCTTTTGAGGGGTGGAGCAGAATAAATCCACTGGAACACTTAAGAACAAAGTTTTAAGACACTAGATGACTGAAACTTTTACAACACCAGTTCACTGTATCTTTGTAGTCACATATTACTTATTTTTTCTTCTATGTATTTATTTAGTGTAACTACTGTAGCATTTGCTTGTAGAACAAACTGAAACTTCCTTAAAAAACTATTATCTTCTTGCTTGGAAACTTGAGTAATGTGGTTTTTGACAGGCACTCTTGACCACACATGTGCCCATAAGATGCTGTATTATTTTGCTTAGGTTTTTAAAGATATATCTATATACCACAGAACTAAAAAAGTACCTATAAAGTCTGCAGGAACCAACTTTGTATCTAAAGCATCTACATTGCTCAATATTCAGAACAGCTCAGAAATAAGAATACCCTCCCTATTTTAGATCCCATAACTTACAGTATTATAAATGTTTTGGACATCACATGAGATCAATAAAGTATAAAAAGTAAAAATAAAAATCAGCAAAACAGAAAAGGATATAATCCTGAGAAAGAAAAAATATACAAAAGACACATGCTCACAGTTTTCAGTAATATGTCCTCCTTTTAATGCAAGCAATTCTCACCTGAGTGTGTGAAGGTGGTAAGCCTTTTCGGCCATATACTCCAATCAATGCATCTTTCTGAAGGGATATATTGAATTTTAGAAATTGTGGCTGATCAATGAAGAGTTGTGATCTCCAAAAAATTCCAGGGGGAACTTCTTGTATCGCTCTTCGGCCTATATCAAGTTCTCCAGAATCTATAGTGTTGTTTTCTTGTGCAAATCCCCCTAATTTTCCTGACGGGTTAAGATAATAAGAGATCAAAAATTAGTATTCCTTTCTTGTTTTCAATTATCCTTCATAGAAACTGTCAAATATTTAGAATTATCTCAGATAAAATGTTACCTGGCAATCTTTCTGAATGCAAGATTACGGGGAATTCACTGATTTGGAAATAAAAAGGCAAAGATACTACAAATACATAACAAGTAAAAGTACTGTAACTTCCCTAAGCACTAGTATTACAGAAACTGTTTTAGGATCTACATTAAACTACTAATTTTCTTCCCAAAAGGCAGGCATTTTCCAGCATAAAGTGTCACACTAAAAGAATTTAAGGTAAAGGGAAATGCAGCATACAGATTTTAAGAATAGACACATAAACATAAGCAGTTGAGAGAACCAATACACAGTCTTTTCTACATTAAATATCAGAGCATTCATACAATATTAACAATGTCTACAGCTCTGGGTTCCTACTCTTTGTTTTTGCATTGCTCCCCCAAAAGGGCCATGTTTCTTGTTCCACTGTGCCCATGTCCCTATGCCTTTGCTCCCCATACTGACTACATCCTCTGCACTCCCTAGCCTCAGCCCTGAGCTTGTTATCACCTCCTTGTCCACACCGTCTCCTGAATAAAATGTATAATGGTGTGTCAAAGTCTGGTACTTTCACTATTTTCTATATCATGAATATGTATCTATCCTGCAGGGCAACTACTAGGAAAAAGAACATAGCACTGAAGGGCATTAACAATTTCTCTCTGTAAAGCATTTGTGCAACTATCAGTTAGCTTTAGGAGGCCAGTGATGATGGCTTGGAAATGCCCAGAAGAAACAAAGAAGATGCTAACATGCAAAAGACACATGATGTCAAGCACTAACACTGAAAAACTGGACTACAGGTTGTAGCATTAAAAAAGAGGAAAATAAAGTCATAAAGTTTAGATACCCCCAACAAACATTTTGTTCAAGTGGGTAAGTCCAGGCAACAGACTGAATCTATACTGCAGCTCGAGTACAGAACAGTATCATCCAATCTGCAGGGCTCTGTGCCATCCCGGTGAAGCACTGTGAAATAAATTTCATTTACCCCTTTCAGGGGTAAAACTGTTCCAGCCCAAGTTGATGGCCCTGCAAGGCACCGGGCCGGATGCTATGGACAGCACAGGTCTCTGATAGCTCTGAGATCTCCACACTCCTCCCGGTTGTAATGGACAGGCACATGCTAAATCTGGTGAAGATTACAAACCCTTCTCATATCTTATCAACAAACAAATAGTGGTTTAGTTGTGGTAGTGTTTTCTACCTGCCAGATTCATAGGAAGCAGAACTACTGTGACTGATGCACTAAAGAAGTAGTTTGCACAAACTGTCACCACCCAGCTTTAAAATCTGGGATGGTTGAGATGAGTTTGCATCAAGTCTGTTTAAGGTCAAAGACTCAGATCTTGATGTTTAGGCACTAACTCCATGCCGCACAGCTGGACAACAGGCAATCTTGGAAGCTGGTGCCAGCGTCAAAGCCTACTTTGATCTGACGGAATCAGTGATGTCAAATCTGGACTAAGATGCAAAGATGTGTGTAAGAACTTGCTTACGAACACTGGAGCAAACAAGTGATGCCACTAAGTGGCTGGCACATCAAGCTGAGCCTTGAGTAAAACAATATAAAGAAAAATGGAATTGTAGTTACAACCTTACAGTCCACTGTGTTTTTACCAATTTATATTATTTTTTTCAGCAGCTAGTCTATTATAAAGATTGAACTAAACCCATCTGAATGTGATAAGCAAGTTCAATCGATGCTGGCTTGTTTGTGCACAAATGTTCTGAAGAACTGACAATGCTCTGTTGCTGTCCCGTCATTTATGTTCAAATTCTACATTATTCATCATTTGATGGAAAAAACTGACACAACCTTTTTGCAAACATTTAGACTTTAAAAAACTGGATTAAAATCTGAAATGCCAGGTGAGGTCACAGATTGATCCTCGCCACTTTTTGTGCATCCAAGATGAACAGAGACTGCTGCTGAATTAAACAGGTACAGAAGCACAACTGAGAGGCCTTGAGTGGGGGATTGTATCATCATCAGTGCTGTGCCACAACAGTGTTGCAGTCACTGAAAATGTCTCACTTACAGGATCATCATATTGATCAGTGTTCTGAGGAGAGACAGTGAAATATCTGATCTCAGAGAAACCGTTTTTTTTCCACTTTTCAGGATGAATCTGATGCTTTTCTAACTTTGGACTTAACCTTTCGCAATATTCATATGTTATTCTAAAAGATGGATCTGTATTCACTATTTTGGTTCATTTAAGCATTTGTTTCTTACCACTTCCTTCAAATTTAAGCATGTTTTGCCATATAAATTCACACACTGATGACTGGTAATCGCTAAACAATAAACACTTGTTTGCAGTATTGATCTGCAGCTTCCCCTATTTCTACATTTGAAATGAAAAACAACTACTTCTTATCACTGAAAAGATGAACTAGACAGCTTGAGCAGGTGCACTTTATCAAACATTTTGACCAACTTGCCAGGCATGCCTATTACTGGGATTCAACACTTATCCTTAGCAGATAATGATCCCATAGACTCCCATTTTTTTCATCAAAAAAGAGGTAGTTTTATCCTGTAGCCATGTCCCTTTAATGCCATACCACGTCTCTCAAAATCGTCATTAGTTGTTCACCCTCCTAAGAACAGGGAGTCAATTCTTCTTTGTTCCCTGTTGTATCTCAACAGGCATAAGAAAAATCTTAGTAGTGTCATCATTTCCTTTTCACTTTCTAAACAGTAACAGTTCTTAAACACAATTTTAAATTAAAATATGAAATTTCATGTTAATTCATACAATTCCATAATGACATACCAGTCCAAATAAGAAACCAAATTTTAAAATACCTAGCCTCCTGAATAGGTTCTCTTTCACTATACTTCTTCTCTACCCCCAAAATTCCTTCTTTTACAGATCCTCGCCGAAATACAGTAAAACCACACATATTTATAGGTAAATATTATTTAAATCATGATTTATACTTATGTTGCTAGATATACTATTATTTAATTTACAAAATACATTAATTTGCTGATTCACATACTATCATTATATGCAATCATTATATGATGCATTTGTGATACTGATAATCCAATACATTATGACTAATAGGTAAAATATTTGTTATATTTAGTATTTGTAAACTGTATTTTGACTGTCTGAGATTAGGGTGCACAAAATCCTGAGCTAAATAAATACTTAAAGCAATAAATAGTATTTAATTATTTTACAAGAAAAATAATTCACAAATATCACTAAAATGACATGAAGCCAAACTCCCTCTCCTTATCTGCAAACTTTCTATAGATTAAAACACAAGATACACTGTGAATAACTGAGTATCTATAACACACAATAAAAATGAATGCACAACCAAACCACAAAAATGCTCAACAATAATTGCTGTATAGTGTCACACATAATACCATTTTCCATCCTTCAAAGGCAGTACTAATTAGAATATTAGATTGCACGGCTGAATTTACAGTCAATAGCATGTTCTCCCATCCCATTGAATAACCTTGTATTGAGATCTTTTTCTGTGAGACATCTGCTATACAACCTTCTGCAACAACCGTTTCAAGAAATGAAATCAAAATCCTCCTTAAAAACATACCTTTTTAGAAAAAAACCCCCAGAATAACATCTAAGTAAGAAGTTACTATACCTTTAATTAACATGAGATACTCAAAACAAAAAAGCTCAATACATGTAAGTTCAAGCAAGTATAATACATTTTAATGAGTATAATCTCAAAAAAGTGCATCTAAGTGAGCCAAAAGAAGTGCCCCTTTTCCCATTCACGTTTTTCCCCTCTTGCGTTTTAAAATCATGTGCAATTACTCACATATTATTATAAGGTATTTCTGAATTGCACACGGATTTTATATGACATAAAATAAAGCCAGTAACATGTAAGATGTGACCAACTGCTAGAACACAATGGTTAAACAAGCTGTTTTTTAACCCTTCTTTTCTATCGCCTAGTTATAAAAACAGATAAAGCACTGATGCAACTCAAGTAAATGTTTGTATTTGATTAAGCATGGCTTACAAATTACTTTGGAGAACTGAAATGGCCTATAAAATTAATCATATCCACAGAAGATGCACATTCTTGTGCCACTTTATGCAGCCCCAATCATGCCTGTCTAGATAAGCAGGTGATATGTTGCCAGCAGTTTACTGTTCATATAGAGAGAAGCACTGGGAGAGATAAAAAAATTCACAAAAGAAACAAACAAAAAAACATTTGGAAAAGGCTTGTTCAGAGATGCAAGCTTCACTTAACAAACGATTTGCATTTAAGGACGATTTAACACGGTTTTACTGTCAATTTATGACTAACCGTTTCTAGGTAAACCACAGCTGAATTTTCTTCATAAGGTTGCATTTTCAAGTTTAAACTTTGCTAATTCATCCACAAAATACCTGTAATTCTGAATTTGCAAATGAATACTTGGGATTTAGGACACAGTGGACTATGATTTTCTGACCAAAGCAGGCACAGGATTATCCAAAGTTTAGATGAGAGTCAAGGAAAATGCCTGGCCTATAGAACACTGGAAATTTCTCCCATCTCAATCAGAGTATTGGGATATTAGCAGGGGACTAAAGAGGGGCAATACTGAAAGCTGTTCAGCTGTCAAGTATCCAAGTCAAGGCTTTATTGATTCTTCTTACAGCTTTCAGTAATGAGTAGGATAGCACAGGGCCCCCCCTCCTTAAATTTCACGTCTAGTCATCACACTTTTCCTTCTGCTTAACCTTCTTTTTGTGGTTTAAAATGTGTATTCTCTGGTCTGTCTGTTGTTTAGTGTTGATGTATGCTGATAAATGACCATTTACCATATTCTGCAGAGGACAGCATTTTAACAGTGGATGGAATTAACCCTGTTCTCTTGTACAGTATTTAGGGGCATAAGGAAGGAAACCCAGGATTTTATATACTTGTTATTTCCTTTTATTTTTGAGGCAACGTATAACAGATTTTAATTTGTAAAAAAAAATTAAACATGATCAAGTGAAAAAGAACAATTTATAAAATATTTACAAAAACATGTATATACTTTATACAAAAAAATATATTGGCTACTGACAGCAGAAGACAGTGGGATGATGAGCTGTCACTGCAGCATCAATATTCATTAACCATACAGTAGCTTCAAAACAAGTAAGAACACAGAAAGAGATAATGAATATCTAAGTTCAAGAAAAAGGCAGTAGGGTAAAGGAAATGAAAAAAGAAAACGTCATACTGGAGAATTTTCCTATGCTTACAAAGATGACAAAAAGAATGAACTGAGCTGTATCTTTTCTATAACTTGGAGCTGTGATAACTTGAAAAATTTTCAAGATGTCAATTGCTGGCAGAGGCTTCCTCCTCCTCGGTGGTAAGGAGGTCAGCTCTACCTCGTGAAAGGGAAAATGGATTTTTGTGTAATGAAGCAAACGCCGCATTCATCAACCATTTAAATCAAGTTTTCCATTCAAAACCTATTGATTTTAAAGCCTCTGTTAGCCAAAAGTGCACAGGCTCTTAAATGTTTTGAGAATCTTAAAGGGCAACATGGAAAAAGGTCGATAAAAAATAATCTCTTTATGTGGTTTGTATTTTAAAAGCTCCTACAGCAAAATTAATAAAGTTTTGTTTGTTTTCTTTTTTTTTCTTACTTTATATATTGGTTGGATGATTTAGACTCAGTATTACATGCTAGACACTTTGAGAAGACAAACGAACATGTTATATGTGACCTATTAAATTTCAGAGAGAAATTTAAAAAATCCCATCATCATCTGTAGAGAGACCCACAAACCATTCCATGGCGAGGTCATCATGCCATAGGAGGCTCCTTGATCATGAGTTGCCTTCTAAACACAGCTAAGAGAGAAGTTTTGAAAACATGCAAAACCTCCCTGAGGTGTCTTTTGTGGTGCCAAGTCTTCAGAAAAAGAGATTATGTCCTCCCTGTCACTGGCAACGCTTTTGTCTGAAAATATTCAGAGCTCGGGACTCGCAAAGATTGAATCTTGGTATCAGGTCCCCTTTATTAAATAGTGTATCCTGTCACCCTGGGCTCCCTGACTTCATTGTGGCTATTTCTGCAGCACAAGACCTTGGCCACACCAGCCCCTCAGGCAGGATGGTCTGAGCCAGCCTCAGCACCATCCTGCTACCCCTGAGGACGCTACAACAATCATTACATTATCACAGATTTTAGAGTAAGTGGAGGTTCTGCTTCTCTGGATGTGATGAAAGCTTTCCTATCCTCATCAAATAGTACCTGGAAATTCCCATGAGGAATTTTGGTTGACAGCCAGCTTTCCTAGTAAGATCAACATTAACACCCAGGATCCATCACTCCCTTCCCATGCTAGGCAGGAGGAACGGTGTGCTCTTCTCGATTGAAATACAACTCCCGTTTAATCTACATATCCATTTAAAATTACTATTACTTAGAAATGCTCTGTATTTCCATTAAATACACAGAGTTTTGGAGGAAAAGTGTTAAACTCTAGCAATGTAAGACACAAAAAAAGGAAATGCTCCAAAAGGACAGAAATTGGTGCCTGTTTCACTTACCATTTTCTGCAGCAGGTACTGTTACAGGATGTGTTGGCACAGTATCAGAATTCACTTTTCCATTCTCAAATGTATCATTTTCAGTTTGCTGCAACTGCCAGTTGAGGCCAAACAGATGCATTGCTGGTGGTAAAGGATACAGGTTATTTGATGCTCTTAACCACAATGACAAATTGCACAAATAATGGCTTTCCACACTACACAGTGGAATAGCAACTCATACATTAAAAAATTAAATTACAGGAACAAGCATTCACAGACTAATAGTTCAACTTAGCAATGGCACTAAGCAATTACTACCACTGTCCTTTAATGATACAGTGCTTTCGGTGAACACAGTTGACAGAAAGCTCACCAGCCTCATTCCTGAGTCTTTTATTGGTCCCAAATCAATGTTCAAAAGGATATGCAGTAATTATGTCCTTTTTCTTCTTTCATTTTTGATTCTTCTGAAGAGATAAATCATTTAAGTCAGCTCCTAAATGACCTACTAAAATAAATGATTTCACCAGCAGATGGATCTGTTCTGGTTAGCCAGAAAGGCAAAAGAAACCACACAAGAGGAGAGGAAGGAGGGTGCTGTGGGTGTTGCAGGGCTAACTTAAGACATCAACACTCTTTTTTTATGCTGTCACCAACACCATGTGCAACCTCCAGTTATGTGCCCATTCCCCACACTAGTCTACAGAACAAGCCAAGACCATAAGCAGAGCTGGAGACACTGGGGCTCTGATAATGATAATGCATAAGCTAGGTTTCTGAACTACTAATTCCCCACAACCACATTTGTTAGAAAGGTGATTCCATGTTAAAAAGTTTAGCTAAGCTATGTCAACCTTCCATGGTGTTAGGGGGAACTACTTAAGGAACCTTGGTATCACCAGGGATTAACGAACCCCCCATCTAAACTTTCAGAGCAAAAATATGGAAAAAATAAATCACTTTAATGCTATATTGTGATACACACAACATGCAATTTCTTGCTGTCTATGGTGTATTTCCTTCTCTTCCAATGACTCTATGACACCACCCAAATTAATTCTATTGTAATTACTCTGATTTGTGTTTGGTATAACATGGGTTTGCTCATTCCACGAGAGCAGTTATCTCCAAAGCTGGAATAATCTTTCAGGGCTACTGGGGAATACAAATGCACTGAAAAAAAAAATAATCTGTAATAATATTTTTTAATTAATAAGGACAATAATTCACTGTATTTTGTTGATTCTGCTTCTCCTGTCTCTGAAACAGATCACTGCTATAGTAGTCAGTATTATTAATTAATTAATTAATTCTGTCTATCCAAATGACAATTCTTCATCCCTTTTGGTTTCATCTCTGATATTTCAACTTCTCTGTATTGACCATGGCAACCCTTACTTAAGACGAATAGACACCAGTGGAAGTTTAGTCAGGCAGACATCAAAACCTACAGGATTAAGACCCTTTCTGCCAGGTCTTTGCCTCAAACCCTCCCCCTTACCCTCAACAAAACAAAAAAACAGAATACAACCAAAGACCTATTACTGAATCCTTCAAAGACTGAAATCCTCACTATAGATGACATATCTCTTTGTTCCAAGTCTCCGACACTACTATTACTCTTCTTTCTCAGACCTTAAATTGCCTGTCAAAGCCTGATAATGTAGAATGTTCCTTGACCCTAAAACCTTCTTTCTTTTTTTCCCCTCTCATCTCCTGTTAAACCATAAATCCAACCACCACCATTTTTGGCACATCACTAGAATTAGCCATTATTATTTTGGCCCTACCTCAGCTGAAATTATTATTTATGTATTAATTATCTGATGATTGTATCTGTTTAATATATTTCATCAAAATCCCTAGGGTCAAACTGTAATATCTGTTATACTAGTTCACATCACTGGCAGCAATGAGAGACTGCAAATAGCTAAATATTTCATGATTCAAACGCAGTACATTTCTTGTCTTTGGTCTGGAGGTCTAAATCACCTTTCCTAACTTTGCTGGCTTCTTATTACTTTTAATACTCTTCAGGAGAAAGAAAGCAAGCAACATTCATTTTGTAACTCTAGAAGTGCATCCCTTCCAAACACATGAGCTTAGAACATCATTAACAGCTCTGTATGCTGGTGCTGCGTACCTGCCCTGGGACTCTTCCATGCTCCACTGGGAGATCAGAAGGGGAAGCTCCAACATGACCTTCTAGCCATTCCCTCATAATTCAAAACAGCTGGAATTTGAAGTCTTGAAAAGCAAGGACTGTGGGATCTATATTGATTACTTCTCAAAGAACTGTAGTTACTACAAGGTAAGTGACAATTACCTTTTCTTTGTGTTTGTACTGATGTGAGCCCCACTGTAGCTCACCGTCAAAGATGGTGAGTAGTAGTTGTATCCCTCAAAAATACTATTGCTCTCTCAACTTTGACACTGAACTACCACCAAGTTCAGTAAACAACGTCTAATAAAAAGGGACAGAGGGATACATGCAGCTGTTTCATGGATTGCGAATATCAGATTTTTGAAGCAGACCAAAATGTTGCTTGACAACTCCAGTGACAACCCAAAACTTACAGTGTGTACTAATACACTAAATAATTCAACTATGTAATCACTCTGAGACAGCACTGTGGAATTTAGAGAATTCTCCTTTCATTACAAACATATGAGAACATGAAAGAATTAGGCTTGTTGATACAGGATCAAAATACAAGGCATAATTTCTTTAGAAACGGGGAACTTTAAGAACATGGGTAAATTGACTGAATAAGACAAATTCAGGCGCTATTTTGTCAATTAAGATTTGTCTCTTCACAGCCAGCCGTCTTTATAAAAGCAAACCTTAACTCCTTATCAGTGTTATGAGGACAGTGAGGCACCTGTTAAAAATTCCTGATGCCCCTATAAGTATGATAAGCAGCACCTGGTACTGATAACGGTACATTGGGAGCATGCCTCAGCTGGGGGTCCGACACCTTCAAGTCAAATGTTATGAACTAGTTTTGAATTTCCAGAGGGGGATGATACAGGCAGACTGCAGTGGCATATATGTTTGTTTGATTTCCTCAGGTCTAGGGAGGGGTCCACCATTGTCCACCTTTGGATGTAAGAGCTCAATCCTTTTCTCCTTTCTTTCTATTATGTTCAGAGAAATGGTAGGTTTACTTCCTTCTATAAAGAATTTGACATATGAAGCAAAATTAAAGCAAAAACATATAAAGCAAAATATACTTCTCTACTCTCAGCTGCTATTTTAGTCCCAAATCTAATGTAAAGCACTTCCTTGATTTTTGGATTAGATATCACCTGTCAGGTCTGGTTTATTCCCATTCAATTTGTCACTTACTTAGTGTTAGACAATGACAAAGAAGACAAGAGACCCTTCCTAGAGTAACTAGTTCTGAGTCTGCCAAATCTAAGAGGGTACTAACACTGGAACAACTTTCAATACTGGGATATGTTTGAAGACAGCAAGGACTTGTCTGAGAATGCCAGATGCCTCTAACCAGAAGGCACGCAGCTTGTCATGGCTGTGGTCGTGGACCACAACAACTGAATCCAAATAACCCACAGCTGCAAGCATGGATGAACCCTCAGGGGATGGGAGGAAAGATGGGTTGTCACAATTCGAAACATGCCCACAAACCCTAACAAAAACCTCCTTTTGCTTGTATCAAGATTGTGATGATTGTTCCTATCAGGAACAGGATGACTTTTTAAGAAGAGAAACAGATTATTATATTCTCTGCCTATTCTGATGCTTAAGTCCTCATCTCTATTTTTCAAAGTAATCTTTAGCTACCAACAGATCCTCTTCGCTTGCTGGAGTTATGATAGCACTTTACACTAGGACTGACAGAGTTGTTTATGGTGGTATTTGTACTGCTGCTGGCCAAATTACCAGCATTATGGCCAGCCTTTATAGAGTGTGGTGATAGTTTAAATGGTGAGGACTTAATTGCCTCTAATAGAATGGGAAGGACAGGTATCAGAGAGGAGGAATTCCTCTAGGATCCATGCTGCTCTTGGCATGAACACAGCACCGGTGTCTGGGTGGTGCTGGTGGATATGGCTGAATTCTCCAGAACAAATCTCAAACATATAAACAGTAACCAAACTAACAGTTGTGCTTTTAACCCATCCCCCTTTATATTTCTGCAAAGCAGAACATGTCAAATGAACTGGGATATTCAAAAGATTTGGAGCTCAGATAAAGGAGTACATTTAAACCTACAGTAGCATTGATGTTAACACAAAAAAGCTATCATTTGTTACAGGCTATCAGGTAATTTTACCATCTGTCAACACACAGTTCACCGAAGGGTTTCTAAACGACCTTAAACTGCTTTTTCAAGCTTGGTTGATCTTACCTTTCACTCTGTAAGTGAGGTCTAGTTATTTTGGTTTGTAATCAGTCTACAAGGCCTTCATTTCCACTGAATAATTAAAATAGCAACTAAGAATACATTTCACAGCAAACACCTGAAAAAAATATTATGACTAGCTTATACCGTGTAAAACATTTTACATTAATCTGCTTCAGGAAGAAGTTGCTGCTATCAGGTCCTTTCATTCTTTTGAAGTTGCCAGCCCATTTGTCTCGCACGCTCCTTTCTCAAGCGAGTATTGCTGTGCTTTATACATTCTCTTTACAAGGAACTTGTTCTTGAGCAAACACACTGTATTACCACTTCAAAACCCTCTTCAAGACTTTCTGCAGCAAGCCAAAAAGAAAACAGTCCCTTTATTAGTAGATGGTAACAGAGATGGATAATTTATGTAACTACGTAGCAAAACTAGAACTGGGAGAGCTGACAACTACCTGCTGCATTCGACCGGGGAGTGCTTCCCCTTCGCTGCCTTGCTCACTAGCTCAAAGCTCTCTTCTGCCAAAGTTATGAGAGGCACAAAAAAGAACTGTAACAGGAAACCAATTTATGTAGCTGCTTCTCCATTTAGCAAAACCTGGGCTTGTCTGAGGTTTTTGGGTTTTTTGTTGTTGTTTTTTTTTTTTTTTGCCTCCTCATACACTTGAATGGTAAAAGAATAGGGACAGCTAGTTGATAAAGAAATTAGACAGGTGTTAGCATCCTCCAGTATGCAAGATGTAGTTCTGAACAGAAAACAAAGTTCGGACACAAGTGAATATACATACAATGCTGGGCTTTATGACTGTTATCAGAAAGCGAGAGTATTTTTTTCTTTGTAGGAAAGAGTAGCAATATGCAGTAAAAAACAGAGCAACTTATTTATTGTTCTAGTCAAAATTTAAGGATGTCTATCATAACTCACCAGGATCAACCACATCTTTTTTTAAAGTACTGTAAATGATAAATAGCCTCATATGAAAAACAAAGGGCATAGCAAATCCCCTACAAGCTGTGCAAGTGAAAGCATTAAAGATGCAGGTGATAAGGATGAACAAGCAAACCCATATACATATAAGCACAGGCTTTATTCACAGAAGTAGCCCTACAGTAACTGGAGAGGTAACCAAAGTTTGAGTCTGAAGTCTCTGAAGTGCTGGTCAGAAATGCCAGTAGTTCAACAGCTTCCATCCTGAGTTTGGTAAACTTGCTTTTTGCAGTGAAAGAATTCTAAAAGTGATACAGTGCATTTCAGGGAAACAAGAATTCACAGATAGGAGGATTCTTCTAAGTAGAAAGAAGCAGCAACAGAGTTGCCTGAACTGGGAAACAGACTTCCCATGTTCCTCCAGCTCTTAGAATAATGACAGATGAAAAGTTAACACTAGCAGCAGAAAAAAACACCAGCTATCTCTGAGTAGCAAGCATCTCCCCAAGACCTCTAGAGATAAGGCCTATAGCGTATGTTCTATAAATATAAAGAACTCGACAGTGTGGGGAAAGTTGGCAGGAGAAACTGAATGATGTTGGCGACCCTCCTTCCCTTCTCCCATGTGTCAAGGTATGGTAATCAAATCTTATTATTCATGAAACTGTGCTTGAAGACGAGCTTCTTGCTAAGATACTGAACTGATCTTCCAGGACTGCTACAGCTTTTTATTTCTAGGCGCTGGTGCTTTCAAACCATGATTTACAAAATTGCTTCCCTAGAATTAATAGAATAATATATATGCACACTTGCACATAAGGAAAAGTGAATATCATTTATATTTAAAGCAATGCAAAAAGATTATAATTTAAACTAAGCAAATTGCAATTATTGCTCAATCTTGTTGAAGGATTATCTTCTAGTTCATCTTCCTGTTGGCAATACATTTTCAAATGAAATATTTGAACATTGAAGTGGTTTTTAAAATTATCTCCCATATATTTTTCTTGCAGTATAATTAGAATCTAAACCCATTTTATTCTGAAGGACCTGGAGTGGACCAGAAGATGTGCAAATCAACTGTCAGTGATTTGCATTCATTTGCTTTTTTCTAAGATAATAGGATGCCTTGGATGTTGCTGCAGATCAAACAGTGAATTAAAAAGTTAATTAAAATTTTAAATAAAGTGAATTAAAAGTTACAAAGATAAAGTCTTTATTTATTACTTTTTTTCCTCAAATCAACAAAAAGCCTGTTATTTCTAAATTTAAAATAACTTAAAGTACATGCTTTTGAGCATCCTCAGAAGGTTAGTCACCAGGAGCACAATATAAACGTTTCTGAACCTGTATTCTGAATGTAAGCCATTTCAATATAGCATTATGTGAAAAACTTAGTGATACCTATCAAGATCAATACAGTAACTGAAAAAGTTTCCTTTAATCCTGAACTGTTGAATGGGTCCATTGATTTTACTGTTTCTCCTGTAAAAAAAATCCAACCTTTATACTCTATTCATTTTTTCTTGGAACCTTTTAACAAAGAATTAGCAAAGCACATCACAAAAAATTTCTGAGAAAAAAAAATAGCAACAAAGATATATCAGCTATCTACTGTGGATAAACTTACTTTCTTTGACCACTAATCAAAGACAATTATACACCATTTCAAAGTATTGTTGCATTTGAACTGTTAAGGAAGATGTGTGGTAGTCTCATTGTAACTATTTTTGCTACCTTTACCGAAAAATGGAATGCTTATTCCTCTGAAAACTTTTATGGCTTGATGTTTCATTTTAGTTGTCAAGCCAGGGACTTTTATATAACAATGGTCTAATTCTGTCAACAGCACTATGTGAGGCACATTCAAAGCTTAAGGGAGAATCCAGATTTCTTAAAACAGAAACAAAGATCATTATTCAGTAGCCTCTTAAATAAGATGTATCTCATGTCTTGTTTCAGATTTGTCCATTTATTCTTATGATCACTGAATATTCCCCATTATGTAATATTCTTCAGTATTACCTAAATGGTCTTTAGTATTATCCTGGGCTTTCTCCTGAACATAGCTTATTTTTTTTTCAGATAATGTTGTTCACAGTTAACAAGATGGTGAAAAATCATCACAGGTACAGAAATGATGGGGAAGTGCATATTAGATGCCTTTGAGATGAGGGTTGTTTTGTCTCTTTTAGTTCATACAAAGGCATGAAAACCATCCCATAAATTTTGGGTTTCTATCTAATAAAGTCATAATCAATGATTTTGTTGTCAAGCATTGAGGGGGAGGAAAAAAAATTTCCCCTGATTTATGCTTTTCAAGACTGGGTTAAGACTGCAGGATAATTACTTCTCTGTATTCCTTCAGGCATTTCTTTACTCTCTTCCTTCTCAGTCTTTAACTCCTTCTCTTTCCTCCCTTACACTTGCTTTCTGGAAAACAGCTGAGGCTCAGGTTTGTGCTTATCTATTTTTTCCACAACTGCAACAGAAGTCTTGCTCAGGGCGACATCCTTTAGCTCGCAGCCCTCAAAGTGTTAAGAAAAGCAATGCTGATGTAATGTCTCAAAAGTCATTGGAAACATCTGTCTTAGGCAACAGCATCAACGCATGGGCCCAACCATTTATATAGTTTAAAAGACTTATTTATTACCAAAAAACCTCCCAAACCCCAAACCCAACAAAACCTCACAAATCTCTTGAGGGAATATCATAATAATGAAATGGCACTACATGATCATGCATAACCTATTTGCATGTTGATGGCATAGAGAAGTGCAGTCTGAGGAAAAGATTTAAGAACCAAAGGAACAAGCATCAGGGGCCAATTAATGTGATGTTCAAAGGACACAGTGAGCTGGGATTTTATAGTATATAGTGAATAGTATATATTTGTTGCATATTTCCATGTCATGACAGGTTAAAAAAGATCAAAGATTTTTTTATTCCATATTAAGAATGACAGAATATTACAGTAAACATGCAATAAGGAGAGATGTAGTATGATTTAATAAACGATGATAATAAAGTTTGATAAGAACTTTTGGAATGTTACCAAATCTGGAATGTAAGATGAAAGCATCTGCATGTAGAGATTGTAGTGTGTTATTTGGAACCCCATGGAGCTAAACTGTGATTAGAACTACATATTTTTCCATAAATTAGCTTTTGTTTTGAATTTCCTGCTGAGATCATATGGAAGTTGATTGAATGTGGAAGTCAATATATAGGTTTTCTAATCCTTTGCTGTTTGTTAGGCTTCATGATATTACGATTACAGTGGTCCACTTGTAGATCAAAAGTATGTGATTGAGGCCCAAACAAAATAACCTATAACCTCTTTACAAAACTTCTTCATGATGATTTATATCTATCCGTGATTATTACCACTCACCTACCTGAACTGTGCAATTATGTAGATGTATAAACCAATCACTACATGCAGATCAAGTTGTAAAACCACAGAATTACCACTTAAATCCGTATTTAAAGACAGAATGGATGTGCTGAGTGTACCGCCAAAGAGGCCTTTTTACACAACTCTAACTTACCTCCAATACAAACTTGTAAGCCATTAGCTATCTGCATAAGTAAACAATCTTGCGCAAATCCTTGGTTCAAAAAACCAAGGTTTAAGTCAGCTCAGCGACTGCAGTCATCCCCCTACTGAAATCTATCCATCACCCTCTGTTTTAGCTCAGTTTCTCACAGGGACACAGTTTCTCACTACATCACCAGAAATCACAACTGCCTAAGCAGCTCTGTGTGTCTGGGCCAGAGACACTCAGGAAGGACTAGTTACTAGATGGAGCATCCTTTCTTATATAGTCATTAATGTGTTTTATGTGCATTGGAATAACACACCATGTTCCTCCAGAGGCCTTGCTAAAGTGAGACGTGGCTTTTATGAAACTATTCCTGTGAACAAAGATATACTGTAGGTACATGAGAAATACTACTAATAATAATTTATCATATACGATTTATGAAAGGAATCTATGACATAAAGACAACCTTACTGCTAATTGTTTGTAAAGCCAGTGATTTGTTCTCGCAAGTCAGTCTGTAAGCCACTTTGTGCTTTTTAAGAGTTATGTAAGCCTTGGGAAAAACAAGTTAGGATTACAGTTTCATATTGATTTTTTTCCCCTTAAAATAAAATCAGCCACAACACTGAACTGTAAAATCCTACAGGTGATACTAAGAATAGGCAGTCAGCACTAAAGCAGCAGTCACTTATAAAACTGACGGAGAAAACCAACTACTCCTTTTGCTGTCTGAAAAGATACTGGATCAGTAATAAGGACATGTTTCAAAATAATCCTCTTCTTTTGGCTCCAGATGAATTGAAATAACAAAAAGGGTTTTCAAACATGCGGATGCCTCAATATCATTACCTCTACTTGAGATAACTAACGGGAGAGAGAAGAAAAGAAGCTTCTGGGGACCAAAAACCTGGCAAATAAGTTGAAAACATAAAGCACTATTCCTTGGCAGTGTGAAAACATTTGGAGCAAGTCAAATGAGGACCCACTGTCCAGCAGAAATGTCTCAATAAAAACTGGTGTGAAACTTGGCATTTCAAAGATGAAAGAGAAGATGAAACAACAGATGAGTTCGGAGCTTTCACAAGTGAAGATAAATTTTCTGTACCCAGTTATTGTGCTACACCCTGTGAAACTCATGTAAACCAGTGGTCAGCAAAGGGTATTAATTCTAAGCAGATGGCTGCTGTTTGAGAGTTTTCAAGGTGTATTATTGAAATAAAAATAATACTTGTCTTGTACCATAGTAACAGTAATTTAGAAGTATTTTTCAATAAAAAACAGAGGAAAGATACGTGTTTCTTTACTTAAAGGTTTCTGGAGCTAGCTAATTTTCCAAATGGCTGATACTCATTTATAATATCTAACCCCCTCCTATATTACTCCTTCTATAGAGTTATTGAGAGATGCTTTTGTGTCATCCTCCTCAGCAAATGTTCGCAAAACCACTCTCCTTTTGTTTGATTGGTTTTATTATTGAGGAAAATTGAGCATTTCAAATGCAAACATCCACATCTAAACAGCTGTAGCATATTTGTTTTTCCTGGATTATAACACTACAAATGCTGTTACAGGTGGCTATTCCTAAGAGACAGCATTATTTTATTGTTTTTGTGAATGAAATTGTCTGAAATGGCATCAGTGTGAAAATGAAGGATCTCATACTTAAAGATTCCTGTGTACTTCAGAGGACACCTAACCTTCATCCATAATTAATCACTGCAGTGGGGTAATTACACCTATATAAAACCCACGTGTTCTTACAATCTCAATCATAAATGTAACATCAAATGATATTGCTCAAAGCAAGTTTGGACACATGTACTTGTCCTTTTCATTCTAAAGTGCTTGTATATGGAGAAGTTTACCAATATCTCATCTACATCAGACATTTTTAACAGCGTGAATTTTTTAAGGCATTCAAGAAGAGACAAAGCAGTTCTCTTCATAGAAAAGATTCACGAAAAGACTCCCTTTTACAGGAAAGATGCAATTTATGCACAAATCTACCAGTTTTAGTGCATGTATTATAATTCACATATCACAGCAGATAGCACATCTCTAAGGGCTGGATTCTTTCTTCACACACACAAGTTAGAAATAAATGGAAACTACCAGCAAAGAAGAGGAGACTGTAATCTCATGTCTGCAACAACTTGAGTAATCACCTGAGTAATTTTGTCTCTGCTTTGCAAAATCTCTTAAATATAAGCATACATTTGAGGTATTACATATGCTTACATACTACTAAAACATACTATATGTTTACCTTCATTGATAAAATAGGAACTGCATCTCTGGATTACTCAAAGCTTGCTATTTATAAAAAAAAAAAAAAGTAGCTGGTGTAATTTAACTTAATTTCTTATCAGACTGAAAAATTGCTACTACTTGGGGGTCTGCCAAAAGACTATAGGAGTAGAGTAGAACAGCCCACATCTCTACATAACCTGCTTGCAAGAGATTTCAGTCTTCCTGGAAACACCATCCAGATTTTGAAAACTCATCATATTGCATCACAGTATGATGGCAGAATCACACAGTGTGGGAGCTATGGACAATGACATCATGTCATCTTGCAGATTATTACTACACCTGTTACGTTGCCAGGATTACTGGGTTTCAATTTGCTCCACTGAGCAAAAGTGGAAGGGTGACAGGACTATTGCCAAAAACCTTGTGATAAATCTTAATTAGAATACAAGCCTTTTTCAGAGCACAGGTGGGTATGCTCCTTGACAGATTAACTTTTTTAATCCCTTGAAATCTTGTCAAGTCTCTTTTAACCTCCTGACTGCCAATTACATGTTCCTAAATCCTTCTGTGTGAGGATTATCTTTCTCAATGAATGTTTTACTCTCACTGCCACTAACAATAATAGCATGTGACATCCACAACACCAATCAAATATTAATACTGTGCACTCCTGAAATAGTAAATATTATATTATGCTTTGCACTTAGTCTGAAACACAGTAACAAGATCTTTACTTAAAAAACACCAACAAAAGGCATTATCCATAATGGTATTCTTGCAGGAGACAAGAAAGTACATTTAATGTTCATGCTTCAAGACACAGATGTTCAACATGTTTAGATTTTGTACTATTTCAGCCCAACTAACACTTTCAGCCCAATACAGTGGTGAAGTTTAACTTCATTTTCTGACTAATCATTCTCTGTCTCACAGTTTTGAAAGAAAGATAAACGTAAGAAATTACATTATTGTTTACAAAATACTTCCACACTAAAGAGGCACAATGAGCTCATCAGCAATGCTGTAAACATTGTATGAAACTCATACAGATACCTGGAAGTCATAGCTATGGATACCAGGGAAAATGAATTGATCTCATGTTAGACATAGCTGAAAACCCCTGCAATGTAGAAAGCCATGGAAGTACTAGCTGTAATACTAAGCTTCATGTTAAAGCATAAAAACAGTGTGGGCAGTCACATGTGTATCTGAATACTATGATTTACAAAGCACACGCAGAAGTGACTGAAAGGAGTTGCCTGAACCTATGTTAGTAAGGCATGGCCTACAAATATTAATTATCCGTCTTTTAGAGTTCTGTTTTTAAAGATTATTAAGTGCTGAAATGGAACTAGGACACTGGTACTTCAAACTTTGAGGACTTTCCTAAGGTCCATTCAGGATGTTAAAATCCTTGAGAAATTTCAGGTGGCGGCTTCTACCTGTTAAATAATTGTGCTGTATTGCATTCACCAGGTCTAACTGAAGAGACTACATACCCTTTGGTTCTGCCTTGTAGTTAGACCACTTATCTGCTCTTCTGTCAGAGAAGAGCAACGTGTCACTGATGTGTCCCTGATGTCTAAAACAACAGGCAAACAGATTTTGACAGCCACAGAGCAGAGCTCGGGTGTTGCCATCAGAGGCAACCAGCTTCTGGCTGCCCAGGATATTTGGAATTGATCAAGATCTGGAAATGTCTATTCTGGACAGAAGCAAGACATCATCACGTACCTAATCCACAGCTTCTTACTTCTGACAGGCAGACACTTCCAACTCTCATCAAGACTGAACTGATACCAGAAACCTTTAGTTTGGGGTAAGAAAGGATGACAGGGAACACTGCTGTTGCCTTCCCCCAGCTTTCCCTAAAAGTCCCATCTGTATTGTTAAAATGAGAAGTTGCCTATAGCTTTGCAAGGAGCGATGTACTTTCTGTAGTGCTGCAGATGGTGGCTGCCTTCACAGCTTTAGACACAGGCACACACTGAGCAAGAACACGAGACATTGATGTGGTTCTCCTAAGTACTTGGTGCAATCAGACAACAGTAAAAAGCTGTGCTTAGATAGCCATTATGCCTTCTCAGAAAGATTCATAGAAGAGAAGTTTCCCTGATGTAGATTTTCAGACGGTTGTTTGAATACATTGTGATACGAGGATTTTCTTCAAATGATGACAGCAGACCAAGAGAAAAGACAAAATATTTGGGTTTTTGTTTTGTTTTGGGTTGGTTTGGTTTTTTTTAGGAATCAGAAATATAAATCTATTAGTCTACTTCAATGCTTCCAATTTGATGGAAAGAGAAATGGGGTGAGAGCATAAACCTGGCAAACTGTAAAGATCTGCCATGTAACTGCAGACAGGGACTGTATTTCCAACTCACACACCTCAGTGAAGCTCCAGTCATAGCTAATGTCCCAGCACAACCTAGGGAAGCAGGCAGAAATGGGGAGAGAATGTGCAAACACAAAAGTTCTTGATGAAACTCTCAGTGACAATAGCACTACAATACTCAAAATTAAATGTAGGTCAAAGAGAAAACCAGTTTCTATAAACACATAGTGAAAGGTGATTAATGGCAACTAAACTATATTCTCCCTCATGCCTGCTAATTACAATACCTATGCTGGGCATTATAATAAAAATTCCATTTAAATGGCATTTTTAATTAAGTTGTTTTTCTCATTCTTGGCAGTAATTGAGCTTTACAAAGAGCAGAATAATGTTAACTTGGCATTGCAATCAAAAAGAAATATTATATTGTTCTTTATTGATAAAGTAAAATTGATTTAGTTTGAGTACAGGTATATTCAGTCATTGCTTTAGTCACAAAAATTCAGTTCTATAATTGTCACAGCTTTAAGTCCATTAGTTTTGTGGAGGGTGGTTCTGCCCTACTATGACTTCTGCTACTGAGTCCGACAAGAAAGGCATTTGGTCCTCTGCAGTCTGGGAATAGATGTGAATGAATGCCAGCAGCTGCCACACTAAGTCCTGAATAATATAGGAGAACCACAGACAACAAGCTTGGAAACAGCACTGGAGACATGGAAAGTTAACCTCAGTCAGCAGAAACAGACAATTTTCTAATTTTTAAGGATTACACAAAACTCACCTGAAGGATATTTATTTGACCCTAAAACGTAATTTTCACACCCTGTATCCTTCTGTGCCAGCCTCCTCTAATGATGAAACCTATTTGCCATTTTTCCTGGCAACCTCCTTCTCCTTCTACCTTAAAACCTCTTATCTGAAGTTGCTCTGTTATTATTGTTAGTAAGTTTTTGAGATAACTCTGAAGATAGTTGTTCATTATTAGAAAACTATTGGCATGTAAATTTTCAGCTTACTTTAAGTATCTTGAGACGATGATAAAATAGTAACATTTTCAGATGGACAAAAAGCATGAATGCACAATGTAATAACCACAGAATAAGCACAATGTATCTATTTTTATACAAATGTGGAAAATATGAATTATCTGTAATTATCAAACACAGCTTTCAAATCCGGTATCTCTTTTCCATTCACATTTCATTTGCAATTTGTGTTATGACTGTATGGTCATCTCTGTGTCACAACAGAACAGCAGTTTTTCTACTGTTTCTCACAGAATGAAATATAAACTAAAAGATATGTTTTCCCAGACAATGTTTCAGTTGTTAAGTCTAAATATTAGCTTTCTTTTCTGTCCAAAATGGATTTGCTTAACTGTTCACAGTAAGCAGTAGTGATAAAAGTAGTCCTGTGGCCTTTTAAATTAAATAAAATTCCTCTTTCCTTTTTTTTTTTTTCCCTACAGAAGAGATGTCCTTCTGTTATCACTGATATTTAAATATTTGCTTTATCACAAAGAATAGCTGGCTGGTGTATATTCTTCTCCTGACCATCGGTTGCAGAGTTAAGGCTAATAAAATGACCAATCCCAAGGTACACAGAAGGTAAAATTCTCAACAGACTTGGAAATATGAAAGATTGTTGTGAAGAAGTCAGGACAGCAGAGGCTTGACTGAATATGTCAGGTGTCACTGTGTACTCAAAGACTGTTCTGTGTTCGTAGAACCTGTTTAGTAGACATAAGACAATGTTCATGACAGATGCATGCAATCTTTCAGCATACAGCTCTTCAAGCTTAGTTGACTGAATCTGGTATTGCGTCATTCCAGCACTGAGATCACTGCTCACCTCTCCGGTTCCGTGCCATTGAAAATGGCACTAACTTATTTTATTGACTTCAACAACGCCAAGATAGGGCCATTGGCAATGAAGAATCAACTGCCAGAGCAATTCCTGGGGAAGAAAGAGGGGCCCTGATGTCCCCAAATTCTTATTAATTTCATCCAGCAATGTTGAATCCACACTGAAGAAGAAATAATTAGTACAGTACCAATCAGTCTGTTAATATAGCTGGTCAGTCTGTGCTGTGCAACAACGTATTAGAAACAACTCCTCCTGACTGATGTAGTTCTCTATAATTGCACAGTGAATTTTTCTGTTAGAAAAAAAACCACAAAGAGAATATCCCAAAAGGTAAAAAAATGAAGGATGGAGGCTACATATGAAACTTTGATTTGATGCCCATGTTTGACCTAGGAGTTGCTCTACAAAACTTTCCCTTCATTTGTTCACTGCAAATGATGGATGCTGAATGAGGCAGTAAGCCATGGGGAGACAAAGGACAGAGTTCTGTTTTGTCTTGCACATTGTAAAGCTGGACTCTATTTCTGGCTCTCACACAGAGAGTTTGGGTAAAACTATTAATGTGTATATAGAAAGAGGTCAAACTAAGGCAACTTCATATTTCTTACTCTTTCATAGCTTAAATTTAATACTGCTCTTCCTAGTCTTCCAAACAGGGAAAAAGATTCTAAAATGTTCATGTCGGAAAAAAATTGGTCATTTTCTTCCACAGTTGCAAACCTGATTATGGATAGCAGTTAAGCAAATGAGAAGCTTGAAGAAATTCCAGTATCATCTTTATCCCCAAATGAGGCAGTTTATATTCTTTATTCCCCATATTTTTAACCCATTATTTCAGGGAACTTTTCTTTGAATCCTCTACTCTAAACTGGAGCTATTTTTAAATTCCACTCCTCTACATCTTGCTGCTCTATGTTTTGGTTCAGCATTTGCATGTTTCTGTTGCTTAACTCCTTGTTTCTCAGTGATTTAACAGTAGAAGAAGCATCTAACAAAGGACCAACGTTTCCCACAACTCACTTCTATTTTCTCTAAAAATTAGGAGGTCTCATTCACAGGAATGGTAAACTTAAAACACTTTTGTACATTGTAAAACAGTGGAGAGACACAACAAGGTCTGGAAAAGCCAGACTATTTGGGGAGGCTGGAAGTGAGACTTTCCTGAAATAACATTTTCAATTCCTTGTGACCCCCAGGGCTGCATTCAGTGGCCCTACAATGCAGCGTTTGCTCTGGTGCCTACCCATGCTGACACCCTCTGCTCTCACCTCCTCTTTGTAGACTTTGTAAATGTAGGAGTCTTTCATGTCAGAGTGATGGAAGAAGTGCAAGACAGACGAGACTCTCGATGTAGCTCCTTCCTCTGGCTGGGCTAATTGATGGAGCAGTAATTGACTGAGCAGTTCTGCAAAGGCAGACATGAAGTCTAGCAAACTGTCTCTTCTGCCTTATGTTGCCTGAGCAGAGGCAGCAGGATCTGAAGTCACTTTCTCTGCCCTGTATCCACCGCAACTAAAATAAGCCTGGGCATGCCACATTCATCTCTCTGCCTTTCTGAGAAGGGCCTGGTTACATCACCGTTCACCGGGTGAGTGGTCCTATTAGTTCTTCAGTTTGCAGCTGCCACAGTCACACAGAGGACACCAGCCACGCTACGTTCCTTATCAACGTGTACTGGCATATTTTGCAGCAAGGGCCGTAGCATTTTCACGCTTGTGGCAATGTCTTTCTGTGGAGTTCAAAGCATGTCTCAAACAGGCTTTACAAATGTGACAGGCCACCTCAGCTGCTGTAAGCCTCAGCAGACAAGCCAGACCACTGTGTTAGAGGCATGTCACAGGATGCTAGAGGTCACACAATACCACAGTCCTTCCCATCTTTTTATGTTATGACCAATTTCCTAGTCAGCCATTTCCCTTTCACACCTGTTATGAAAAGGTTAACCAAGATGAAGGACTGTTTCCATTTTAGATTAATGATTTCCACTGATTTATACTTGGATGGCCTATTAAATGGAGAGTATTTCTGATATTACATCTGTAGAGATAGAAAAACCACATATATGAATGAGTGTAATCCATTCAAGGTTTTATGGACCTGAAGTTCTCTAGAGAGTGTCCCTGAGTGCTGGATTTTACATTTAGATTGCTGAGTTAGCTGAAATATGTGTAATATCACCAGTAGGCAAAGAGCTCCCTATTGACTACGGGCAGAGGAAGGCCCTTGTGCATTGTTTATTTCAGCAAGGATGTGAGCTGGCGAGTGCCCATGAAATGTTGTACAGCTATATATATTTTTTTTTACAGGGTATGTGAATAAATGATGTGTGGAGCTGAAAGCTCTCACTCACTGGAAAGCTCGTCTCTTTTTCCCGAATACAGGAATAGAGACGCATTAGACATGCTTGTATTTCTTAATGTGCCTGTGGGAGAAATAATCCAGTACAGCTATCTTCCTGTGCCCCTCAGATTCATAAGTAATCTGGCTCTTCAGGGCTAGCAAAGTGTAGAGCTCAGCTCAGAATCAGGTCTTCAATATTTTACTATCTGCATGGCTGCTTTTTCCAGTTCTTGACAGTGATAACTCATACTGGATTCCTTCTTTTGTATTTATTTAGTAGCAGATGTTTGCTTCTGATGACTTATGAGGCAATATTATGGAGACTGAGTGCAATTAATTTGTTTTATAAATGGGATTATTTCAATCCCACTTTAAAAAAAGATGTAGTGTCAGAGCTTAACTACAAACCACACTTTCATACTCCTGTGCACATTCACATGAAACAACCACAAATCCAATGATCAAAAGGGGCTGGACAGCAGTGCCAAGCCCTGTATTTGCATACATGCCTTTTGCTCTTTGGGGCTGGCAGCCAAAGTGCCAAGAGTGTTCGGGGGGCTCTGTTTTGTCTCTTTGGCAGAGAGGAATTTTTCCAGCTACTCAGCAACCCCGTTTTTTTGCATTGTTCACAGGAGCTTCAGCCCAGTAAGAACAACTTCAAAGGCTTTACAGAGTTTATGCTGTGCCTTGGATTGAAATGTAGCAAACCTGTTGTAACAAAGGCAATGAGGATATAAAGATCATGAGGCCTTCTAGGGTATATTATTAATTCACACTGATTTTAAGAAGAGGAAGGAAAGATTGACTCTCCTCTTCCTAAAGACTCTGAATCTGAGTGCAACCAATATCAAAAAACAGACCCTTACACTTATATTTCCATAACTGTGGTGATTTAAACTTCTAATTAAAAAATCAGGTAGAAGTCTTTGAAGGCCATTTATGGACTCAGAGGTGAAAAAAATCTGTAATTTGGACAAAGCCACTGGAAAAGTTACAAGTACAAGAAGAGCCTGTTCTGTTCCCTTACTAAAGCCAATGCCATTTTTCACATAGACAAGCACTGCCCCCATTAACTGCCTAAAACTCAAATTATGTAATATTTATAGCCAACATTTATGAAATTAAATCATTAAAGAGATGAAGAAATAAAGGAAATCCTCTAAGATAAAGACCAGGAAATCGAATTTAACAAACAAAAAGAGAAAAGAGAGAATAATTAAAAATAAACAACCCACAAGAGAGGAAGAAGTCTCCATCTGCTCTGCATGTTGTCCTTTTGGACAATTATTTTCCCTATCTTGCAATCAGAAGTCTGTATTAGACTTCTGCTCTAGCTCTATGCACCAACATGTGCATACAATGATGAAATAAGTGACAGTATTCCTAGATGCTGTATTATATTTCACACAAAACGAGAGGAAAAGAGTTCCATGGACATGCTGCAAGCTATATTCACATTAGAGAATTTTTACAGCCTATGTATTACACTTACTTTTACAAGAACTAGACACCACATAGCTTAATTGCAGTTCAAATACTTCTTTGAAGTTAATCCACCCACTATCATGCTGCAGAATGCTTGCAAAATATTCACATTTTCTATTTCTTCTAATCAATTGGGACTTTATAATTAAATCGGTGTTGTGGTTTTTACTGTCACCAAGAACTTTGCTAGTTAAAGGTTAGTGTATCACAGCCCCTATACAATCCATAAGACATCCTTGTTCATGGTGATAATTATAAAGAATGGGACTCACCTATAAAGTAGGACAGCAGTATTGCCAGCAGCACTGAGACCCCTACAGCACAGAGTGCAGTGCATTTCCAGCTACAGTACTTCGAAGACTTCTTGAATTTAAAAGCACTTCTGGATAGAGTGTTCCTAGGTAGTGGCCGAGTAGGAGGGGAATAAACAGAGCCGGATGCCATTGTGTACCCTGGCGTTGCGGTACTGAACAGCGGTGTGGTCCCTGTTCCTGTTTTGAATAGGAAATGCCTGTGGAAGAAAGAGGGTATAGTAAAGTATAAAAGTAAATAAAGCTGGAGCACAGGCAGTCATACGTCTTTTGTTTAATGTTCCCTATTTTTCAATTAGCTAACAACGTCCAATCTACAAAGGGTCATAGAAGCAATATTTGTCATGACACTTGCACATAAAAAATACATTTCCTTTTTAAGAAAAGACGGAACTCCCCCAAACATTACTAATACACTGGAACAGAACTATCCAAGATACAGTGTGGTAGGGAGGAGGCGTCTCAGAGTTTATCCAACAAGTAGGGACAGGCTTTCTGGTGCTGTTTATTTTTGTTGGCTTCCACTACAGACTACAGTGAACTCCATTAAAAAGTCAATAATGAGCAATGTGACTATAGGCCACTTATCACAGCCTTCCTGGGTTGACTACAAAGAAAACAGCAGTCTCTCAGATACACACTTGTAGCAGCTTTGCCAAAATTAGTCAGTTAAAAGATTTTTTTGTGTGTCCTAAATATTCGATTCACTAACTGATATCTCCTTGCACATAACCTTACCATAACAAGATCTGATTATGGATACAGCAGCTAGTAACAGCTTGGGAAGTGCTCTAAAGAAATATATTTAGTAAGTGCTGAAAGAGAACCACAGCCAGCAACAGAAATGCAAAACAAAGCTGAAGTTAAGACACATTCTGTGAGTTAGCAGTAAACTTCATTTTTTTTTTCAGTTAAAATTTCGAAAAGAAATACTACTCCCTGAGCCTGTTGACAGTAGAATCCTTTAATTTTAGTTTATGCAAGTATATTTTGGAAGAGCCTCTAAGCACGGCATATACTACCTGGAGTTTTTCTCCTGACACATGTATACAACTCTACAAACAACAAAACCTCAGTCAAATCAAGATCTTTGCACCAGGGGTTTTTCCACCAATTTGTTTTGTTGGCAACTCTGTAGTGTAAGGCTTGGCCTTACCTAATTGGACTTGGCAAAGTGAATACGTTATAGCTAAAAATGGTAAGAAAGTACACCGTGGAGAATTTTGAACTTATCAAGTGTACGAACAGCTAAACAGAACTAGAGAGGTGTTTGCATTTTTTAATAGGTAAGAGACACACATGAGTTGCTGATACCCAGGTCCTCCTGAAGGCAAGCGCATGACTACCCTGTGTTTGCCTACTGCACGCCATCTATACGTTATGGGTCAGAGGCTCTAGCACCACATGAGCTAGCTGTGGAGGGGAAAGCCCTCTAGTTACACCATGTGGCACTGTGGACTGCTTCTCAGATGATGGGACTTTCATCCTCCAGGACCTGTGCTTGGAGGCTTGCACAGTAATGGGCCAACCCATACAGGTATAGCAGCTTCATTGAAAATATGCTGTAGAGACACTAGAAATTAATTTGCCCCACTGCAGCCTGAGAAAAATACCAGCAGTTGATAAACAAGGTTTGTTATTTGCAGGTGATTTTGCTATGGGAGGTTAACAGATGAACTAGAACATCTTGGCATAAGCCCTCTCCTTGAAAATATCTGCATTACAAACATAATCCCATGAAATATGCCTCATAGGTTACTTCATTTTGAACAATATTAAACTTGCTGGCAGCAACAACAGAAGGATATGCACTAGATCTGCCGATGCACATCCCAATTTTTCTTTGCTTCTGAGCTCAGAGGATTACCAACGATTTCAAAAGACAAAGCCCCGTTGCTTTAAATCCTAAGAAGGTACTACATTAAAAGTGGTGACATTTTCTATGTAGTGAACACCAAAATAATAATAACTAGCCCTATGTAAAAAATGTTTTACACCTTTAAACACCATTATTTTTACAGACGCACAGAAGCATGTAGATTCATTAAGTCCTGACGAAGTGTCTTATCCACTTGACCCTTACTGCTCTTTCATTTCTGGCTACATATGGTAAATGCTATGTCCAGATATATTTCACAAACAATGTCTACATAGATCTCAAGAAAATGCCAAACACAAAGGTGGCTGTTTCCCTCTGTGTGCAATGTGTACTGTTTTGGGAGACTGAAGGAAAGCCATACAGTAGATATAATAATACTCCTCCTAAACATCAGCTTTCATGTTAAAAACAAGAAGCTGCCTGACCAACCTGCAATTTTCACATCCTCCTGCTCAGCTCCTGTTCACCTCAACAGACTTAAAATGGAAACTGGCATTATATGAGCACTTGAGTGGAACTCCATATACTCTAAGCTTTAACCAAATAATGCATCAAAACAGCCTCTGTTCTTTTGCTTCCCCCCCCAAGAAAGCAAGAGCTGAGATGTTGGGTTTGGTACAGCACAGCCTACTAGAGACTGTAATCCATACTCTCAAAGCCTTTGAGGAGTTAATCCCATAGATAAACTTGAGAGATGGTTGCCTATCTGTGGTGACGTGAGCTGTCATGGCTCTGAGTCCACCTTGGGCATCAAAGACAATGAAAGAAAACTGTAACTTTTATATGTGAATCATAAATTACTTAGGTTGGAAAAGACCTTTAAGATCATCAAGTCCAGCCATTAACCTAACACTGCAAAGTCCACCACTAAACCACGTCCCTAAGCACCATGTCTACATGTCTTTTAAACACCTCCAGGGATGGTGACTCCACCACTTCCCTAGGCAGCCTGTTCCAATGCTCGATAAACCTTTTGGTGAAGAAATTTTTCCTAATAGCCAATCTAAACCTCTCCTGGCACAACTTGAGGCCATTACCTCTTGTCCTATCAGTTGCTACTTGGGAAAAGAGACCAACACCCACCTCGCTACAACCTCCCTTCAGGTGGATGTAAAGAGCAGTAAGGTCTCTTCTCAGCCTCCTTTTCTCCAGACTATACAGCCCCAGTTCCCTCAGCTGCTCCTCATAAAACTTGTGCTCTAGACCCTTCACCAGCCTCGTTGCTCTTTGGACACACTCCAGCACCTCTATGTCTTTCTTGCAGTGAGGGGCCCAAAATCGAACACAGTATTCAAGCTGTAGCCCCACCAGTGCTGAGTACAGGGGTAAGATCACTTCCCTAGTCCTGCTGGCCATGCTATTTCTGATACAAACCAGGATGCCATTGGCCTTCTTGGCCACCTGGGCACACTGCTGGCTCATGTTCAGCCAGCTGTCAACCAACACCCTCAGGTCCTTTTCTGCCAGGCAGCTTTCCAGCCACTCTTTCCCAAGCCTGTAGCATTCCATGGAGTTGTTCTGACCCAAGTGCAGGACCTGGCACTTGGCCTTGTTGCATCTCATACAATTGGCTTTGGTACATTGATCCAGTCTGTCCAGATCCCTCTGCAGAGCCTTCCTACACTCAAGCAGATCAACACTCCCACCCAACGTGGTGACATCTTCAAACTTACTGAGGGTGCACTTGATCCCCTTGTCCAGATCACTGATAAATATATTAAATGGAACTGACCCCACTGTTGAGCTCTGTAAACAGTACTTGTGACTGCCCATCAACTGGATTTAACTCCATTCATCACAACTCTTTGGGCTCGGCCATCCAGCCAGTTTTTCATCCAGTGAAGAGTACACTCATCCAGGCCATGAGCAGCCAAGAGAATGCTGTGGGAATTCAGCAGTGGGAATTCAGCAGTGTATAGTCCTAGGCAGCACACAGTCCGACTCCTCTCTTTAAGATACCCCTCCTTTGCTTCCAATCCTATGAATACAATACCACTGTGGTTGCACTGACTGGCTAGAGAATGCTGAGGGAAAATAATGACAGAAAACCCAGCCTGGCATCTTCCTCTGGGTTAAGAGAATTTGTTTGGATCTCTCTATTCCTAATGAATGGAGTTACTAACAAAGTTGTCAGAGATTCTCCTGCTACATTAACTCTGAGTGATAAGTATTTAAAGTGTAACACTATCGAACTTGCACATCTTGTCTGCCTCTCTGAGCCATGCCAAACAGTGTTCCTATGAGACACTCGGAAGGATACAGTATCTGACAAGAAATCTAGACTGCTTTCAGATAATGCTGAAATTCTTATGTTCTTGAAATATAATCTATCCACAAACAATTTTCATTATCTATATATCCATCTATCTTGTCTTTTCAAACCATGGAACTTGAATAGCTAATTTCTAAAGCCTAAGCTGTTTGCACTACTTGACCAGGCACTGACTTACTGGCAACTACACTATGTTTCACCTCATAGGGATCTTACAGCATCTGCAATAGTGTAGCTTCCATTCAAAATTGATCATCTAACAAGCACTTGCTAGACCTTCACGTAAACAGCACTTTAAATATTTTATTAAGCTGTATAGAGTATAAAAATCCAGCAAATCATGCTAATATTTTAGAAGACAAACTACCTCTACTTTATTAAATAATTCAATTCACTTTTTAAAGCAAATAATCTTCTACTTTTACCTTTATTCAGCATATATTTCTGTCTGCTTATCTGATATATGTTTTTATTAAAAAGGCTTGCTAATCTTAACGTTTTAGGGGAGAGGAATTCTAGTACCTAACAAATCTAAACTACAGACCAGTAGCAACATACAAAGTTATGTCATAAACTAATTCCTGGATGCAAAGACAGCTGGGAAATCCCCTTATTTAAAAATTGGTAGGCATTTTACTTAAACTTCTGCCCTTAAAAGACAGAAATACAGCATCAAAAACTTCAAAGATGTCAGCTCAGAAAACAAGCATATGAATAAAAGTAAAATAATCATGCTTTTAAGTTAACTGTGTAGTCTCTGAGCACCAAGTGCTGGTGTGCACCTGCTGTCATGTAGATGGTTTTCTTCCTCTTCCAAGTTGTGGGGGGAATATTCACATAGAATAAGATTTCTCTGTGCTGCCACTTCCTTGGTGGAAAACAAAACTGAAGTACCCTCTACTAAATTCAGTAAATGGGAAAGCAGGAGGGGGAAAAAAGTGATAAACCTCATGAACTGGGCAGAAGGATTAAGTTACCAGTAAACTGTGTCGTTAGAGAAATGGAGATAGATTATCAAAACATTCAAGGACAGTGAGGCTCAGACAGACCAAAAGCCCAAATACTTCTGATATAAGACAGTCAGGTGTTCAACAACAGAAATGTGACTTAGAATAACTTTCTTTATCACAGAATCATCTAGGATGGAAAAGACCTTGAAGATCATCCAGTCCAACCATTAACCTAACACTGACAATTCTCAGCTACACCATATCCCTCAGCGCTATGTTGACCCGACTCTTAAACACCTCCAGGGATGGGGATTCCACCACCTCCCTGGGCAGCCCATTCCAACCCCTAACAACCCCTTCTGTAAAGAAATGATTTCTAATATCCAGTCTAAACCTTCCCTCATGTAACTTGAGGCCAATACCTCTTGTCCTATAACTTGTTCCTTGGTTAAAGAGACTCATCCCCAGCTCTCTGCAACCTCCTTTCAGGCAGCTGTAGAGGGCGATGAGGTCTCCCCTCAGCCTCCTCTTCTCCAGACTAAACCCCCCCAGTTCCCTCAGCCGCTTCCCGTACGACCTGTGCTCCAGACCCTGCACCAGCTCCGCTGCCCTTCTCTAGACACGCTCGAGTCATTCAATGGCCTTTTTGTAGTGAGGGGCCCAAAACTGAACACAGGAATCGAGGGGCGGCCTCCCCAGTGCCGAGTACAGGGCTCAGATCCCTTCCCTGTCCCTGCTGGCCACGCTATTGCTGACACAAGCCAGGATGCCATTGGCCTTCTTGGCCCCCTGGGCACACTGCTGGCTCCTGTTCATTGGGCTGTCAATCACCCCCCAGGTCCCTCTCTGACTGGCAGCTCTCCAGCCACTCCTCCCCAAGCCTGTAGCACTGCTGGGGGTTGTTGTGGCCCAAGGGCAGCCCCCGGCATTTGGCCTCATTGAAACTCCTCCAGTTGGGCTCAGCCCATGGCTCCAGCCTGTCCAGGTCTCTCTGCAGCCTCCCTGCCCTCGAGCAGATCAACACTCCCACCCAACTGGGTGTCATCTGCAAACTGACTGAGGGGGCACTCGATCCCCTCGTCTAGATCATCAATAAAGGTGTTAAACAGGAGTGGCCCCAAAACCAAGCCCTGGGGGACACCACTCGTGACCGGCCACCAAATGGTTTTAACTGTGTTCACCACAACTCTTTGGGCCCGGCCATCCAACCAGTTTTTTACCCAGCAAAGCGTGTGCCCATCCAAGCCACGAGCAGCCAGTTTCACCAGGAGAATGCTGTGGGAAACGGTGTCAAAGGCCTTGCTAAAGTCAAGGTAAACAACATCCACAGCTTTTCCCTCATCCAATAAGCAGGTCACCCTGTCATAGAAGTAGATCAGTTGTTTCATTGGGTTTTTTTTTGTTTTATGAAAGGATCTGTGACAAAAACTTTTGACCGTAGTTTAGAAGAAAATATAGATATATTTCTATATTCTTCTATATCTAGTATATAGAAAATATGCATCAGTGAATGCAATATTACTTAAACACGTCTGGAAGGCCCTCAACTCTAGACTGTCAAAAGAATAGATGTTATACAAATAAACTATAACCAATCAAATTGTATTTAAAATAGATGTGCTCAAAAACCCTAAATCCCTTCCTCCCAATCTTTGAATGTTGTGTATTGTGGTATACTACCAGCACTTGAAAAATCTGGAACAGAATAAATCTATGAGTTTGGTCATATTACTGAATAGAGAAAGTCCACTGTGACCAGTAAGAAATGTCATAGTGCCATTGCAGTACAGGTTTTCTTGCAGTAGTATCTCCTATAGTGTCCTAAACGCAGTCTGTTTGGTCAGTTCCATGATGGTGTGAAAGATATGTGGCTCTTCAGATCATCACAGACCACTACCAGAAGACCCCTGAGCAACAACAACTATAACACTCAGAAGACTGCAGTGCAAAAGGCATTCAATGATAGAAATTGTCTCTGACCTGGACTTCTGAAGGAGGTCTCTGTCTAAAGAACAGTGTGAGGTGTAGGATTCCTGTAAGCATATGTGGTACAAAGAACAAGTTAGTTAATTCACTATCAGTTCACTCTTTAAATAGTCCAAAACTCACTGTCTCACTGATGCCTTGTTGTGTTTTGTTCTGTAGGCTAAACATGCATTGTGCCAAAACGCACTTTCTTCTACCAATTTTAATTTGAATTCAACTAATTGTTCCCTTGTTTTTGTATGAATATGTACTGTTTGCCCCCCAGTATATAAAGACAAAATTTTAATAAATATTACTGTGTGATTAATTTTATTTTTAGGGTAAAATGTACAAAAGCATTGAAAAGTAATTGCCTGAAGCAAAAAGCAAAATTTAGGCTCTTTATGGGTCACACGAAGGCAACCACTGTGTTAAGGAAAGTTGCTTTCAGATACCTGTTGTTTCAGTGCAGAATGTAACAAAACTGACATTTTGAAGATGACAGAATATAAAGTGACTTGAAGAGAGGTGGAAAAGGAAAGAAAAACTATTCCTAACATGTTTTGCATTTGTTTCTTTTACCCTTAGGTACCAAAAGACCACCGAATATTTAAATATATCCCTGACTCTCCAGAAATGTCTTTCATGTAAGTAACAAGTCCACTAATCTGTTATATTTAATTCATCTGCTCTCCTTGTAACTTGAGAAAAACCCTGGACATATTAGCAATTACCAGCACAGGGGACCACTGTTGGCTCAAAAGATCATTGTACTTGATTCTTCCAGTCAAGGCAAAACCAATGTCTTCTGTAACCACAGATTAAATACTTCATGAAATGAGCACACCAATTTTTGCATTGTGGAGCACAGGTCAATCCTCCCCACAAACACAACTGAAATCTGCCAGTCTCTAACTCGATTAAAAATTATCTATTTTTCCTCTAAGGATTATTGAATCTGTGGACATTAATACATGAATTAAGACGTTTGTAAGCACGACCAGGCAAACAGTCTTATCTGTTCTGCTGAGGTCCTCAATCTATTACCCTGGATTCACTCAAAGTTACAAAGTGGTAACATCTACTACACCTTAGACATCTAGAATTAGGAACACATCGGTCATATTCTCCTAAGCCTCAAGAGGCAGAAAAAAACTTCTTGAATACACTTTGAGTGAATGCAAGCTGAGAAAAATGTAAATTTTAGTGAGTTTTTGTTTTGGTGACATATTTACCTCTCAGGACCAGTACTTCAGGAGATATGACTTCTCTGCTCAGAATTCGATTGACAGTGCTAATGACTTGGTTTTGATGTTTAATATAATGGTATTATTGAATTTCTGGGAGTAAAAACTGTAATTATTCTGTTCTGTAATGAACACAGCTGTGATGGTTGCTCACCTGAACTAAAAGTAAAATACCAGCTTTTATCAAAAAGTGGTCTTGATTCATAATGCACCTATCTGGAGACAGCAGCAAGTAGTAATTCTGCTTTTCAAAAGTGTAATGGCATCTTCTACGACAGTCTGGCAGCACCATGAGGGCAACGTAAGCAAGTAAGACATAAGGGTAGCTGCAACTTTATCTTTTTATTTTTATGGTGGTTCAAAGGGGCATAGGAAAGTCAGACAGAATAGACTTCTGAGGTTTGGGAGCTCTCATTCTCTACCTCAAATATGTCATTACTGACACATGCAGAGATAGCATGTGCCTATCTCTGTGTGAAGACCTAGCATTCTATTTGCCATTTCCACACAAAGAAATCAATTAATCTTAAGAAAGTTACTTCAAGAGAGGATGAATATATCCAGCTGCAGCTATTTTAGTTTGCTTCAACTTCTCTCATTTAAGTTTTTGTATTTATCTTTCCTGACTTTCCTTAATGCAAACCAGTTGAATTTTTCTCTCCTGGGAATAGGTTATTATGCTTTTGTTTGTTTACAAAAAGCCTACCAGATACATTAACTGTCAGAATCAGAAGAAAACCATTAACTGTGCATAAAACAGTGGTCCAAGATCGCAATCAATTCTTGCACAGCATCTGCTGACTGGTGTGCTCTCTCTCTGCTGACAGACCCTATTCATGCTGGATTGAACTGGGTTCTCTGATTGAGACCATGACCCCCACCTGCCACTTGACATTAGAGAGCTCCGCCTGGTTCACTAATGGATAGATCACATCAATAAATCTGATTCCTTGCACTGAGTTGAGGAAGCAGATGGAAAGAGAAGATTAATCTCTGCCGACTGACATTATAGGGAAGATGTAAAAGATAACAGAAATTACTGACTAGGTCTCATATGAACTCTGGTTCACTGATGCATGAGATCAGCTTTCCCAGTAGGCTCCAGAAGGAATTGGATTTTTGTTTCTCCATGAGCACTTTATGTCTGTCTTCATCTTCTGTTAACATCCTTCTGAGATGAAACCTTGTAGCTGGTGGTGTTTGCCCTTAGCACAGGCTTATGATTGACTTTCACAGAACCATATGGCTGCATGTAACATAAATCCAAGCCAGCACAGAAACTACATTATGCTGCGAATTTGTCTCAGTTTATTTTCTGTGCAGAATTGAAATAAAAATTTGTTTAGGAAGAGATAAAAGTGAATTTCCGCTTCCTCAGAGCCAATATTAATACTACCATAATCCCGGAAAAAGCTCCAAGATCACATCAGATCAAACGATGATCAAAGTTTGAGGGAAAGGAAGAAAGAGAAGAGAGCTATTATCCATATGCAAAAAAAGAAGAAACATCTGTGGGAACTGGAGATAAGCCTCTTCTAACAGCTTATTCAAATGTTTCAGAAAAACACTTTACATATGGTAACGCTTGAGTTTGGTTGGGTTTACACAGAGGATCCGCTTTCTTTACAAACTGAAGACTGAAAGCCAAGAAAGAAAAAAAGAACTACTAGGGCTGCAAGTGCCTTCCTTAACTGCTTGTGTGTTAACCCTGGCAGGTTACTGCTCCACTGCTGGCTGCTGCTGGAGAAAGACTGAAGAAGTCATGCATGGCAATCTGCAGCTGAAGCTTTGAAGAGCAATTCAGACATGACAGTATCCCCATCTAAAAGACATGAGGACATGGTGACTTGAAGGTCTGGCTAGTAACAAAAGCCTCAAACTTCCTCTCTTTACGTGTGCAAGAGTAAACCTCTTCCTCTGCAACGCACCTACCTTCTTGCAGGTATAAGAAAGAGTATAGTGCTACAGCATGTAGAAGTCACCTGTAAACATCCTATTATTTGTTCCTCCAAATGCAGATTCGGGCTGCTAGCTTGCTCCCCTGGAGAAGGAGCAATTCACTTCTGTGACAAGTAAACGTATATCTAAGATCAGAAGAAGCAGTGTAATCAGATGGCTCTGCCAAGCCTGCTCTTTCATGCTCCTCTCTGCTATGCTGCACCCTGTGAAGATTAGCAAGGGAAACAAACAACGCTAAGCCACACTTTACAGAAGTGAGCAGGAGAGTCTGAAGCAAAGGATGAGACTCATGGTGCTGGGTGGGCAAGCAAAGAAACCTGACACAATTTTAGTTACTCATACTCTTCACTGCAGGATTGTCCCAGTACCTATTTTCCATTGGGGAGTGAAACTAGGCTTACATATTACTGAAAATAATATCAAGTGGCTCTGCTCTCCTTACAGGCTTCTTGTGGGTCTCTCAGAGGACCAGTATCTACACAGACTTCCATCTAGGTTACAGTAAGTGACTTGGCTCTTGATATTGTTGGTGATACTCACTTCTGAAGGGGGCAGGAGTTGGAATGAACCTGAGAGCCCCTTAGTGCACTTTCTGATATTGAGAGTGTTCATGCTATTCCATTCCTCTCCAAAGGAAGTAAGAGTAGAGGAAAGCATTTTAATTTTGTAGTGAGGACTAGAAATGCTCATGTGAGCAGTAAGAATTTATATTACAATTCCTTATCTTGTTCTCTGCCCTTCTGGAATCATATCCCTACCAAGATAGATAGAGAAGAGAGAAGGTTGTCTCTGAGGCAAGGTATTCTAATCTTGGCCAGTTCCTGTCTTGAATACTGAGTAAGTTAAGCTTTCCAGGGAGAAAAACAAAGAAGAAAGGTAGGGTAAAAGTACTCCTCCAATCTCTTTTATTATCCTTGCTGTCTTCATAAAGCTGAAAGAGAACAACTGCTCTAAATGCCTCAAAAGGCACATGGAGACAGCTTCAAAAAGCAAATGCGGCTTAAGAGAGACAAGAGTTGCATTATTTACCCAAAGGTTATTTCAGAAGTTTGAACAAAGGTTGAAATTTCATCTGCAGCTGAATGACCTGGCTGAGCTACTGGACATTTTTAAAAGGAGATAAAACCAGGGGGAAGTTAAAGAAATGAACTATTATTATGCCAGTGACTGATAGGATCTGATTCTGCCTCAAGCTGCAAGCAGGCTGAAGCTTCAGTCATAATGGATCTGTGAACCTTAGCTCACTTACTGATATCCTTAGCTGTGGTTCTCTTGCAATTCAGAGTCCATGCTAACCTGCGATGAACTCTGTGCTGCCACTGCTATGCTACCAGCAGTCACTCAAACAGCCAGATTCACGTCACTACAGGGACAGCACTGTCATAACCTCTGAGTTACATCCACTACCTCCAACTTGGCAACTATGCATGTACATGTGATGCAACCACCACTCCTGTTTTCCAGTCCTTATTGTTCCTTGGTGAAAATTTGTATGTTACACTTGCATGCTCCCTCATATGCAACATGCCAAGATTTGCAGACTTGAGAGACCACATTCAAGGATCCAACAAGGCAGAGAATTACACCTTGTGCCCAGAAGAGGGCGACGCTTTATCTTTCATGGTACTCATTTCCACATAAAGCTGGACTTCTCTTTGTGCAACCAACATTATCAGTGATGCTGGATGTTGGCACTATAATCATCCAGGTCTTTGCTTTGCCATGATGTTTGGTATTGTTTTCTCACCTGTTTGAATGTGACAAAGAATCTCTAGAATCTGTAAAAATTCCTTTCTGGTTCAATTCAAGCTGCACTTATTGGGATGGCAGGCTTGACTTCAGCCACACAACCTGAGAGAGAGGTTAGCTTTTCACTTGATAAATTTTGAGTGCTTAACTTTATGGTGTTGATGGCATTTTTTTACTAAAGTGTTTTTTGTTTAACTTGCAATTTTTTAAAGCAAGTTTGAAGAAACTTCAGAGATAGTCCATCACAGATGCAAAATCTTTGGTTTGATTATTTCTGGCTTCTGTCACTAGTAAAGCATATGCCAGCAGCCATGGTTTCTCATCATCTTGAGTCAATCCTGTAGGTGATGAGGTGCATGCTATTCAAAAGGATTTCACAAGTAATCACAAGCGGTAAAGGACAAGGAATAATCCTGCTTTTCATACTAGATATTCAGTGTCTAGTCCTCTAGAATTTTTTTTAAGTCCTACCTTGCCTATCCAACCACTCTCAGTTTCTCCTTCTGGACTACTCCACCTACTCATTTGCACACCCACTCCTATTCCTTTTGCACCCAGTCATTTCCAGCTTTCTCAACTCTGTATTCCTGGATTCTTCCATTTTCAAATTTAATTCACTATGCCCTTATAACAACCTGACTTTTTTTAAGACACTCTCCTGAACTTTTCTTCAACAGATGACAAGCCTCCTTGCAAAAAATTCTTACTTAGATACAGGAGAAAGTTTTCAAACCCCAACCTTTCAAAAATATGAAATTTTCAGAAAATGAGGAGATTGTATAGAAATAGAAAATGCTGGGAAGCTTTAATTATAACAAATCTAAATATGGTCATTCACTGATAGTGCATCTTAGTCTTTCTAGATTTTGACATCTAGGTAACTTGAAGAGAGGACAATCAGGTTAGGTTAAAAAACCTAGATTATTTACTTCAAACTAAGCTGATTTGTCAATATGAGAGAGAACAATAGTGGTATCAAGAAAAGCCAACAATGCATACTATTCAAATACTTTGAGATTCCCAGCTGTTTTATGATAATTAATGCACTATGCACAAATCTCTCGAAGCTATAAACAAATATTCTTTAGGTCTAGGCCTATGAATCATCAGAATTTCAATGCAAAATGTCTATTTCTATTATCATTATTAACACTAAAATTGTCAATTCATTAGATTAATATTCTCTCCATAAGCCATACAAACTAAGAAATAGTATATCATAACGTACACATGCATGACATGGAAACAAAGAAACAAATATATAATGATTCTAGCTGTGACACAGTATGTTAGTGAGGTTGATAAACTGAATCTTCATGCTGATAGCATGTTGTAGTCTCAAATCTATTATGCTTTGGAACTGATGTGTTATCATCTCTGGACAACTTTCACACCAGGAGATGATCTCTGCAAGCATAATTTTTAAAATGAAGGGATTACAAAACCAAGATAAATTTCATTGTATTGTTACCTGAATTAGTATCAACTAACAGGAATCTCATATAACATAGTCCCTTTGTCAAAATACTTGCATTTGGTGGTCCCATTACAAACATGTAAACCATAAACAAGGAATGGTTCTATTAACTCTACTTCAGCAATTATGTATCTGAATCAGTATTGCATAGTAATTGTTCTACAGGGAACAATAATATTTGGTTTTGTTCATTTTTAATACAGTATGCTTATATTTTTACTTTAAAGATAATGTATTAGGGTCTTCTGGTAAATATCCTCAGTATTTTTGAGTTTGCTGATAATGATTAACTAAGTGAATTTAACATACTGTTCTCTTCCTGCTGTTGAATTATAATTTGTGGATAAGTGAAAGTTTAAGAGTTTTTGGAACACGAAGCAGATCAATGTACAGTGTCAATATATTTTACAGATTAATTAGTTATTAACAAGCAGATGCAGATCTCATTTAATCAAATAGCACCTTATCCCTTTTGTAATGTTAAGAGTTACAATTAGCAAAACAAAATTTGGACATAAAGCTCTGATTTTTACCATAGTACAAACAAAAAATAAAAGGTAAATTTATGATTAATAATTGTTTACTGAAATTTAAGCATACTGTGCTGATTAACAGGCTATAACTCACTGGAAATGGTGCTGCCTTGTCATGGTTTTTTAGTGTGTGGATCAGAAACCAAGTATACTGATTTGGCCTAAGAATGCCAAAACATAGTTCAAATGTAAGACAGATATTAGTGACAAGGTTAAGTAGATATGGAACAGTTCTACAATATAAAGTTTATTTAAAGGAATTGAAATATTAATTTATATGGAATTCTCTATTTCCAGTTAAATATTTATCAGCAGTTCTGAATTCAAACTAGCTGGTAAAAAATATTCCAGATTAGATATATAATTCTTCTTAACTTCTTTGATTGGTCGTTCCTTATGCTATATTAATATGTCATAATATTTCTAAAACAAACATTTGCTAAGTAGTAAACATATTACAAACTAAGGATCAGATCTGGCAAATGTGTAATCATGCAAATAGTTTGCAACAGCTTGCAGAATCAGGCCATAGAGAATTAATACAACCTCAACTGCACTATTTTCTTAAGTGAAAGCAAACAAAATTTGGATGTCAAAGTTTAGCATTTGTTTTTACCATGTCAGTATGACAAACTATTTAAAGTCTAAGTTTAGAAAAATTGGATATAAAGATAAGGAAGTCTGTTCCAGATGTTTTTGACTATTGTAACCAATTTTTTTTTTATAAAATCATATTTTGTCTTCTGTGTCAACAATTAGCATCATGCAAACACTGAGAGTCACATACCCATAACTGCTATCGTGATATGTTGGAGAAAACACATCCATCTCTATAAGGCTGTCATGACCATTTGCAAGGACTGCTTGATTTCCTAATTCTCTATACACAAAGATACAAAAAGATGAAATTAGAGTGGCAATTTCAAATTAAAGGATGGCAAGATCCCACAAAAAGAATAACTAATTCTGTTGCATAACTTTATTTTTCCTCAAATGTGCAAAACCGCAAGTGCATTTTGAATGTGGGGTTTATCTGCCTTCCATGCTATCCTCTGGACTACGTGCTGGATTGTAGCTTGAAGACACGGTGTTACAAGGCTGCCATTAGGTGGTCACTACCCTTTGGTCATCCCTTATTTATGTGCAAGTCCTTGAATAAAATTCTTGGCTGCTGCCCGTGGCAAGACAGGCTTAAAGGCCGAACCATGCATAGTGGGGGATGTTGTGTACTTGATGAGGCTGGACCAGAAATGAAGTAATAGAAGTGAACAAAGACTATTAAAAGACAGTCTATTGCTGGCTACCTGGCATAGCCGGTCAGCCAGAAAATATACAGAGGGCTGACTACCACAGTGAGTGGAGATCTCATGTTCTGCAAATGACACTGCACAGCAGCAGGGGAGGGAAACGAAGGACCACAGACTCTGGCTCTGTCAGGGAATGGAGAGAAAATGAAAGGAGAGAAACAAAGCTAGGCACTATTAGTTTACTTAGAACTGCACATTTCTTTTGTCTGATCTAAACCATGAAAAGATTAGTTTTGGAAAAGAAAATTTGGGTCCATGCTTACTTCAATGGCTGCGTATCTTTGTAGAGGGGAATGATAAACTCCACGAATACTGTGCAAATACTACTGAATTCTGGACTATCAGTGCTTGCCCAAGAGACAGGGGAGGAAACACAGAGAGTTGTCAAATTCCAAGTATTCATGGTGACAGCAAGGGATTTTTGAGCAGGAAGGATGCCAGAGAGATCAAGCAAAAATCTAAAGGAAGACATTATTGACACCAAGGGAAGCTTATAAGCATATGGGCCCACTGTGCTAGGATTCAGGCACAGATGCTTGGTGAGCACCCAACTGCATGAGAATGTCAAAAGAAAACAGAACTTTTTTTATTCAAGTTTAGTCTTTGAAAACAATACTGGCTGTTTGACTTAATGAATGTGTCTAACGTGTGTATATACTGACCCCGTAATTATGGCATGTCAATCTTTAAAAATGCATTCATGCTCTCAGCAATCTAAGTCGAGTCCTGTTTCCTCAACTTGCAGACCAGCAATGTGGCTTGCCCACAGTGATACACAGGGTCTTCAGAAGAGCAGAACTTGAACTTCATCCCCAGTTTCTGCCTTTATTTTGTACCATGCCTTCTCAATATAAGTAACATGTCTAATCAAGTCCATGTGTGAAAACCTGGAAGATTTACAGAATGGAACAATTTTGAATTTGATTAAACCAGGCACTGTTTTAGCGGGTGGAATGCATAAAATAGCTGCTTTGCGCAGACTTTAACATCCAGCAACATTGTGCTTTTGCAGACAATCAATCAGCCTCTACACAAATTGATTTAAGACTTCCCTGGAAACTATCAACACCCTTTCCACACGTTAATCAATACTGAAGGTGCTAGCTTCATTGGCAGTCCACCCCAATAAAGACATATGGGTGCATTCATCACACTTTAGGAGTTTCTAAAATCTTCACATTCTAAAATGAAGTTTGGATCAAGTTTGCAGAATGGTTTTGAAGTAACACATTCTAGGAATTGTTTTGTCTGTATCACTTCTGAGGTATTCTAGTACTTTAATAAAATCCTTCAAAATACAGAAATATTTTCCAGACATCAAGTAATTCTTCAACCAGCTCCATCTTTCTTCTCAGTAAAATGAGTAGATAAGTAACTGAATACCGTAATGTTCCTACCCAATCTATTTTTAAGTTGGGGTAAAAGAAAACTAAGCAGTATCAGTATAGACTACAAAAACCACGTAAGTTTCTTGGTTAGTTGCTACAAAAAACTCACAGTCCATCATACAAAATACAGTCTTCATTCAAAAAATTAGGTATTTTATACAGCAAATCAAGTAAGAAAAAACAAAGCTCTTGTTTGATTCACTGGCATGTTAGCACAGATTCTGAATAAAGTTATATGATAGTCTCAGAGATTTATTCCTTGACCAGAATACGTAAACTTCTCCTTGATGTCAACTTTATTTTAGACATTCAATGCCTAAAATTAATGAAATTTTGCCTGAGAAATGCAGTAAGAGATGCTACCAGCCTACTTTTACCAATAAATTTATGAATTCTAACATACTTTTCCTCTGCACATCTCTAACATACGTAACTGATTGTGCATTAGAAAAATTCTGCAGATGCAAATATCTAACAGAGGAAGCATTTAAAGAAGTGATTTACTAAGCATTTTTAAATATCAGTAATTTAGAGCCTAGTAGAATGCAAAGTCATGAGAATGCAACTAATGATCCTGGAGCTCAATAAGTCATTACTAAAACTAACAGGTGAATAAAAACTTAAAGATCAACGATAATAAAACCCCTACTAATATTTAATTACTTAATAATGAATTATAGTATTCAGACACCTGACATGTAGTTATGCTTTTGCATGATTGGCACTGTCTAACCAGTAATTCAAAGAATAAAATAACATTTATTCAATATAGTCCTGCTTTTTTATTTCTTCAAAAGTTCATATTGTTCTATGGTGCTGGCTTCTCCAGCAGATCTATTGCCTCTACAGCTGAACCTAACTTGCAGCAGACTGGGGAAGAGTCAAATAGTAAAGATCGTTAAATGTCCAAGGAAAAGGTCTTGCAGTCTGCAGGAAATCTGCAGCAAGTATTTTCTTAATGTCTTGCTTTTTAAAAAATGTTGATTTTACTGAGCCCCAGTAGAGGGAAGCCAATTTCTGCCACTGCTCAGTCACCTCATTGTCATCTAAAGATGGCATCAAAGATGAAGGAAGCACTCACGTAATCCAAGTTACAGCTTTAGGCCCTCATAAAATTTTAAGCAAAGAGTCTTTTTATATTTAAAAAACCATAAACTGGAATTTCTGTTGGACGTTATTGATCTGCCACCTCACAGTTCATCCATTTAACCAGTAACAGCAATGCTTTATACAAAAGTATTAATTCTACACAGAGCCAAATTGCAGAATATTCTATTAAATATACAACTGAATCCAGTATTATGAAATATGTATTTTGAAGTCACTTCCATCATTACTGCAAAATGATAGGGACTAAAACCTCCCTCAGGCTTTGCAAATACATCCCTCTCACTTACATGCACATACACAAAAACAGCCTATTCACTATCCAGCTATACATGACAGCAAGTTGTATGTCACTTTTATGCCACCCATCACCAATATGAGCCTACAGAGATAGAAAGATAGCTATGTATATATGCTGACATTCACATTCTGTACCTCTAAATGGCCGTCATCTAAGTCAGATAAAAAGAAAAAGAGAGGGGGAGAAAAAAAAGCTGACTATGAGCATAAGCTAAAATATTGCCAGAGAGGAAATAAACTTTCTTTCAGGCTGAGAAAAGGATGAAGGAAGAGACCTATCACAAAGTTGTTAATATAGTTGAAACTGAGCCTAAGAATCACACGCAGTAGGGAATCTCAACCGAAAAGGGAAAAAATCAATGACAAATAAGATGGCTTCTTCACCTCCAGAGTTCCAACCAAGTGAGACTATTAGAGAAACTACAGTAGGCCTCTATCAATTTTTATATGAAATTTTCACATTTCAGCTCATTCACAAGCGTTCAAAACTTGAACACTCAAATACCCATAGCTTTTCATCAGGTACATGTAACAGACAAAAAAACTCAGCAAAAAATATTTACTCCAGGTTGGAAGTGGTGTTCTCATTCAAGTCCTATGTCCTTTTATTTATAACATAATAAAAACATATATGGCAATAGGAACAAAGATCAAAGACTGTACCCATCTACTCAAGATTAACCAGTGTCTGGAAAACATCAAACATCTTATGCCCACAACAGTCTTATTTGTTCTATAAGAAAATTCCTTCTTAATGTGCTAAATTGTCTGAGTATGATGATGAAATTCCTTCAATGGAATCCTATTCCACAATGTCTGCATCTCATAAGCAATACAGGAGGGTCCAAGAAAACTAAGATAAGGAATGGCCATTCCCAACAGCCTGACGGAAGAGTTGCCTGAAACATCTATGGAAACAAAACTATCTAATAGAGAATTTGAAGATCATGTATGTTTTAAATTAGTCAAAATCAGCTGGACTATCTTTACTTTGCTATGAAACATAATGTAAAGGGATTCAAAGAATGAACTGAAGGGATTTCATAAATATTTTCAAGAATTACTGTCAGCTTCTGTACAGTTATAAATGCTCAGCTTGATGACTAAATTGGAATATTATGGCTTTCGTTAATAAAAAATTAGTTCTGATTGAGTGTTACCTGAGTATTAATTAATCACTGTAGGTAAATTCAGCTCTGTGCCAGTAAGTCCTATAAATTTTTTTTATAGATCATTCTGCATCATACATCATTCTGCATCTAAAGAAGCTAGTGTCACCCTTTACATTAGCTGCTTCTTTCCTAGAGCCACTTATCAATTCTTAAAGACAAAAAAAGAACGAGGACAAATTCATCATGATACCAGAACTAAGGAAATTCTTTTGTCTCACCAAATCCTGGCAACTTTAATAAACATCTAGCCTCACATGGGTATTTCTTTAAAGGGATCAAGTACAAGAGCTAAAAAGTTACTCAGAGTTCCTTGACATTCAATCTGTATGGCAGTACATATTTGACACAACATACCTGGCAAGCAAGGCAAGAAATTTTTTCTAAAAGTCAACAGTTATCGATTATGAACAGGAAGGAAAATACTCATCTGGAAAATACTCTCCGAGTCCAATCACTCTGCAATAGGCATTGTAAGGGAAATGAGTGTCGTGAATTTTAGAGAGAGGATAGTTGTAGCACTGAAAAGTTTTCACTTTTGTTTGCTGAAGGAGGGGAAGTATTAGCTGCTGGTCATCTCTCGTCAAGTTGAATGTTTTATTTAAAAGTGCCACAGTCTGTAGTAGTACCTAAGTAATTATTACCTGCTTTCCAGTGGCGCATTACTGCCAAGGACCCAGCTGTCCTGCAGCTGGACTGACTCAGGTGTGGTTTGCAGCTCGGCGGGCAAAGCAGCCGGCGGGGCCGGACTCTGATTCCTCCTATTTGTCAGTGAGTTTCTGTTAAGTGAGGTGATGGATGGGTGATGCTGTGCTGAATGTTGCTTGTGAGAAGGTGGCAAAGGCTGCAGGGTCGACTGGCCTTGGTTATTTGGAGGTTGTTCTAAGAAGAAAGAAAATTAAAGTTCGTTATACACCATCTTAGCATTTGCTACAACCAAAGCAGAATGAGAAATTCAACATAATCCTACCATCTAATATATTTGCATATTATTCTATTAGCAGACATTCAGTGACATTCTCTAAGAGCAAGTTTACCCTTGATACACAAAGTTCTAATTAATATACAACAGATGGTAAAATTGCTTTTGGTTTTAATTTGTTTCTTTTTTTTTTTTTTTTTTAATCTGGTTTTATTAACACCTACAGAAAATAGCATCTGACAGATCCCCTAATGTGCTTTTAGATTTCAGCTTTTTTTAACAAACCAACCCTGAAATTAAATGGGTAATTTCAGTAGAACACAAAGGTTTTCGAAATGCATATAATCCCTGTAATTATTTAATGGAATTTTTAAAGCTTATTTAACTGCAATAAATTATTACAAGCTAGTTGCTAAACAGCAGTAGACTACTCTAGTTTAGCGCATTTCAAATAAGGCAGATCTGCACTATGATCTGCTAATAGATGCTAAGTATTCTTTAGCAGAAGGTCACTCTGTGAAACAGATGTTGCTTCATGGATATTTAACAGACTGAATCACATCTGATTACAACGTCAGAAGACTCATATACTTAATGACCGTCACATCCATTAGAACACACACAGAACAGATTTTCTAATTTCACACTACGCAATATAACTACAGTTTGGAGTAAGTCACAGGTGATCTGAGAGTCAGGCCATCAAAACAAAAGGAAATATTTTTTGACTTAACCAAAGCACACAACACCCATAAAGCTTAAAAGCAAAACCTCAAAACAGCAAAACCCACAATCAAATACCTCCATCAATTAGTTTTAACAATCTTTTCTGTAAAATCAGAGGTAAATAAGTCACAAATATAAGACAAACTTTGCCATACAATACAATGAACACAAAATTAAAAAACCCTCATGACACTTCACTTATTGTGATTTAGCAATGACTGATGACATTTATAAATGTAACACTTAACAATACGTAATTCAAATTGCAATCTATTTCCTAAAATAACGTAGTAGAACATACCTAATAATACAAGTTCAAGTCTTAAGCAGAGCCAAAGATACAGGGCCTGCACTTCGCTCACTATGTAAATTCTTTCACATACTTTTAAAATTAGTTGTTTGATCTTCATGAGCAATTCCCTGTTTGAAACTGGTTATTACTGCAAATTGTTACAAACCCAATAAAATAATACCTCGGTGCAGAGTACACAGGAAAAGTATTTCTGTTGAAACAGATGTTTCCAATAACTTACAGGTGACTACTATAAAAATAACAGTGAGCAATTTCTCATGTGATGAACATAAGAAAATCTGAGAATGTTAAGGAATAGGCGTGCTAAGCTTAAGCAGAAAAATCTAGCCTTTGGAATAGTTTCCTTTCTGAGAAGCCCATTCTCCTTTCCAGTTATCTTGTGTGGTCAACATCACTTTTGTCACAAACAACAGCAAATCTGAACCTGTCATTAAAATAATGACAGCATTTACATTGCCAATAAGGTTTTCAACACCAAATCCCTAATACGTTAATGAAAAATTGCGTTCCAGGAAGGATACAACTGATCAGCTTGGTCTTTACAAACACTGACACAAAGGGTGACACCGCATGTGGTTACAATCACTATCAAGGGCTTCAAGCCACATTTCAACACACCAGCTAAAGGAAAGTAGACAGACTAACACTAGCAAAGACTTTTTTCCCCGCCTACTTAAAACTTTATCTGATTTAGATTACAAGCTATTTATTAGCGAGTGCAGAATTAACTGTGGCCCTGTATTTTATAATGTATATATATGTATAAAAATATATACATGCACACATACCTGTGTAAATATTTATACATATGCATAAATGCATTACACATGTATAAATGATTAACACTACAGAAAAAATTGAAATTAATATTTAATAATTTTCATTAATTTATTTTTAATCAGATAAATTACCAAAATTGCCTTAAGGACCTGACTTGTTGTCTTTGTTACTCCCTTTTTTGACTATCCCACCTGCCTAACCTTGTTGAGCAGTGCTGCCATGATCAGTGCAACACCATCCTCCTCTGCAGCTCCTACTGGCTGAAACGGTATTCTGACATCCCTCTGCATTTATTTCTCATTTAAAATCTCAGCTGAAAATCAATCTTTTAATCTACTGTTTTTAGTACTAAAGATCTTGCACCATCCTCTGCTAAAGACAAAGCAGAGGATAAAACAGCGTTGCTCTCTTGCCCGAAGGAGGGTGTGACTAAGGGGACTATGCCAGGCCTGCAGGTGTGTCTCAGGTAGACATCAGACCTTCCCCCACACTCTACCAGTGAGGAAGATGGATAGTAAAGGCTCTGTAAAGGATATTTATGCACTCCTCAAATAAATGCATAGACCTAGTAAGCGCACCGGTAACATGATGGAGGGATGAAACTGAATTCCTCAGCCCACAGGCCAGCTACTCAGGCCACTGTTTTGGATTTAGATTATTCCCCCCGAAATTTACTACGAACCTACAAAGCCCTCTTGCTATATAATGTATAAACATCACTAACACTGAAACTACAGAGTAACATAAAATTAATTAAGAGTTTTGGGATGAGCTTGTAACCATAAGGCACAGGCTAGAAGGGCGCTAGGAGAGCAGAGTAAGTACAACTTCTCAAAGACCGCACATCCTTGAAGCCCACTGGCTCTCCCCATAGAATACTGCCAGGTGACATTTTTTAGTGTCCAAGGGTGACTTCAAGTGGCAGGAAATCTACAGTCTCCACAGAATCAGAAATTCCTGAAAAATCTGGAATGATTTATTCCTCTTCTAATTATGCAAGAGCTACAGGTAGAATTGAGCCCAACAAGATTAATTTTCCATACATCAATAGAGCAAAAATCTATATTCCTCTAAATTTCCTCAGTCCTATACTGTCATTCTGAATAAGAGATCACCGACAGCTGCTCTTTTGATCTTTTCTTCAACCTGCCAGATTTCCTGAATCCACAGTTCTTCTGATCGCCATGCAATTTCTAACAGAAACTTCAATCTTGCACCCTGATTTATGAGGAAGATATCACAACAATCATGTTTGGAGCGCTGTTCTTAAGACAGAGCCAGATTTCCTTTTTTTACTCATCTTTTAAAGAGTTAATTGCCGAAGAACAGCTTTCAGCATTACTGTGACTTTCACACAAAGCTATCAGTAGGACCTAAGTCTCTCAACATACCTGTGACACTATGAAAATATTCTCATTGCACATGAAGGAAAATGGAGTCACATATGTTAAGTGATTCACACAGGTCTCCTGAGAAATCAGCATCACAGCCAGAAAAGTACTGTTTTTTTGGTTTTCATAATTAAGGAATTGATAAAGACAATGGGAGTTCCATGACACAGATTTGTACTTCATGATCCCTGCAACACTTGAGACTACTCCTGGTGAAAATACTCCTGCATGTACCACGATGGCCAGTATTGAGAGTCTGTAACTCTTCCCTCCTCTCTATCAATCAGCTTATTGGAAAATGGGAGTCCTAGAGGAAAACAGTTCTTCCCTTGGTGAAAAGATCAGCGGTCCTGGGACTTGGCCAGGGCCCTCACAACAAACCATGCACCGGAAATTTATTTCTAGGAGACTACCACGAAGAAGAAAGAGCATTCAAATCTGATGCAGTGCAACTGTGTTGAAATACGTAAAAACTATTGCAGAAAGCTACAGTTGCTTTGCTTTAAATTGGATTTTAAATGCTATCCTAATTGCTTTAATCTAAATGAGAATGTCTGGTTCACACTAAAAATAAGCAGGTACGAGTACAGGTGGACTTACGTTTAAAAATAGTAAATTTTAATCAAAACTTTGTTTGGTCTAGACCCTAATGATTGTAGAGCAATCCCATTCATTTTAAAGAGAAGACTGCTGTTGCAAGAAGCAAATGTAAATTGGCACAGCAACTAGCCTGTGCATTCAAGTTGTTCAGGTGCAACAGAAAAAGTCCCACATTTTTGAGGCATTTGCTGCATAAGTCAGCATCAGGTAATTATGCATGCGAACATATGTACAGAACTTGGAAAAGTCACAAGAAATCGGGTAGAAAGCTGTCTTACTACAGTTACATGAATTTTTCAAAACATATTTAAATTGTTATTTACCCGAGGGAGCACAGTGAAGCAAAGCAGTGATTTCAATTGTAGAGGTAAATCATATGCACCCTGTAGCCTTTCACAAAATCTTTTTCTTTTTCAAAAAGTAATTTACATTTAATTAATTTTATCATTTAGTTGTTACAGATTTTGAACAGCATATGAAACAATACAGAGAAATGAATACATGAAAGAAAAAACTAAGGAGAGACATTTATGAGAACTACTGCCATTTGGGGGAAAGGGGTTAATTCAGAAGGAGGAAAGCAGGCCAAGTACCCATGAAAAAAAAGTAATTTGTTGCACATTGTGTGTGATAGCCTTTCTACAACAGACAGATCACTGAGACCTGTCAGCTAACTACTCATCCAGGAAAAAAAGGTGATTTTCATTTGATAAGGATTAGGCTTTTTAATAGTGTATAATTAACATTAACTTTAAGTTTCCATGACAAACACAAAAGCGAAGACTTCCATTATGATATAAACATTGCAAATGTGAATATAATGTAATTCAATATCTATGTCTGTGACAGTCTTAACTCTTTCTAGTCAGGTTGCTTCTTTTTTCCTCTCTTTTAAAGAGAGTCTCTGCCATGGTAAAGCAAATATCCAGAATATATACCAGAATTAAGAAGCTGGAATAGACTGACTGGTTTAGAGAACTGGTAACAAAAAAGATAACCTTTCATTTCCAAGTCACCGGTCCCTGGTTACTTGCAGTCAAAAGTAATTTCCATAAGAACTAGTTTGATTTCCTCAGTAAAACACTTTGATGGACTTGAAATTTCACCTAAGTGACATATAGACGTATTTCCAAAAGTATGGTAAGCAAAAGTGGGATTTACCATGGAAATCCCTGCAAATTCAAGAGACTGGGTATTAAGGCTTAATTATTCCTAGAGCTCCCAAAGGAGCTCTTTTTTTTTAAGTCCTTGCTTATGGAGGGGTAAGACAGACTACCTGTACCACTATGGCCAGGGCTTCAGTGATTCTTCAGGCAAGCAAAACCATTCACTCCGGAATTCTCTGGTCTGGAAGCACCTTTCATGAGAAGCTGTTTTTAATTAATGAAAACAAAAAGAATGTTATAGGTTTAGAGAAAAATTGTGTATTTAAGTGTTCATTTGTAATTAGGCAGATCTGCCTTTTGAATGAACCACTGTTTCAGTGTACCTTTTCTGCCACAGCGTGCAAGACTCAAAACTTCCTTTCTGATCATTTACGACAAACTATAGTGGTGATCCAAGATAACTTGCTGTTGGTGCTTCTTTTGTGGTTAAGCCCAAGTATTTGTTTAATCTTATCCATATCCAGTTAGGTCTGCCCTGCCAACTGTTTAAAGGATCCAAACCACACAGTCAAACCAAGAACTGAGGTGACACAGCACCTACAACCACAAGAGAGCCCCTTCACTCTGATTTGTTGTCAGCCTGCACTATCCTTTTCTGCTTGCTTCAGAGTTAATGGACATACAGATGGAAACAGAATTAACCCACAGCCACTGCTGCTGACTCCCTCCTGAAGCACTGTGCTTCTGTGCTAGCTCCGTGCTGACAAGAATGTGGAGAAGTGACAAGGACACTTTGATCAAGATATACATCTTGTGTGTGTGTGTATGTGTGTACTATTATAGTATAAAATAGGAAAAAGTCATACAAGCAGCTTGATCAAAGTGGGCCAGTGTTTGTCTCCTCATCAGTACGCTGCCTGTAGGGTCTGACAACCTGTCAAGCTACCTGGGAGTGAGAAACCACCACTGAATTTAACTGCAGGATATGCTCTGTAAGATTGCATCACTTTGCTTATGCATCCTGAGTTTGGAAGAAATGATAAAGAAAATCTGAACTTTGTTATTCACATTACACATTTTTAAAATCTCAACATTATTTTACTTTTTAAAGGTAAATAAACACTTCTGCTGTGAAAGGGAAGAAAGACTTATTTGATTCTAGAGGAACTCAAAATGGTCTCATGGTGCACACGTGGTAGAAGACCTACCAGATGACGAGAGAAGTAGCTGGAGCTCCCTGGAGGACAGTAGGATAGTCCATAACATGTAACACTGGTATTTTAAACCACAAAGTACATGTTGAGAATTTCCTACACCCTATAAGGAAGCTGCTCTTTACCAGTTTAACATACACTGGAAGACAAAGGAATGAGTCATGCACAAAAAATGCAATCTTTAGGAATTGAAGAAAAAATATTTTTACCAATGTCTTTCAGATGTGCCATCTACAGGAGTGTTACTTCAGGTCAAAGGCACACCTGTAATTTTGTCTCTCCATTCTGCACCCATTTTGCAAAGTATTTCCCCCCAACAACTTCCTACTGATAATATCTGTGCATGCTCAGCTCCGTTTCACAATTCAGTTCTCCATAATGTTTTAGAAAACTTACTGCAGCAAACAGAAACCATCAGTTACTAACAATCTTTTCACAGAAACTTTGTAAAGTGTATTAACTGAACTTTAAACATACTTGAAAGACAGAATTTTTTGTCCCCGGTATTTTTAGGATAAACAAGCCCTATATGTACACCCTATATGATATGTGACCCTGTGAAGATAGATAAAATAACTTTCTATTTTATGGCATTTACTTTGAAAATCTGATTAAGATAGATGTCTCTAGTTTGTAATTCTTCAATGTCATGTTGTCATAGTTCCCATCAGCAAGATGCTTTAAAGGCTTTCGATTAATATTGCATGCCAGAACTGAAATTACATCCTTTGTCGTTTAGTTCTTAATGGTGCAAGTGATATCTATCAAGTAGTGTTTTATGAAGCATGTGTGATTTTTATTACAGGCTGTTTTCACAAATCTTCTTCAGGTTTCAGAAAGACCGTTCATGGTTCACAACAAATATGCCCTGCATTTAAAGTCATGCCATTCTCAAATGCAAAATAAAATTTGGAGTTTTTCAGTGAGGTTTATTAATAAAACAAAACCTCCTCCTCAATTTAAATATGTATATAATAATCTTAATTAGCAATGCAAAAAAAATTACCGTAAGCCCCTCAAGTCTGCATAAGAACTACACAGTAAAAAACCAACACAAATGTAAATCATGTATTCTTTTCATAAGTAACAGGTTGTTTGCCAAATGTTATAAGTGCCTTAATTTTTAAAATGTAGGTGACATATAGGTAAGTCAAAAGATAAAACATTCCCCCATAATCCAAGTACAATAGAGATTTTCAAGAAGATGCATGTAGTTAAAACTTCTTCAGTTTACTGGAAACCCGATAGTTGGGGTAGTTGAGAAGGAAACTTAGGTTTGGTTATTTTTGGTCAACTTGCCGTTTAAACAAAAATGTGCAAAGTCAATAAAAATTAGGTCTTAGAGGACACATGAACAGAACACATTTTTCAAATATTTTTTTGTCCAAAGACATAAAGAGCTTTCGCTTGATACCTAACATAGTAAGGCAAATACACTGTGGGAAGAAATACTGCCCATTGAGAAGAAAGCAGGCATTTCTTCCACAGATGGTGGTGAAAGGAAAAAATCAGAGGATTTACTTCTGAAAGGTTTATTAAATGTTGTTTCCACTCTCTGTTGTTCACTGTGGGAACTGAACCAGCTTACTTTTAAAACATTTTTTCCATTAGCTGGAATCGATTCTCAAAGCATTCCAACATATCCACCTCCAGCCTGCAACCACTTCATTAACCCCTTCAATACGTATGTAACATGCGGTCAATATTATGGCAGGCAAAATCTATTTCATTTAAATACCATACACATGCCTTCTTGCCCATAGTACCATATAAGAGACTAGCTAACGGAAAGTAGTTACAAAAGCGTATGGGGGGAAAGAGCGCAGGTTGGGAGAACAAATTCACCTGGATCAAGGAAAACCGATGATGATGCTGTCATCCACAAGGCAGACATTTTAAGTAACAAAGTAAACCGAAACTTTGAAGGTTTTCCATGAGTTGAGGATGGTTTAATCACATTATGAAAGCTGAAACAGAGATAAATATTTCAGCTTCAGTGAAAAAAGCTATAGCGGAACTAGTTCAGCAAACAACCTTCCTAATAGTGGTCTCTTTATCCCCAGAGGGATTTAAGAAGAAAGATGAAAAAAGAAAAGTACAGAAACACTGCTAAAGTAAATTGAAATTTAATCTGCTGGGGTAACATACTTATGATCTTGCTTTACAAGAAAAATAAAGAAAAAAACAACATAAAAAGCATGATGGCAACTGTGCACACAGAATGAACTAGAAACAACACTGTACTTACAATCCTGCTGTCTATGTGAACAGCATCTCCTTCCACCTCAGGCTAACCCACACAGTAGTTAGCAGGCATACTAACAGACATTATTTCTATTTTCTTTTTAGGACCTGAGGTCTGTGAAACCAAACAAAACCCTCCAAGGGTAAAACGTCGTCGAATGACTTCCAACAGTTTACCCGGAGATCAAACTGGGAAAAGATCACATGGTAAGAAATGACAAAAGCTTGCTCACTTGATACACAAAAGCAATGTTCAGCTTGCATTATGCAGCAAATCAAAACGTAATAATGCAAACGTCAGTGGTGTGCTCCTGTCTTGGCTTCCCTGCAGTAGGATTCTGATGTTTTTTGGAACTGTGGGCTCAGTTTTTTTCCCTGGGGGATAGCAGTCTCCCAGAGAAATACTCCCTGTGGCTGAGGATCACCAAATCCACAGGCTTCACTTAAAGTCACACTTGTTGCTATACAGAATAGACTTTTCTGCATCTTCATCAATCAGATCATCATCTTCCTTGTTGAAGAAATTGAGAATTGAGGAAGTTATGCATTTATTGCTAGCTTCAGATAATGTTCTTTCCTGATAACTCATGGAAATCAGTGGAGAAATAAGTTTTGACTTCACAAATTGAAGGCTAGCTTTTTAACCATTCAGGTTTTCATTGAAAGAAAACAAAAAATGAAACAAAAATGGAGAAGTCTGGCTGGAAGACTTTGTAGGGCAAGAAAAAACTCAGCTTTCTAAGCAGATGACAGTGGACTGAAATCAATCTGAAAAATCTTTGAGTACATAGCCAAAACCTGTCTGTAAAACACAGGTAAAATGATAAGGAGTATCCCCTTTCCTGCTTTTCTTATACTGTACTTTATGTTTATACCAAATACAGATAGCCATTTAATTTCAACAGCAAAAACTGTGATTTATTAAAAAAATATTACAAAAAAAGAAGGACCATGCTTTAGCTGTAAGCTAAGTTCTATAATCCTGATTCAGGCAAAATGACAGTGTGTTAATATATGTACTCATTTCATACCACATGTTTAACTAGAGTGCAGTATGGATTGTGCAGTCTGATGCATGACTTCTTAATAGATTTCCTAGCATTTTCAAGAGTTAGATAATTTTGGTTGCCATCCAAAATCATTAATCCAAAGTGAGCTATGACTGTATGTTTTTCTTTGTCTTCTACTTTTATTTCTTAACACTTCCAAGAAAAATTATTTGCCAAAGCTATTTATTTTAGAAGCACAGTTACTACCGTACAGGTTAAAAAACCCTGAACTTTCAAAACCCTTAACCTGAAAAAATACACTCGTCATGATTATGTAATGCTTTTAGCTGACACAACTAGTGCTGCAAAAAACTGCCTTTCTTCCCAATAAATAAAATAGCATCTAAAGGCTCTTTTAATACTTACTAAACCTGACTTCTGACATACGGTTGACATTCGTGAAGAAGGAGCAAGTCACTAGATTTCCTTAATTCCAAGAGACAGGGGGAAAATTCTACAACTAATTAAGACAACTGAATTTTTGTCAAGGACTTGTTAAGGTTAATGGTGCCTCTTGAACATTTTGTAAATTTACAAATACAAAAGCAGTCTGAAAGGCCCCCTAATTAGTTCATTGTAAGTGATAAAATTCTTGACCGATTTCTGCATGCTCAGCCTTGGCTGGGAACACAAGGCCACACTAATAAAATCTGTGAAAGATAAGCCAGGAATGGGAAAACACAATATAAAACTTCTAAGCACAAATAGGTGAGTTTGGTTCATCAGATTTGAGAGAACTCAGATAAGAGGGATTCATGTTTTGCTTTGGAGGAAATGAAAAAAGAACAGGGGCAGTGAGATGAAAAGAAAACCATGGGGGAAAGAAGTGGTAGAACTGTACAGAAAAGAGGTTGAATGAGTAATACACAGAGATGCAAAAGTGAACAGCTAAGAGAAAAGTTCTAAGAGAAATGGGAAAGCATATACAATTTTATTAGAAAATCATAATAACCAAACTTTGATGAAAAACACAGAAGTGAGATGTGTACTCTACAGCCTTGACTTTTAAAAAAGGAGTTTAGTCCTGGCTTTTAGAGTTAAAGCTAAAAATTCTTATAGACTGCAGCTCAGATCTTAGAGCAAGAGAGAAATAAAGCAGTAGGTCACCAGATGAAGTTTTGTCTCCAGATCAATTAATTAATCTAGCTGTTATCAAGTATAAAGAATATGCAGATCATGAAAGAATGGATAAGAATAGGGATTCAAGCTTCTGAAATAGGTTTTAAATACTTTTTTCTTTGAACTGTGTCAGGGAAGAGAAAGGCATGAGGGGGAGGCCTCCACAAGAGCAAACTGAAGAACTATTGTTCTCTAATGACTTTAAATAAGTGTTTTAGTCTTAAACGTGAATTAGAATTTTGCTCTTTTTCCTTATGTTAAAAAAAAAAGAAAACCCACAAACCCCCTCTTGATTTAGTAAGATATTACTCTATTCTAATGACAATCAAGACTAGTTAGGTATCAATCAAAAAGAACAACTCAACTGCAAAAGATTTCTTAAAAGATGTTCTAAGTTTCCGCTACAGCTGTTCCCCTTTTCAGAAGGAAGGTAAGAGTCATTAACCCTCAAATCAAACATAAACTTTGAATTGCTGAGTTGAAACAAAAACTACCTTTCAGTCAGACTGTCGAAGTTCCTCTAACTTATCAACAAAAGTCTCCCATGTCTAGCATAGCATTTGAAGTCAATCTATGATAATTTCAGAGGTATCAGTGGACATGGGGAATGATTTAGTGTTCATTATTTATTCTGCAAATGCTGTGAAGGACAGCAGTAAGCTGAGTATCTTAGACAGTACTATAATGATAATAACCAATTATGTCCAATAATAAAAAGTGATGAAATTCCAGAAATTTTCAAAAAATTTATAAAACACAGAAAATTGTGAAAATCAGTCTTTCTTACATTTAAATTCCATATATATTTTCATAAATGACTGTAGGCTTTGCCTTTTCTTGTACATATTTTCATTACGTCCTAGCTATGCTGCTGCTCCAAAGCTGTTTCCAGCAGGTGACCTTTCACATCAGTTTCTAGCTAAACCCTATAGTTTCTTGCCTGCATCGATTCACATCATAGTAAGCTCTTCCTTTTAATAACACTGCTGTAGTTCTAAGACAGACACCAACAGAACAGATAATAGGTAGAGAAGTCCAGCTCACAACTACACCCTTTGATTTAAGTAGCCAACTAGTATACACATAAAGACTCCAAAAGAGCAGAGCTAAAGTAAACGTTTTTGAAACAATGGCAAAACTACAGAAATACACACAAAGTAAATCACCACCATGGTGCAGTGAAAAGTGATGAAATCTCCCATATACTGTTAGCAAATGCAAGTTGAAGTCCACAATGCTCCTGCCTTCTAAGCAACTGCAGCAGAAAAAGAGACATTACTGCTTCTTCTGGGGTAAGCAAAAGCTGAATAAAATGATTCATCACAATTCTACGTCCTTCTGGCAGAATTACAAATTCTGCATATTATTTAGTTCTTAAAAAAAGATTGATCTGAAACCTCCTAATAGTAATCTAATTTCTACATAAACAGAATTTGAGTTTCAAATGATTTGATGTGCAGAAAGCATGTAAACTCCCTTTATACCTAACAGCTGTCATTTCACCAGTTACAATTTTGGCAAAAGCATTTCTTGGTGTGCTGGGAGACCACTTATAAAGACAGCTTGCTTGCCACGTGACACTGATTTATAAAGCAAGCTATGCCACAGTCAAGGGAGACAAGATCGTACGCAGACATAGAGCCAGAGGAGATCTGAACGGTTGGAGGCTCTGGAAGCCTGCTGCCTTCTACTTGTGGGGAAACACCCCTCTATTTCTAGCATAATCACACCCCCTCGGCTTGAACACATTTTCCTGGACCATTTTCTGGTTAAACTATCATATGGGAAAATGCCTTTCTTGTTGTCTTCTGCTGTAACCCCAACAGTGGCGACAACCAACCCGTGTGTGGGGGCGGTCCCTGACTGTGAGGGAAACAGATGGTCTCTGGCTGAGAAGTCTGATATTTAACATGCTTTTATAACTACTACCAGGGGCTAAACCCAAACGTTTCAGGAAGGAGAACTGTCTCGTGGTAAGACGGCAGCAGAGTAAGTCAGGAAATCTCTTTATTCCTGGCACAGCCAGTGGCTTACCGCATGATCACAAGCAAGCGAGAACCTTTGTATGTCCAGCAGTCTCGCCGCTGAAGCTGGTTAATGATACCCACCAAGGCTGCAGGAATCAATTATGTGCCCAACAGCTCTTTGCTGCTCTTGAAATGAAAGATGTTCCACGGGTGACACTTGAACGGATACAGCAGAGGTGAGTAAAGGTTCTCCCGCTCTCATACTGAATTTAGATGAAGAGCACGCAGACCCATGTGTTTGAGGAGAGAAGGAAGGGTACACTTTGTGTTCTGCTGAGGGGCGACCCCACACTGCTGCCCCAAATTGGGGCATGGGAGAGGATATTCACAATATGAGATTTTTTCTGATACACATCAAGTTTCCGTCACTTTGCCACAGAGCGCTGTGGGTGAGGAAGTGCATGCAAGAACTCCCTACAGCCCAATTTCCCTGGCTTCATGCAGGTGTGTGAAAATTTCACAGGTGCACCCTTCCGCAAGGTGCGAGGTTTCATGGGTTACATGTGGCATTACGGAAGAACATTCTGTCTTCTACAAAGATAAACCAACCTCACAAACAAGGTAACATTTTCAGCAAAAGCTACTGGGTCGCTTTACAGTCTCAGGTGAATTAAATCTATCAGAGAGATTCACACTTTGGAAACACACATCTAAAGAAAATAAATACAAACAAACAGTGAAGACTTTGAGATACATTATCTGCAAAAATCACCTCAGAAGCAAATGCTTTTAGAAGCCGCAAGCACAAGACAATTAGTTGCATTTCTGAAAGCTGAAAGTCTAAATAGCTGTCAGCAACTCCACCAGCAAGTGTAAGTTATTTACAACATTAAGCAGACAGATTATCAAGATAACAGAAGCACTGATTAATTGCGTAGCCTAAACTGGCAATAAAAACAGTGTAAAGCCCTGTATGTGTGAATATTTATTTTTAAATAGGTACATTCTGGTTCCAAGTTTTCCTCTTTTAGTTTTTACCATTCAATAATAAGCACTGAATCAAACTGCTCTTTTAATTTTTTAGAACCTTTAAAAGTAAAAACTTGACTGCATTGATAGCCTCAAAAAGACTTCAAATTTCTAAATATCAATGTGCTACTTAACAGAGCCTAAGAGCTATTTTAGAGTTTGCTGCGACAGTTGCAAACTGAGATGCTTGCATCACAGTGTTCTTCCACAACAGCACAAACTTCAAGCCTAGATTCCAAAATATTTTATAGCTCTCAGTAAAGTTTGGGGGAAGACCTTCTAATGAATTTTGGTAACTAGGGACTTCTTCATGGCATGTTGCATATATTAGACACTTTTCTTAATAGAAATTGAAGAATTTTCATATTCAGTGATTTATATTCAGAACCTCTTCCAGCTGTACAAGACTTCTCAAAAAGGAAGGAATAATGTATCTTCAAAATACCTACCAAGCTACCAGCCAGACCTCAATATGCTGGAAGTCTAGACACAAGAGAAACTTAAGCCCTCATCCCACAAAAAATGACAGATATACTTGTTCTGGAACCCAGCTGGCTGTGGTTGCTGGCATGCAAAAAGTCTAACCTTGGCCAAAAGACAACTACATGGATGAGCACGTCCTGGTTTTGACTAGCTCTGACAATAACCACAGGGATCAGTCAGACTGGTAGGAAAGTATATAAAAGGAAGACACTTTCAATGCCCCTGGACCCCATGTTTCACCCAAGCTGAGAGACCTGACATACATCACCTTCCCTGTTTCTTTCCAGTAGGACCCTTGTAGCTTCTTTAGGTAACTGATTATAGTCTATCATGTCTCCAAAACATGAAGTTGCAGAAAAACATCAAGTCTGCCAGAGGCATGATCCCCACTTTACCACAGTTTATATTCAGCCCTCACCCAAATGTAGGCTGTGGGGGCACTACGGAATATTCCTCATGCTATGCAAATTCAAATGAAAATAGTTTGCTTGGACCATCAAAATAAGTGATGAAGTGATGAAGAGATGATGCTAGCTCTTCTCTAGCAAATCCCAAGAAAGAAATTTGATGACTGATGTGCTGCTGCTCATGTCAGCATGGTTTTCTGTAACAGTTACGTGTCCAGCTAATCTTGTGTCAGTTTTCATAGTCCCAGCCAGTCAACTCATTAGGTTTGTGTACATCGGGATGTGTGAACCCCCGCTATGTGATAAACTCTCCAGATATTCCAAGTTGCATTCAGGTATTTGCTGAACATAGGCAAAGATGCCAGATTTACACCCCCTAGAGTTAGTGCTCGGGTGCTTAATGGCCAGGGCTTTTGCTAATACCAGTAGTCTCAATGAGCTTTTTAATAGTTTCCTCTTCCTGATAAAACCAGAGGAATTCTGGTTACTGGTACACATGCCATGAAAGTCAACCCCAGTTGATGTGTGTCTCTTCTAGATCAAAACCAACTTTCACTGAACAGAGATGCATTTCAAGTCTTCTTTTGATTTATGCACATGGAACAAGAAGGAACAGCAGACTAGTTTCTATGTGGATGGGTTTCTCCTCACTTGCAGAGTATCCTCAGTGTCTATCAATGAGTTGCTTAAGGCTATTTCATTAAGGACTGAGCTTAACCATATCCACCATTCTTCTACTGTACTTATCTTTTTTGGTGGGGACAGGGAAACATGTACACACAAAGATCATTACTAAGCAAATAAAAATTTATTAGAAAATCAAACCTCAAAAAAGAATATTCAAGTAAGCTACTAAATTCAGTCTCACTGCTACGACAGTAAGAAGTTCCCTCTTGGCCCTCAATTTCTTTTGCCCTTATAGAGGAACACCTTGAGGAGCATACGGCTCTAGGAAAGGCGTTTACTCTCACAGAATAAAAGAATAATTCAAGTTGTCTTTGATAGCTGCAGCACTGTTACAGCTCTTGGAATATGAATACTTTACAATATACTTTGGATATCTGTGCGTATGCATTCAGAATTACTGTTAATAAAAATATAAATGTGTGTCAGAAGTACATTTTAATATTACTGTATGAAGATTTGTTATACTTGTGACATGTCCTTGCTGTTTACTAGAGCTCAAGTGAGAAGTTACTGTGTCTGGTGTTGTCTGTGATAATTTACATCTCCCTAGGGATAAGGGTGCTAAGCTTTCTTCAAACCACTCATTCTTGGCACCAAAACTGAGCAATTACAGCTATGTCTCACACTTTGTCTTTTAAGGATGTGGCATGTTTATTACTTGCAAGAGGAAAATGACTCCTGCAATGATGTTTTAAAATCACTGGGTTCAGACAAAAAACAAAGTGCTGGCTATAAAAGACAAAGTTAAATTTGTATACAGCATGGAATGTAAGCATAAAAGCCCCAAGCAGAAAAGTATTCTTTTCCTGCTCCTTCTCTTCGCAAAACAGAGGCACTATGGAAATTTACAGTTTGGAAAAGTTTTCACGAAGGTTTTGCCTCTATAGTAATAACTACTGGCTGTTGACTTAGAAGTTATTTAAGATATAATTGCAGATGTACGGTGCAATGATAAGTTGCAGTCTTCAGAACTACAAGAATAACTAATGAGAGCTTGATTCAGACTTCTAACTTGTAAAATCACAGGCCTAGTCCTGCATTGCACGTCTAACACGTTAATGCAAAATTCACAGCAGCTTGAAAAGAGACCACAAAACACTTAAAACCAAAATTTCAATAACCAACTATATGCATAAGTGTAATTAGGAAATTGGTCTTCAGCTGCAAAATGAAAATGTAACACTGAATGCATAAAACTGTCCAGTAAAATATATTCATTGCATCAAATGAAGGATATAATAATTACAAGTACTTTCCATAAATCTGAAAAGTAATGTAATAGAAAATAAACAGCCAGTAAAATATGAACAATTTGGAAAAAAATAACTCAAGCTATTACTTCTGAAATACAAAATTATATTGGTCTCATTAATCAATTCAGAGTGTTGTATTAATGAATAGAAATTACTTTCTTGTAAGGTGTTTCTTTTACTAGGTAGTTTCTTCTACAGTTAGTGTGTCTCTACATACTGAGTAAGAAAACAAGAAAATATCTGTAATTAAAAACAATAAAGTCATAAACAGATTTGAAGGATTATAATAGTAAATGTGAAAACCACTCTGGTTTTCTTTTTTTTTTTTACATTTCTTTATGTGATTGATTGTCAATCTAGATATACCCTGGGTAACTCACATTGTTCTGTTACACAGTGTCTTACTGCACTATACATGTAATAATGACATATTGAACATATGGTTGAGAAACATGATTGAGAAATTCCTAGACTGATAAACTGATAATATAATCACAAGCAAAATTCTCACAAATTTCTAAAATATGACAAGATTAAAAAAAATTATTTTCCTTGTGCTTTAAGAAAAGCAACTTAAATATTCCCCCACCTTTTTTTTTTTTTTTTTTTTTTTTTTGTTAGAAATAATCGCTTTAAGCAATGAAAACCCTTAAAAATGCAAACATCTGGGAAAGGAAAAAACAAAGCACATTGGCAAATCTGTAGAGATAACCACTCAGACACACTGAAGACGTTTCTACCAGCACACAACATAAATAAAAAACACTGAAGAATGGTGAAGGATTTTTTTTTTTTTTTAAAAAAAGAGAAAAAAGACTGACAAGGGAAGGACAGAGACACCTATGAGAAACTCTGTCCTAGGACATAAAAGCAGCAGCTATCCTGCTCTTGCAATTAGCTTCAAAGAGCAATTCCGTTTTTTTTCTGACCATGTTCCAGGGTGCCTCAGAACTATACAGCCCCTTTTTTCTTTCCTTTAAAGTAGACTGGTCCTAACCACACTACTAGAGCACTGGAAGAGATCCTGGAATTGGTTATCTATGCCCCAGGCATTCATCTGCTCTGCGTTATGATGCCAGCTAATTCCCTCTGACCACTCAAGCCCTCTGGAAACCACCAGCACAACCAGAGGGCTGCTTTGCAGGGCTGCCGTACTTGTGCTCGGAGGGTATGTGGCTGAGGGCACTGTGTGCCCCTGAGCAGGTGCGAAGGCATGTCAGGCCCACTCAGATGTTGCTAGATGACTAGTTAGGGTGCTGGGAGCACAACTACTAAATTAATTGCTGGGGAAAATTAACCTCTGAGCTTTCTCTGAGGAGATACATAGCTCCTCCGCTCTATAAGGACTCTCAGGCGTGATCTCACCTGCATGCAATGTGGGAGTCTACACACAGTAATTTTTTGTAAAAGCTTCCATGCACTAGATAAAACACTGACTGTTTTTCCCCGCACACCTAAACTCTTTTTATCCTTTGTCCATCAATTAATCATACATCTCACACGCAGGCACAAATGTGTCACTGCCATTGTAATCATATCCTGATGCCACTCTAATATTATAATACTTCCACTTAAGCGAAAAGCAGTGTTTTACATACAGTGATGCTGTTGAAGTCCTACTTGCTGACTGCCTGTCACCTCTTGAACAAAAATACTTTCTCTAATTGGACTATGTGAGCATTAAACACTACAGAGAACACAGTTCCTAAAACTGTGTTCAATAATTCATTTATATCATTAATCTCTTCAGAGAAACCTCCAATTCCAAACTTGACTTTTGTCTGTTCAAAATCTGACTGTTAAAATATCGTCTAATAGCATTAACAAAATTCCAGGGGGAAAGAAGTAAGACCCTTATTTCTAAAACATATTAATTTCTCTACCAATCCTTAGCTTCAGTTACTTAAAATCCAGCCATTTGCACAATACTGTGCATTATGATCAGGAATATGAAATAAAGTGGAAATAAAAGAGATGGAGAAAATGGTTGGGGAAAAGCACAAATCCAGATGTTAACTTTCGCACAGTGAGTGTAAAGAGCCACTTGATATCAGACTCACACATTAAGGACTCTGGCATTTCAGGTTAAGTGGGAGCATCTCACTGAGAAGTCTGAAATCAGCTACTCTCTGTAGCAAAAGTGGTAACATTTTGGGAAATTAGCGCCATTACCGGTAGCAACAACTCCTTAATTTCTGCTTTTAATCCTCTTAGAAGGATATTATGGTATCCAAGAGTATCTCAGTTCCCTGGGGCAGAACAAGTGGCCCAGCACCCAAAAGGTTAAGATAATTCTGCACTGTTAAAGCCACCTGGGATTGATACTTTTCTGTATCTTTATCTCCCATTGTCCTCTCTGCAACTGCAAATTGGCCCAATAACCACAGCAGACATCAAGAGAAAAGTCTGCTGGGTTTTTTTGATCAATTTTCATTGCTTCTAGCAGCTTTCCTGCCATAGGAGCATAAGAGAGATCAGAAGCAGGCAGGATGTTAGTTTTCATCCCCAATTACAAAGGAACTAGATTTCTTATAAGCATTCATGTTTGTGTTTTTGCTGACCCTTCTACAGATGGCTGGAACATTCTCAGAACAGAAAAGAAGGGTTAAAGAAAATTCTGGATAATGAGGGCTGTAATATGGATTAGAAGCATGATTTTTAATTTTTGTTTCAAAAAACATACATGCTGCATAGCATTCCATTCCTTTAATGTGAAGACACTAGTATTAAAAAAGAAAGACGACATGGCTATCTTAATTATGTAAAACTGTAATTGGCATTTATTGTGTAGGGCTTCAGAGGGATAGGAGCATGGAATGGAAAGCTGATTTTTTCATTACATAGCTGCCCCAAGGCAGATATATTCTGAACAAAGCACCTTTTCATGAGATGTACCTGTCCCATGGAGAGAACAACAAAGGGAGTGAGGAAGGGGAGGCAGGAAGCCTGAACAAGGAGAGAATGATATGAAAAGAGTCCATTAGAAAGAGAAAAAAGGATAAAAGAGAAAATAAGAAGTAGGATGGAGTGGCATGGTATGGTCTAATAAAGGTTAAATAACTTTATCAATAAGAAAAAGAAGCCTTGAAAAGAGAAGGGGCAAAAAGTGGGAAAGGAGGAAATTAAAAGAGCACATTTAAAGGATGAGAAGGATTAAAACTAAGATGGAACAAGAGAAAAAAAAAAAACAAAACATAAACCTCTCCAAAAAATGGGGAGATAAAGGGGAAAAAAAAAAAAAATCACAACCATGCATACAGATCACTTCAGGGAGCAAAGGACTTGCGCTCGTTTGCGTCTGTTGTATCATACATTTGACTCTATGGCATTCCTCAGCACTTCTGCCTGCTTAAAGGAGCATTAAAAAGATGAGTCATCAGGGATGGAGGTAAGGGCATAGTCCAAGACCATCTCTACCTTCTCATCTAAACTCACCTCTTCCCTGCTTTGCCTCAAGGTACCTACCAGCACTTAGGCTCAGAAAGAACCTGGAAAGGACATCTCCCTGACTATTTTTCCAAGATGAGGGGTGGTGTCAGAAGAAACCTTCCCCTAATCAGCTGCATATGCTCTTAGTGGAATAGGGGATTCATGCCTGCCTCTCCTTAAGAGAACTTAACATTTGACACCACCAGAAATTGATGCGGGGTGGCAGATGAGCAGTCCCCATTATTCATTCATTTACTTTTCCACATGGGGGAACTGCGCTTATGATGCCTGCTGACACTACAGCAGTAATGTAGCAATGGAAACCATCATTCATACTATGATAAACAATGAATACACTAAGAAAAAGGGATCTACTTTTGAGGCTTTGATGCATCACCACTTAGCTCTGCTCATATCTCATAGTCACTACTAACACACAGACATGGCATGGGGCAACTTCTTTCCCTTCAGAGATTCAGGTAGTGTAATGGAAACAGCACACCATTTTAGGATTATTAACCTACCCAGCAGGAGCAGAACTTTGCTCTTGGAGGCAGAAATCATGGCAAAAAGCAGCTGGCTGATACTTATGTCTGCAGAGAGCATGTTTTCGTGGTGGAAATACTGGACCTACCACTATTTTTTTGCCTTGCTATTCAACATCTCCCAAGGAACCAAACAGAACTAGAGCAGCACTGATGAAGCAATGAAAGAGCACTGAATCCTGAGGTTCCCATACTTCATAACTCTTCAGAGCTTTTCCCAAAGGCCTTCTGCAGATGCTGCTTAATTGTTCAAGTCTTTGTAACCACAGGAGTATGCTTTTCACATTTCTTTAAATATGTTTTAAGTTCTGTTGTAATCATGGGAGTACAGTAACGGGAACCAGAAACATAAGCATGCAGTAACTACAACTTAATTCTGCCAGCATTTAAGCCTTTATTTGCGCTTGTGTAAACTTAGAGTCACTAATCATCATCACTAAAATGAAAGGTTAATGCATTGATTATGGACTATTTAGTATTCACGTTTTACTATTTCTGGATCGATGTCAGACAGAAATGCTATACTACTAACCATACACAAAAAAAACTAAAAATGTTTTAATCGTTCTCTTGATTTTCTTTCTGCCTTCAAATTTCTTGAACTCTTAGTGGAAGCAGCACCCTATCCATCACTCCAAAATACATACAGAAATACCCGTTAGTTTAAAATTCCAGGTGCAAAATTCATAGTCACTGTCTGCTCCTTCAAGATATGACAGAACAGATTAAATCTGGGGCAGAACACCATACAAGAACATCAACATTGCTAAAGCATGCATGAATGATATGGAAGCTTCCCCAACCTCCCTAGCACAAAATTAGTATTACAGGGTACTTACTTCTAGACAGGTGTGGTTAAAATGCTTAAGTTCAAGCATTTTATTCTTTACTAGCTTGCATTTTAAATCTCTTAAGGAATTCTCCACAGAGAGAGGAAAAAAAATCTGGTCTGTTGTGGCCACAATCATAAAAAAAATAAATTATTATATGGTAATGAAGCAAAGCTGCATCCAAAGTTAAGGCTGAATGAAAAGAACTTCCAGATAAGTTTATTTAACAGGAATTTTGATCTGAGTATTACTTATGAGAAAGCACCGGATAAACCTGGGCAGGCTGTACTGTTTTACTTGGCTATTATTCTGCTAGTCTTTCTCTAGAACACTAGCCATTCTAAGTCTACCTAACAGTACAAATAACTGTAATAGGAGAGAGAAGAACTTCCCTTTCGGGTTCAAAACAGGCCGATTCCTCTGTCCTGCCCAGGAGCGTCCCTCAGGGCCTCCTGTCTCAGAAGACTTGCAAACAGTATTCTGGAGAGCTTTTTGGAAGCTAGAAAGGAGTTTTAAAAATATCTAACTCATCCTCCCTCTCTGCCTTTGGGTTTACTGGCTTAGGCACACAAAAGCCAGAACTCATTACGATAAGGGAAGACAACAAAGACTTGAACAGAAGACTAGATTAAAAGAAGAAAAAATCCAACCTGAGAGAGGAAGAGATCCATACGTGATGCTGTGAAGCATTCTGATGTCAATTATTTTGAGTTATTCATACAAAACTGCAAACAAATAAAAAAATATTCCATATTACAAGTCACTGATTAAAGGCCTTGAGGATTGGGAAGTGCATCTGAAGAAAACCACTGCACTGAATTTTGAGAACTATACATTACATGGCTTAAGTAACAACTTTATATTGTATCTGTTGAAAAATGCATTATAAAGACTTGGGAAAGAATATTATCTTTGAATTAGCCAGGTAAATATGCCAAAAATGATGCATACTTGAACACACATTAAGATCTGAGGGACTTGGAAAGTGAAGTTTATGAGGGACCAATTATTGTTTCTATTGGTGGATACTTTTAATCTGAGCGTTATTTTATATTCTGAGGTCAAGAAGATCAGAACGGTGAAATGCTCTTTCTGATTTTTCAGTACCGCAAAAATTGTTTTTAAGTTAATTAATGAAAAACATATCTTTGGACAGATCACGTGTTCATAATCACAAGCAACTTCTTTAATAATATACTGCTGCTTTAAGAAACCATTATCTTTCAGCTTTTCCATTTTTATCATCCCCATTTAGAGTGCCTGCTGGCAAATCAGCAGCATGTCGGAAACGGGTGAAGAACATGAAGATATACAAGTGTGAATTTCATGAAGTCTGTTGCTCCCACTATGCTATCTACTTTTGGCCAGTAAAACAATGTAAGTACTTAGCTTCAAAACCCCATGTTGCGCATCTCATCCCAGTAGCAATTACAGCAAGAGTCCAGCTGTAAAAACCTGATGGAGTTGCTGTGCAGATTCAAAGAATCAAAAGCGCAATTCATTAGAAGTGCTTCAGTTGCTTTCTGAAGCGTTTTCAGTGCTGGTGTACACAGAGAGAGGGGTGCAAGGTCACCCCTATCCTCACCTTTTCACTGCTCAACAGAGGACAAGGTACCAGAAAGTAACCCAGACTCAAGAAACACCACAGACATATTTAAACCCTTTTCTGAGCACACTGTAGGAGAAAGAAGGGAGCATGTGACAAAAAACTCCTCCACCCTTGCAATCTCTGGATTTAAGAATGAACAGAGCAACAAGCCCCCTTACACCAACTACTAGCAACAAAATCAAGGGAAAGCTTTACCCTTCTTTAAAGCTTTCTGAATGAACTGAAAAATTCAAACAACAGCAGCTGATGTGGCTGGTATTTTGTACTCAGTGATAGCCAGGTCAGCCTTTTGTATATTCAGCTATCACAACGTGGTTTTGTACAAATAAATTCTGTTACGTGTTGGTTGAATAGGTACTGCAGTGTTAAATTAAAGCTTTAAGAAATGCACATGAAACAATATTTAAGAGAATACTTCATGTGGAGTTTCCAGGTTATGGCAATGATGGGAGAAGTTTATAGCTGCTTACCACAAAACACAGTATTTATCAATGCGAAGAAGAGTTGGACTGATGGAAGAATTTACAGTGACTGACTTCCTTTCAATTTGTAAGTATCCTGCACTTACAGTATTTTCAAATTGTGGGGTTTTTTTAATTTTATTTTTTTTTATGACAGCAAAGTATCATGTTACATACACAGAACTGTTCCTTGACACTATAACTTGCTGCAAACTGTTATGGGATTTATCTTCAAGAGAAGAATAGCAATAAAGAGGCAAACGAATTCATTTTTTTCTAAGTGTAGCCAGGATACTAGTGTAAACATACAGAATTCCCACGGAGAGAATATTTTTAGTCCTTTGTAATAAATGATCAGCAACTTAGCAGACAAACATCCTCACCTTTTATTTTTTTTTTTTTTTTTTCCCCTGGCTCAGAGAACATCTCCTACCTATGAATCCTAACGATTAAAATAATTCTACCAATTACTTTGCTACATTCCAGTATGCATAGTCGAGTATGTAATGCAATAAACTATGCCTGAATGGTCTGTTTACCCCACAGCAAGTTACAAGGAAAACTCTTTCCCCTTAAAGGACTTGTCTCTCTGGAGCCAGCAGGCTGGCAAAAAGCCAAGGGAAGCTGGTGCTTAAGCAACCAAGACTGAGCAGTGCCTGTGTGCATTGCAATCTCAGCCAACTGCAGTAAATGTTATTGGAGTTTTTGTGCTGTAAAATTGCTGCTTTCATGCCCACTGCATCTGACAATAGGAATCCTTGGCCTTGCATGAGAGAGGAAGGCTGATGTGCCTTCTAGTCAGATTTCTGCATCCTTAAAAAGTAGGGTTACTGCTCCTGTGTACTCCTAATGGGTTAGTGACAAAGAAATTCATGTCAGTGCTACCTCAGATGCAGAAAGATACTAAATGGAGAAGCCTTTTGTGTATGAGATAGAAGAACAGAGAAATTATGCTTTAAGCATAGTCCTTAAGCTTTTAAAATCATTGATAATATTTTAAAAGTTAAAGGATATTAAGGTGCCAAATGCTTAGCTTTTTACTTTTCATAGCAACTTCGAGATAAGCTCTGTTTTCACAATCATCCAATGCACATCTATTTATTTTTTGCTCAGTGATTCAAGTGCAAAATCCTCAGTATGTCTTCTATCAAAGACTGTGACAAACATCTGCCAGCAGAATTTGCGAGAGTCCTGTTTACTTCCGGCGAGCAGCACGTTTAAAGCATTAAAACATCGTCCTCCAACTTACAGCTAGCAAAAACAGAGTTCAAGTGGAAGCCAAAAGCCAACAAGGAGACAAATCAGATTTTTTATTTCTGTCAAATGGTCTGCTTTTTTGCTACAGGGATTTCTTTCAACATTATAGAATAAAATGTGTGTTACAGTTGCCTTACAACAACTTGACTCCTGTATTAACCCCCAGTGGCAACTTCCATTTAATCCAACAGCAACCTGCCTTTCCTCTGAAGTGCAGAATCAGGCCCTAGCCATCATCAGCATTCAGCAGAACTAAGGAATAAATCAGGTATTTTAAGTATTTGCACAGCTCGCTCTCCTCAATGGTAACTGAAGACTCAATCCCAGCTGAAGGAAGAACTTTTCCAAAATCAACAGGACAGGATATTGCATGTTATCCTTACTAAACTTACACATTTTGTACCAAGCTGGTAGACATTTGGTGCTCTCCAAAGCACCAGCTCCTAACAATGACCATGACTACATAACTAATTTTAATTTAGCTAAAACAAACAAAAAATGAAATGACAGACCAAGCTTTCACAGCTGGGAAAAAAAATAGGACTGTTTTTTTTTTTTTTTTTTTTAATAAAAACCCACAACCCCCAGCGAGAGCTGCCTTAAGACTAAGAAACCAAAAGATAAAAATAAAACTTAAAAAAAGAAATAATCAAGACTTTATCTAAATCTCACAACCTTCAACTCATTCTATGTTTCGGGAAGTAGTTTTGTATTCTCAAAGCTATCAAGGCTTGGTGAGCATTACAGTTGATAAGAAGGGCTTGTAAAACTAAGTTCAGACTGCTGCCACTGATTGATGAACAAATGTAAGAGTAAGATCTTCAGTCCTCTCTTCCTAAATAAGGCTTTTAAAAAAGATTTTGTATTGTGGTACACAGTTAAAAATATTAAACCTTTCCCTGAAATAAAATAATGAAAAAATAATAAATAACAGAGTTTAATGTGATGATGTGAGACTTTGGGGTCTGATCCTGAGCTCACACAAATTATTTGCTGTGTGCTTGCACATCATTTGTACTTCTGGAAGTCAGCCTAAGCAGTAGCTGGGAAAGTCCTCAGCTTTGTAATTTAAAATGAAAATAAAATCTCTATGTGACCATTTCTTTCTCCTTTTCCCTTCTCTATTACAAATTAACTTTTACAATAAATTTGTTAGAGCCTACTTTTCCCCACGAGGGCAATACATCCTCATTCCTGATCGTGACTTCAGGATTCTTCCATTAACAAACTGTAACATAATTTAAATTCAAGCTCCTTATCTTGCAATTAGGAATGTCTGTTCTGTAATCAAGTAGTCAAAGGAAACGATGTGTGTGCAAGCACTGGTAAGCAGGGAAGGGATGCATTTTTGATTCTCATATTCATCTATACTGCCAGGTACATGTTTGTTCAGTTTAAGTGATCTGACGTTTGGATGCCACTTTCTTCCTTCGATAAAACTATCTTCTGCTTTTACATTTCACTGTGTTTCAAAATCAATTTATCTTCACAGATTTTCTTAACTTGCATGATTTTTTGTAATATGATTTTTGATGGGAAAGGGAGGAGGAGAGGAAATGTCTCTACTTCAGATCGTATCTGCAGTACGATACACAGTTGGCAGGTTGTCCCATCTGGCATGCCTTCCAGTGTAAGATGGATAATTTGTCACTCTGAATCCTCTCATTTGTGAAGAGGCCGAAATCATCTTTGGAAAGATATTTTGCAACTAACGATACAGGAGGTGTGGGGGAGACTGTTCTTTGAAGGCTACAAAGGCCACAATCTGAGGAGGAATAATTGGTCTTGGCTCTTTTATCAAGTAACAGAGACTGAAAACTACAAAAATCTTTAAGAGAAAAACATGACTTATAACAATCAGATATGAGAACTAATTGCCCACCACTTTGCAAAATTTGATTTTGGAGGGGTGAGGGTGAGATTGGGGAACTGTAATTTGCTCTTGGCAAGCAGACTGAATACTTAATTAAACTGAACAAATGTACATTTTTGTACATTAAGGGAACAATGTTGACAGAAGTTTGGCTTAAAAACCAAAGGGAGAGAATAAAAAAAAGGATTCATGAAACTGCAATCAAATATCAAAAGGGGATCAAAAATAAATTGGCTAGCATTCAAGACAATTTTAAAGTTTTTAAAGCAACTATATTTGCCCTGAGCGCGTGGAACAGATAAATTTGTCGATCTGTACCTCAAGAATACTTGCCTTCCTGCACTGTCTGATTTTGACTGTAAGAGATTAAGAGCTTCTGTAGCTACCGAGGAAGCCTGCAAGCCCTGCTACACAGTGGTTGAAATATAACAGTCTCCGGCCTCAAAAAAACCCCTCAGCATGTATTTTTATAGCGTGACCTTATTCCATATTTACAGAAAGCTTGTCAAATACCTCTCTATTCAGCAACATGGGCATTCTAAATTTATGGGTATCAAACACTTTTGCTTACAAAATATTTACATAAGTATGCACATGCCCAGAAGACACTGGCAGGTTTCATTGAGAACAGGCCACCTTATTTTGTAGTTTTGTAGGACATAAAATGGTCCAGCAAGCGGGATGGAAAAGCAGCTGTTTTGCAAATGATTTATTGTGGAAAGTGTGGACAACTTCAGAGTGAAGTCTTGGCTACGGGACAAATTGCAGTTTCTCTTCTATTTAAACAGACAATACATTGCAATGTGCACGTTGCTAATGAAACACATCGCAGTTTAGTGTGATAATCTCTGTTATAAACTACAAACTCATGCATACCTGGTTTGAAATGCACACAGGTATTACTAGAAAAGTTCCAGGAAGTTACCTCACAGTCCACCTTCTTCAAAGCGAACGTAGGTTTGTTCTAAGCAGTGTGACTGATGTTTTCATTTTCGTTTCATGTTGCAAAATGACAGAGTTTCTGTCACTTCCCTTGGGATAGATTTAGGTATCTTAATACTGTTCACTGTTAGACAGTTTTTCCTGATAACGTGCCTAATCCTTCCTTTCCTTCGTTTCGTTCTATTGCTTTTAATTGTATCTCTACACAGTATACAACATGCTCCATTCACTCTTGGGTTATTGGTTTCTCCTTGTCAGCACTTAATTAGTGCTTAGGCTATGTACTTCATCAAATTTTTATTCTCTTACTTATTCCCATATATTAATATCTCTAACCTCCTAATTGTTTTCATCTAAATACATTGGAACTGTAGAATAAACAGCAATAATTCTAGAAGAAATAAAGAGAATTTGACAGGAACTTTGAAAAAGCAAGAGGCCCAAACTCAGAACTTATATTACACTGATGTTATGTCCACGATTCCCTCTTTGCTGATGTATTTCACAGAATCACAGAATTGTCTAGGTTGGAAAAGACCTTGAAGATCATCCAGTCCAACAATTAACCTAACACTGACAGTTCCCAACTACACCAGATCCCTCAGCACTATGTTGACCCAACTCTTAAACACCTCCAGGGATGGGGACTCCACCACCTCCCTGGGCAGCCCATTCCAACACCTAACAACCCCTTCTGTAAAGAAATGCTTCCTAATATCCAGTCTAAACCTTCCCTGGCACAACTTGAGGCCATTACATCTTGTCCTATCTCTTACTATTTGGTTAAAGAGACTCATCCCCAGCTCTCTGCACCCTCCTTTCAGGCAGCTGTAGAGGGCGATGAGGTCTCCCCTCAGCCTCCTCTTCTCCAGACTAAACCCCCCCAGTTCCCTCAGCTGCTCCTCGTACGACCTGTGCTCCAGACCCTGCACCAGCTTCGTATATTTGTATATCCAGCTCAAACTGTACTTGTCAGTCTGACCATGCTGCAGATTTGTGTCTGATTAAAATTATCACCATTTCTCTTAAAATTTTTCCTGATTATTCTGCATCTCAGACCAGCTTATATTTTTCAGTTCTAATTTCTCTTTGCTAGTTTCTAGCCATACAATTAATGATCTTTCCTTGTCCTTTTCTATTACATTTTGTCCCCAGTTGGCACTCAGAACTCTCACTATTTAGTATCATTAGGAAATTTTATTAGTGCTATTTTTACTCCTTCATCCATATAACTAACGACAATGTTAAATAAAACCAAGATTATAGCATATCCCCATGATGTTTTTCAACATTGCTCCTCCTAGTTTGATCTATTATTCTTAATTTATTATCACGGACTATTTCAAGCCAAATAGGTCTGAATTCATTTTTCAAGCAACATGTCTTTGGACCTGTCTCAGACCTGAAGACAAATTGTATGTACTGATACAACAATGACAAAACTTAATTTATCATGAATTATGAGATAAGAGATAAAAAAAAAAATCTCATTAGACAATGAAAACAAGGTGTTTGGATACCCACAGAGTTTCCAGGGAATTTGGATGGACTGCCAGTCCTCAGAATGATGCAGAGAAAAACCAGCAAATTTACACTATGCCAAAAAAGAAGCCCAAATAGCTTTTGCACATTCAATCTCACACCCATCATGTTTGTGTTTCCTTCTCCCCTAGCACTTCTTTCCCCTCTTACTTTTGTTCTCCCATAATCTGAACTAAACTGTGACAACCTGGCTGCTGAGTGAGTCTAGTGCAGCAGTGCATGCAGTCTTCCTTGCGGAATAACTATGGCAAAGCAGGGTTGGAATAAGCGCTGGGGAAGTGTTCTGCAGACACTAAAGCAAGACTGCTAGAAAGTTACATGAGGTACTTCCAAGATGTCAGCTAGGACTGACTTAATTTGCCGTGGGTCTTTTCAATATTCACATCTTATTTCCAAACTTCTCACAAGCCAGTGGTGTATGAAGGGGGAAATAACACTGACCTCTTCCTACCCTCATGGGAGCCAGAGCAAGAGCTGCAAAGGAGAAAAAGATCCCTTAAAGTCATTTTCCTCTCCCACTAACTTTTAACACAAATCTCTGTGTGTACTTCCATTCACACTTCAAATTCATTTGCTTCTGTGGGAAAGAAAAGGCAGAAGTGAGGAGAAAAGGAAGTGGCAGATTGCTTAGTTATGGTGGTTATCTATTAATTGAGATATCGATACAGAAAAATAACACAGTATAGTTGGAGGGAAAATCTGAAGTGTAAAAAAACCCTCAACAAACCCCTAACAAAATTGACACCTATGCTTTGTACTTGTGTTGCATCTGGTCATTACTGCCGCCAGGCTTGAGCATTTGTCCTGTATTCTCTTAGGTGTTTGTATAAAAGCAGAAGGTTCTGACTTTGGTTTCTTGACATTGTGGTAAGATAAAATTATAATCATTTCTGTATGACAGGTACTTTTGTATAATCTCTCCCATCAAATTCTAATGAGTCATCATGAACTAAAGTCCTCAAATTATGTTTATAGGAGAATTATGCCACAGAACATTTGGTGTCTGTAGAGTAAGATGTCCTACAACAGAACCTCCGAGTATCAAGAGTTCTTGTATGTTATCATTCAACCAACCTTATTAGATTACTTTTTCTCTTTCACAAATTGAAATTCAGAGTTATCCTCTAGATTCCCAAATTTTCTCTCCTTGCAGGAAAGCTTAGCTATTTTGAACTGAAAAGCCCATCAATCTGCAACTCCCATGTGGCTGGAGCAAAATCTTGTTTATTGTGCGTTACCTGGCAGATCCTTGATCAAGGACAACTGAAAAACATTTCATATCATATTGAAATTTTTTTCCAGATCTTTCCATCAGATGAACTATCATCAACTGTTATCAGCTGAACTATAAAACTGTTATTAAGAAACATAAGAACCTTGTACAATTTAAAAGTTCAAATCCACCGTACAAATACTGCTGTGAAATACATCTTTATTGTGCATTTGATGGTTCTGGCATAATATTTCCAATTAAGGGGTAAAATTTCTCAAATCTGAATTTCTCATTCAGACTCTTCTTCTCCATTTTCAGTAGTAAGCATTAATGTTTAACTGTATCTTTTCTTCATAGCTCTGCTTAACTTGGGAGTTCAGCACTGTATTTCACTTTATAATATGACTGTGTTGGAAGACAAGTTACTGTTAATTTCAATAAATTATGCTCCAAATTCAGACGATCTATATTTTTTGCTGGAAAAAGATTAAGAAGCTTATCGAGATGCTTAAATACAGACTTCACATGACTTCTATTGTTTACAAGCAGACTTTATTACATGAAGAAACCCTCTCCACCTTAGTCACATTCAAGAATCCTCTCCTCCCAGCTCCCAGTTCACTCTCTCTTGCTTAAACAACTGTTCGTCTTCCATGCAGACATATTCAGATGGCCCTGTTCCTTATAAACCAGTTCACTGCTCTTTCTAAAAACAATAAAACTAGTAAGTTGTTCTGAAATCAGTAGACAAACAGGCTGACTGCTGGAACTGAGTCAGTATACTGAGCTGCACTGTGGAGGGACAACACGTTGAATAAATTTGAGGTGCTACATAAAAAACCACTGTTAGGATGTATGGCCCTAAAATTTATCTCCTCCTGAATTTTACAACCTATCAACACAATGCTTTTAGAGAAATGAAATGCTTCCTAGCAAATTGTCCACAACAGTCCTCACTTGAGCTGAATGTTCAAAGATATTAGCAATACCTCCATGAAAATCCTTTCTTCTCATGTAGCAAGTATTTGATTACTGGTTTTAGTAATTCTTATTTATCTTTTAGCTAATTCCTCAAATGAAAGCTAATTCCCATTAGTTAACAAAACAAACTAATCAAATCCAGAGGCTTTGGAATATCATTCTAAATACATAATCAGATCCTTTAAATTTTGAGGGAGTTGATCAAATAAACTACATTGATCAAATGATCTCAGACTAAAGGAAAACAAACTGATATTTGCATAGACTAGAGAGAGGGTAAATGAACTTGCTATTCACATAAAGTCAATGTAACTGAAAACAGTTCAATAATATAATTGTTTTTGGTCAGTACGTTTTTACCCTAAATGCTTCAAAAGTGATTCCCCCCCCCCCCCCCCAATATAAACATTGGACAAAGTCATCCAGAATATGGCACCGGAGTTGTTTTGTACCCACTAACACTAGAGAGCATGGAAAGCTTAATTCATCCAGATGCAAAAGAAAAGACAAAAAGACAAAAAGTGAAAAAAAACCCACTTCCTTCTGTGAAAGTGCTACACATGCTGTATTACTTACCATTTTGGCTAAAAAAAAAAAAAAAAAAAAAAAAAAATCAAATAAGACTCTACCAAAGGCCACAATTAAATTGTATTTACTTTCTAGATATATAGAGATCCACATACTGGTAAAAAGGCTACACAACAGTGCAAATCATCGAGTCGAAAAAAGTTGTAGCTAATTTAGAAATTATTAGCTTAAGCATTAAATTATTCTCTTGGTATTTTACAAAGACCATATGTTTTCCCCCTCAGTAGGCCAACAGCATACAATATGAGAAACCAACCAGAAGCAAAGCAAGTAGGTATTCCAAAGCAATATTCATATATGTGCTGGATGAAAGCATCCTTTCCTCAAGTAATGCAACCCTTAATCCTGCAGCTGACTGCAGGGATGGAAACCCACTACCAGAACACCTATGGTCATCTTGTCCAGCAGAAAAAGGGACAAATCCTGCTTAAATTATGACAATCACAAATATAGTATCTGTGGTTAGCAAGCTGAACCACTTCTAAAAACAAGTCTAATCTTGTGGAGAAAGAGAAAGATCGTTAGCTGTATTATATGACTGCCAGCACGACCATATTATGAGTCTGTATGTATCATTGATTTAATTCTTTAACAGGAGGAAGCAGAAACTGCAAGAACTTCTGTTGCACATAAACACTGAAGGGGCAAATCTCAGACACCTGCAGATAGAGGGGCAGGGGAGCACAGCGGGAAGAGAGGGAAGTGGAAAATGAACACGTACTTCCAGGGTACGCTGCCCTTCCCTTCTGCTTAGCAAAAGTCTCGCCAAGAACAACTCTCTCAACATACACCACTGTCCTGCTGTTAACTTCTGTCCTGATTGTTATAAAGTTTTTGTCCTTTATTTTGTCCTGCTAAATGGCCAAGACTTGACTTGCCATGGGATCAGCTGAAATTATTTTGGCTAGTATGGGGGGAAAGGGGTTAAGGAACATTCCTCAAGGTTGGCAAAGTCAGACCGGCAAGCAATTCTTGACAATTTCAGAAGCAGCAAAATGCTAAAACTTAGAGGAATGATGAACACTTACTAGCTTCCTAAGAGGCTACGAGGTATAAGGAGTACGTCCCAATTATTCAAAATTTTTAGCAGCTTTCTCTTGCTTTTGCGTTTTTCAGTTGCAGAGAAAGGGCTGGTGGATACAGTAATCTGAATGTACTGACTTATTGAACTAAACCAGGCTACTTTTTGGATAATGCATACCTTTTCTAACAGATTTCATATTCCTAGACATAAAGGAGACATCTTCAAAACACCCTGATTATGACAATATATTACCTTTTTTTTTTTTTTGTGTTCTTCATGGATTAAATACTGAGCAAGTTGAACATGCAAAAATAAAGTTACCATTGTTAATTTTAAAGATCTTAATCGAAGCCCCTAACGTGCCAAAAAAAAAAAAAAAAAGAAAAAAGGAAAAAGGTTGTCATATTCATACACCTGTTAGCAGATTGACCTTTCAGACACAACACCAAAGTTGTACTCAAAGCTAGGAGGAGAAGGAAGAGCTAGAGGTTTTACTCTGCAAAACAGTTCTGTCCAACCAACTAATATGTAATTTGCAGAAAAATATTTCTCCAAACCCCCTCTAGTGGTTCATTTGTAGGAGAGCTCTTTACAATCAAAAGACAGAAATGGTTCTTAGAAAATCAAGCAGCTTATTCCAAGCTCTGTTGATCTACTGGGGAAGGGCTGTGAATTTACAAATTATTCTTCCAGTCTGTCTACCCCAAGAAAATCTGCTCAATCATACAATAAAAATGGAATCCCGTGTCTGTTATTTTTTATGTTAAACAAAATTAAAGCATGGGGTTTTTAGGGCATGATGCATAAGTGGGCCCTGGTGTTTCAAGTACATGTCATTCCTGCTGGTTACTCATGCTGACTGGGAGGATGAGAAACATGAAAACATACATCTTAGGAGCCACTGTTGCCTTCTCTTACCACACAGCTCTCTTCCTCTAGATCCCTTTCCTCAATCTAGAGTGCCCTATCCCATAACTATCCAGTACCCATCCCATCCTCCTGCCCCAGGAAAACTAAAGGAACTGCTGGGACCTGCTGAACTCGATGAGGTAGTAAAAGATAACTTTTACATTATTCTGAAGCTAAACATCATGACAGTTTAAGCAACTTCAGCCTATCCTTTAAAATTACATTACATAATAAATCATTAATGGCTATTGCTTCATAGAGGTATTGCATTTTAAAATAACCTAAATGAGCTTTATATATTAGAAGTTACTTTCTACTCTTGCTTGTCCTACAATAGAAACATCATTTGCAACATTTAAAGGAAAATCAGTTTAAAATACAAAGTCATTTTGATATCTTTAATTTTTATTAGGCAATTTTGTAAGAGGATGGAAAATAAAAGGGTATTCAAACTACGGACAAAGCGTCCTCTTCTTACCATGACCTGGGACAGACACTGAAATAGTACCGGTCTGTACTAGATATGAGCTGGCAGTATAGTCCTCATCTGTATCAGAGTCCTGAACTGGCTGGCTGGCATTATTACTTAATAACCACTTCTGGTTGTCATGGAGATTGGGTGATGGAGGAGGGGAGTGTAAATGTTCAGTAACTGATGGACTAGATGAGGAGGATGGCATGGGAGGACCTATAAAAAAAATAAAAAAAATTTAAAATATAGGTCAAGATATCACATGAACAACAAATCATTTACTTTTTGCATCACTGAAAGGTGAATAGTCTACTTCAAACAATAAAAAATGATGGTCAAAGAAAATAGGACAATTGCCTGTAATAAAGTGATTTAAGTGCTTTAGAGAACATAACACAATGCCATGGCTTGCTATCTCAATGGACAGTGTCTATAACTACCTGGAATTCCAATGTCTGCAACACAATGAAAGAGGAACAGGTACTAGCTGTAAAGAAATATCTTTGTTGTACTACCGTTTGGAAAATACAGTATTTTCTATTTTTCAAGCCTTTAAGGAGATTGGAAGTACTGAAATACATGGCCAAATACCGGGCTGCTTCTTTCAGTGGGACACTCCTGCCTAAAATCTACTTATGGAAGAAAATAATACAGATAAGCAAAGAAACAGGAACAGTTTTCCAAGCTCACACACAGAGCCCTATATTTCTACCATACGAGTTATTCTGACAAATTTAAGGTTTTTAGCAGTGTTTCTCAGATACAAATGCTATTTAAAACCTAATAAAATGTTTCACTTGTCAAATTTGAGTCCATCTGCACAAGTTGTTTTAAAACATGCATAAACGAGTACATCCTATTTCTACATCTTGAAAGTACCATAAAGGCATCATGGAGGAAGGCAAATTTAAATAAAGCTTTAGTATATCATAACAATGCATTTAGTCCTTCACTGAAACAATAATTAAAATCCAGTAAGCAGCAGAGAGTTACCTAATTTACCCTGTGAATATATTGGTTCTTTATAGTATTTAGTCATCACAGATCTCACTCTGTGAGAGTAAGACTGCTGGACTACTTTTGAGTACAGTATTATGTTGCCTGTAAGTGGGGAATTGTACCAGAAATGAAGTAGATTTATTACATATTTATGTTAAAAAAATGAGATTAACCTGCATGGATACTACTCATAGCTATTAATCTAAATTTAAATTAAAGGAAAAGTGAAGGTTTTTCCATCCTGTAATGATTTGTTTTTATGGTACTCAGTAGTACAGTTATGCTGGAGAGGTGCAGCACCTCAATGTTATATTTAAGTTCAATACAATAAATTATATTGGCACCAATAGCTTGAATTACCTTCCCTCCATCTTACTTGTACACTGCTAGAAACATGCTGCTTTTAATTTTATTTTTTTTCTTTCATATTCAGTTTACCCCATCACATAGTATCTTACAGATGTCTAAAACACATTGCTAAGACCTAACTGATTGGTTTCCCTGGAAAGAAACCTGTGACAGCCACACCATAAAATGTTTGCTTAATTCTTCCACATGTCATTTACCTCTTGTTGTAGTGAACAGCACAATATATATGATTACCAATTTAAGACTCAGGCTTTGTTTTGGAAAGAAAGTGAGCACTTACTATTACTGAAGGTACTCCTGTGTGAAACTCAAGGTTTATAGCCAGGGAAATAACAAGGATGGGTGGAATGACATTTTACAGGGCTTTACCTGGGAATCTGGAAGCAGAGAATGGGCACATTTTCAAGTTCAAGATACAATGCCACCAGATTTTCTTGCTACACCTTGATTTTTCACATTGCTTGCTTCAGTAACCTGGATTTGTGGTTAAATCTTCATGGAGTACTTAATGCATTATTTATGATGTACCTAAACTGATTTAGATAGCCATTATATTTCATTTTTTGAATAATTCCAATAATAGTCAACAGTTGGGTTTTTTCAAATACAAATTAGCTCTATGATTTTTATTTTTCTTAGCTTGGAACGTATCTCCTTTACTTGCTTTGGCCTTCTTTGACTAGAGGAAAGCTATAGTAATATGTTCCAGATGTATACTGTCTGAAGCAAATCAGCATCTCAGTAATACTATGGAGCTTATGCAAAACACTATTCTCAGTATGCTTCCTCTCCCCTTCTCAATTTACACTCATTAACTTTCATACACAACAGAGCCTTGATTACACAAACCCTAATCATACAAAATACCCTGTTGCCTGAAAATGTGTCATGTCCAAGGTTCCTTAATTATTTTTTAAATTCCCTCATTTTTCCAAATTTATTAATTGTCTCAGTGCTGTGTGGCTAGCTGACACTGCACTGCACTGATGAGTAGCTATCTGGGAAAAGCATCACTTGGGTGCTCTGGCTTACCGAGTTTCTCAGTTCAGAAAACACTGTCAGCTGTGGGCTGGAAGTGTGCGGCTACCAGCAAAGTTTCTGCTACTACACTCAGTAGGGACAGATTTTTGCTACTGCAAAATCAGGTGATTAGGGCTGTATCACCACCAGGAAGTTATGCAACTTTTATAAAAAACAAATCACCAATAAAGCTAATTCTGGCAGGCAGGTCTTTCTTGTCATGAAGTTGGGTGGTCTGCAGAAAAAAGGGAGCTGGTTATAACACAAACCAATTCTTCACAAGAACCCTGGGCCAACCAGCTGGGACGTGTGTTTCTGTACAACTTCATCCAGCCCTGGCGGGCTTCTGCAGTGAGCTCCTTTTTGATTTCAAGTGAAAAGACAGATAGCTATCCATACTGCCATTTACAGAATAAGCTGCGTGTTAAGAAAAAAATACTTAACACACTAGAAAGAGGTATTGTAAGTGATGAGCATATTCCTCGATTTTTTTTTTTTTTTTACATGGAATGAAAGGCATTTAAAAATATTTGGTAATATCTCTTATTGAAGTCCTAACAAACACATTTATAAATCACAAAAATCATTAAGTATGACAAAAGCCAATTACATTGATTATAATGCTTTTTCTGTACAGCTTGGAGGCACAAGATGATGCAAAGAATATTTCATTCTAAGGAAAACCACAAAAATACCAATATTGATTTTTTTCCCTGTTCTGCTTCTTTTGGTATACATCTAGCAAAAATTCTGCTTTCACTTTCTCACCCATACTTTAAAAAAACAAATGTTCTTGTTTTTACTATGTGACTTACAAGATAGTATGCTATTTTTAAAGAGAAAGTATCCTGGGTTTAGTAGTACTTAAATCTCACCTTTTAGGTTAGTTATGAGGTTAAACACACTTTAATTTGTTGGCATTTTCATAAGTGAAAATATGTGACTTTTAATTATCTACGTACTTCCAAAAAAATTCTCTCACACAAAAAATGCAAAAAAGATTTGTGGCAAATATAGGCACACTCCAGCAGGAACAGACTCAATAGAGCAATATATGAAGATGTGAATAAGTTTGCTAAGGAAATAATACAAATCCCCAAAGAAAGTAAAAGAAAATTGGTTGTAAGAAGAACATTTACAAAGAAATACACCTGAGCTAATAATGGATACTTTAAATACATACGTACAAGGTAATTATGTAAAAAAAAAAAAAAAAAAAAAAAGTACTCTTCCATGCAAAGATCAGCACTGATCTAAAAGATGGTACAAAAGTTGGAAGCAGAGACGATGCCACATATGGAAAAGCTGAAAGGGACAAGTCCAATAAGTGCAACCCATAAAAAGGCACCAAATAAACAACAGGGATGACTGGTAGTAATGGAAGGCATACAGACAAGTGGGACTTTCTGTATTAAGTATATTAAGGCTTAAGTCATTCCAAGTCTGAGACTCTGGCAATTGCTTCCACCCAACAGCATCAGTATGCGGGCAGGGAAGCAAGTGGGCTATTGCAGAGCACGGGAAGGGCTGGGGGCAGTGCAGGGCAGACCTGTGCCTTCAACCCCAGAGCTTCAGAGGGACACTGCACAGAATCATTCAGGCTGGAAAAGGCCCTTGGGGTCATCGAGTCCAACCATCAGCCCTACTCTACAAAGTTCTCCCCTACACCATATCCCCCAACATCTCATCCAAACGACCCTTAAACACATCCAGGGACGTGACTCCACCACCTCCCTGGGCAGCCTATTCCACTGTCTGACCACACTTCCACCCAGCCACCACCCACAGCTTACAGTGGTGTACAGGTCGCCTACACCCTTTCCCTCAAAAAAAAAAAAAAAAAAGCCATCAGCAGCTTATTTATGTTGTATTATGAAGAATGGATCCAACAAATGCTCAGCTTTCATCTTTTATCTGTCATCACATGCAGGGAAGCACTTTGCTTCAACAGCAATGGGTGCGTAGATGAATTCCACACTGCATTTTCACTAGATGTGTTTTAGAGAAAATCATATTGGACACTTTTGGAACGTGGCATTTAGGAGAAAAGTAGGATGGAAAAGAACCAGTAGTAATGATCTCCTGCTGTTGCAGGGTCTCTGCAGAGCCCTAAAATACATGCATTTATGAAAACTTCCCAACAGATTCAAACTCTTAAAACAGAAACACTCTGCTGGCAGTATAAGATCAAGAAGAAAGGAAAAAACCTTTTTTGTTTTCTTCTGTAATTATAAATCTACACATTCTAAAGATCATGTTTTAGTTCAGGAAAGTCTTTGTTGCTTCATGAATTACTTTAATGCTGAACTTTTGCTCGTATATCTAGATTAGTTCTTAAAACCTGGCATTATCAATTCACTTTGCATAAGATATATTGCGAGTTACGTACTTTGCAAAAGTAATTTCACTATAAAAATTTGAAGGGCTATTACTTTCATCTCAGTCAGGATGCATAAATCCTATACCTAACTCGTACATACCACTCTGATGGCTGCTTAAGGCAATACAAGAGGAGACAGCTCTGTTTAGGCTGTTTAGCTATGGCAGAAAAGTGCATTTTTCCTTTCACAGTCTTGGCAGCCCTTGTCACTGCGACTGAAAAAAAATCCTCTATCTGCATCTCAAAGATAGATAGGGAGAGTCTTCTTCTGAACTTAGTGGTAAAAAGTACTTACTGACTTCAACATCAGTAAGAAAATGGTATTTAATTACAAATTTCAAGGTAGATATCTCATTTCTTTACTTAATGGGATTTTTGCTGGTGACTTCATGGAAATGAAGATTGAATGTTATTTTAAGTGGCATTATTATGTCATATAAACCCAAAACTGTACCACATACTGTGGAAAAATGTTATACATATAATGTCTCACTCTAACAGTAGCTAGATATATCCATTTTGTGCTTTGCTCCTCACAACAGGAAAAGACAGGCTGATTTTTTTTTTTTTTTTTTAAGAAAACAGCTAATGGGATCTTTTAAAACTGGGATCAGACAGGCAGTGGTTTGTGAAGGTCAGAAATAACGTGTCTTCTGGCTAAATTAATTAGAAATCAAAACACTTTCAAATAGGCAGAAGGACACTTACAGCCCTTCTGAATCAAGCTGAGATGAATCTTTGCAATCTGTTCTAGGACTTCCCAGTGTGCTGAAAGCTGTAACACACTCTTGTTAAATGGGGCACCTATACCCTCCTAACAAGTTTACCGATGGCATCCCAAAGTTCAAATTTCCAACGTATCTCATGTAGATTGACTCAAAAAAGCCCCCTAGGAAAACCCAAATCTCACCCCTGGTATGTAACCCTAAAGCGACTAGATTTTGGACCTCTTCATCTCTGCATATAACACAGTAAGTTAGTAATAAGTGAATTTTAATTGTAAACTCATTTTTATTATGGAGTCCCTGTACGCTCTCCAACCTGTATGACTTGGCATTGGCATTCATCTCTCTGCTGGATACTGCAGCCTTCTGCAGTCAACCTGCAGTGACAGTTATCTCTTAATTAAAACTCTACATGCAAATATAACTACTGAAAAGTGTTGTGGCACAGCACACAAAGAATGATTATTTATAACAACGCAGTTCTTTTTATCTACTTATACTAGAGTTGACCATTGTAGCTATTGTGAAGATCTCCCCAAGAAAATACATGCATAGACGGTCTTTCAAACACATACACACGCATATATACACATATATAAGTAAGACCATATAGATCCATTTATAGTGAAAAACACTTCAGTGAGAACTATGTGCCAAGAATTATTTTAAAAATAAATGCCTTCAAACACATAAAAATGATGCTTGCAATCTACTGTGGATTTCCATTTAATTTTGTTTTGCTTTGTTTGTACACATAATGGATAATGACCCTTTTACCCATGAATTGGGAAGTGTATTTTCCAAGTTTCCAATCCCTCTGAGTGCTGATGAACTGTGAGTACATCTCAGATGCAAGTCTTAAATACAAATGACATCTACCTTTCCTAGATTTCCTTGAAAAGTTATTGCCTCTAAACAAAACAGATACATTATCTTGACATGTATTTTAACTCACAAAGTTGCAAATGCTTCTGTAGACTGTGAAAGCTGAAACTTTACAAGACTATAATAAGAGGACATTGATTTGAAAACAAGGGTAATCCATTAGAAAGCAAGAGAAATGCTGGCCTGAAATATTGTAATTTGTTTTGTTGTTTTGTTTTTTTTTTTTTTTTTCCCATTCTTGGAAGTGTAGTATAATAATCACAGTCTGTAATATAAAGCTTGTAATTGTCTTCTGAAAAAGAGAAAGATTTCTTGAGAAAAATGGTTATGCATTAGAACTGACATTCATTTCTGAAGCACACACTTTCTGTTTTAAGGCATTTTGGTGGTTTTGGAAATTTAACAGCTGCTGCACGGCAGATTGCTAAATGAAAAGGAGTGCCCTGTTCTTACAGGGGTCAGACTGCATGATCACAATGGTTCCTTCTTCAATCCTGAGTTCAGGTAGTGCTCATCTTCACTCTAAATGGGAGTTCTGTCTGTAAAGAAATTGCAGAATCTGAGCCTTAACTGGAAGATTATCCTAACTGCAGTGCATTGCTCTCACTACCTTTTTTTATTTTTTATTATTTTCAAAAGGAATTACCTTGTAACATAAGAGCCAGATACAGAGCAAAGGTCCACTCAGCTAGGCAGAAAGTACATGAACTGAACTAAAAACTCAACCATCTCTAGCACCCAGGTTTTATTTTTCAGGAGCTACTGTGCTCAGCTCAACTGAACCTTCCACTTAATTTCCTCCAATATTAATTAAAAGTGGCCATGCAAAATGTTGGAAGCGGAACAGAGAGCTACTTTCAGAAGAGTGAAAATTCTCATTCCACTCAGAAAATTATTTTAAGTGATAGGTGTCTGTATTTTTAGAAAAAGATCCCTTTTTTTGGGGGGGGGGGGGGGGGAAATGGGATGAATGGGGGTTTTTGGACAGAAGCAAACTGATGAAATCAACACCAGATTGTAAAATGTTTCGATTAACTCGTATCTCTACTTGAGAAGTGAAAGTTCTCACACAAAAATGTCACCTCTCCATTTAGAGCATCTGCTGGGATTCAGGCTCCTCTGCATTGTGATGAGAGCCTCATCCAGCACAGCCAGGACAAGACGACACCAGCTCAGTCATGGACTCAGCTGTACAGGTCACTTGCTCACAGTTTTGGCTAAGCCGCTACCACTTGCAACCAACTTGCAAGGCCTGGCAGCAAGCACATGGCAGCTGGAGCATCGGGGCCAGGAGGTCTCCAAGGGCACGCAGCACTCCGACTGTGCGGGCACTCCTGAGGTCCTCATCCGGACCTCGCGTGGCTCAGCCACAGACCTGATCCCTTCCTACCACAGCCACTGAGCTGGCGCCTGCTCAACTCTGGCCAAATTATGGAGGTGCACTGTCTCTCTACATGCCTGCACGCATACACAGCTGCATACCCACGTAACATAGAAGGCACCGGTCTGCAGACTTCTGCCTCAGTCACAGCCTTGCACTGCTGTGCATGTCTGCCTGGGCTTACTGCTTCACCGACCACTACACAGGGGTGGGAGAGGGCAGGAGGGGTCTCCTGAGTGGAGGGGACATGCAGCCAGTTGTTCTCTCTACTCCTTACTCACCAATGCACATCCAAAACAAACATCTAAGCATCACCCAGCGCTGTAAACAGAACACAGCCTTTCTCAAAAACCTGCCAGGATCTTCATGTTAAAAAACCCCAAACTACAAACCCACCACAGACACAAGCAGAAACAAAGAAAAAATTCCCACCACTGGGTGGTTGGGGTTTTTTTTGCATTTCCAGAAATCGAACCAGGCATCAACACCACAGCTGCCGGCATATACTGTAATTGGCGTACAGAGGATAGCTGCTCTCAGTCTCCATGTATCTTATATTCACTCAGCAATAAGGCTGAAGACTTTACCAAGTTTCCACTCTCAGTCCTGACCTTTGTAAAAGAGTAATTCTTCTGGATGCTGATATTCTTTTGGATGGCAATTCATAAAGAGTAATCGCCTAAAAAAGTAACCTTTGAAGAAATGCTTCTTTATTCTTCCTATCCGTGACTTTTTATTATTAGAGGTGAAATGGATTGAGCCATGTCACATCTGGTTTATCATTCTTCCAGCATGACTCTGTGATAGCTTACGTACTTTGTATTTTCAGTGTGGCTTTGGGCTAAATTAGGGGGTGGTGGTAGAAAAAGTCTTTTAGAAATAGGACAGGAAATGCATCTTGAAGAGCACAAGAGGACTTGGGTATTTTTTTTTTTTTTTAAGGGAGTCGGGGAGAGGCTTGTTAAAGAGAAAAAAAAAACCCCAACTTCCGCAAATGTTACTCACGAATCATTCAGTTTTCAGAATCGGGTAATCTCCCACCCTCATTCCTCCCACGCCAGTAAGAGGTAGTCTAAAGAGGCATCAAAATAAATACTAAGTAAAACTGGCTTTCTTAATTCTAACAGGCTGTACATGAGAAAAGCAGTCAAAGCAACGGTAGGGATGCCAGTTTTGCCTACTTTTACTACTAGGGTGGCTGCTGCCTTGCAGCATGTTATAAAGAGAAGCGTGTCTTTGAAGCAAAGTATCCAGAGAAGCTCTTAGTGACATTGTATTGCCTATGCTTGCAGACTACAGAATATGCCTTGTTTTCTTAGAGGGAAACATGGCGATTTAAAGAGATGTTGACAGAAGCTGACAGAGATCAAACTGCTGAAAAAGTGTCCCATAAAACTCACCTATAAAAATATTTCTCAATATTCAAATCAATTCTTTTAGTGTGGTTATTTATATCCCTTTTAGCTGCAGCAGGAGGAGGAGGACGAAGGATGAGATGACTGTTGCCATCTTTACCAGCTCTTGATGGAAAGCTGCCTCAGGGACTGGCACAGGCCCTGACATGAGCTCTGTGCATCTCCCAGCATGGCCCTGCAAGGACCAGGCAGCCACCAAAACAAGCAGCACTACTGCCAGAGCCTTCCCATATGAAATAAGACATCGTGCTGCTACACCCTGTGCTTTCCCAATAAAATACACCAATAAAATTTCCCATAAAAACCAAAGAACCACATGATGCTTACAAAAGCGCAAGTTTAGCAACGAAAACGGAGAAAGCAGTCCTGTTAACAAAACATCAAACTTGTCTTACCAGTGAAGAAATCTTGAACTTCATAGGGTTTGTACACCTGAAGGTAACACAACTGAGTAGGTACTTTTGTTAGCTCTTCATTGCTCCACTTTCAAAAGCCTTTCCCTTCCTGCTGCACTTTCAAGTTTCATTCCTTGTTGGGGCTTTTTTGCCTACTATATTAAATGTAACTCCTTAACAAAGGAATTTTGGGGAGGGGAGGAATTAGAGAATTACCAGGAAATTATCGACTGTTGCCTCACACAGTACCACTCTTGCAAGCAACGGGACATTTACTGGACATTGATGTCTCATTACATCTAGTATGTAATTTATTTCTCTGCTGGAACAGAACTTATCAGCTTTGCCCATGTGGAGAAAATGTTTCTACCTTAGAAACAAATAGACCACCACAGGCAGGAAGCTGGAAAGCTTAAATGAAAACCCACCGCATGATCACCAACGTTAGCTCGCTACCAAAGCTGCTAAGGCAGCAGTGTTGAAATGGGCTGGAGGTGGCATTTTAGGGCCAGATTTTTGACAAAACCTTAGTCTTGTTGAGGGATGATTTAGAAAACTGGGAACAATAAAAACTGTTGGGTACTGAGGACTTTGAGAAAGCTGGACTCTTTATTTAGGTGTCTCTGGTAAAACTCAGCATTAAACAAAAACCCCACATCAACAAAATCCCTTATTTTTGCCTGAACATACAAACAATAATGTTTTAACTGGTGAGAAAATTTATACACTATTTTATATTATATAAATTTACAGACGTAATGAAGCACTACGGAGTTGCACATTTTCAGTCACTGTCTTCCACTGCAAGAAATTATTGAGAACTAAAATGGAATATATTTTGATTCGTTATATAAACCCCTTATTTGATAGCTTTTAATTTTGTAACATTTTATCTGCATTCATACTTGGCAGGACTTCACTCTGCTTTAGCTATATGTACAATTTGAAACCATAAATTTCAAATATGGGCAGTTATCCATTCAAGTTCAGAAGGAACAGAGTCTTAACATTTCTTAAAAAAATATACAAACCCCTCACATTAGCTTAGGTAGGTCAGAAAATGCTGAATGGAGGTAAAAAAATCCCTTTGGCCTCAGACTAAACATGGAAAAATTGAGTCCAAAAGTGCTTTTCATAAAGTTATGATCTAATGAACAAAAGGGGTTTCTAATAAAGTTTCATGAAATGTTAGCTATAAAATCCAGCAGTAATAACATAATCTTTATTTCTTTGCCAACCTGACCACTTCAGAATAGTAAAAAACAAAGTAAAGTAAACTACACTGGTTACTTCTAAGAGGTTTTATCTCAATGAAAATAGAAAAGGCCCAAAAGACTGGGCCAAAATACATATAAGTAAAATTCCAAAATAGAGAAAATACTTGTTTACGCCTGACTGGAGCCAAGGGTAACAAATCCTCTTTACCAAGATGCTTTCAGAATCCTTGGGTCTTTGTCCAAGGACAAGGGAAATGCCAACTGGGCCATCCAAATCTGCCGACAGGCAGAGGTTATCCATCTCTTTGAAACAAGATGAAAGGAAATTCTCATCTGAGTGCTTTGCAAACTGTGAAACAACTGCTCTTCGTCTAAACGGTAGAATCACCAGCAGAAGCTGTATAAGCCTCTGAGTTCCTGAAAAATTATTAATGTTGAAGCATTATACTTTCAAGATGCACCTCTCAGTACCTGTAAAACCTGCCAGATAAAAGCCAATTACTACACAGAGAGCATTTAAAGGCAGTCTGAAAGCCCTGCCCTGTAAAACTAAAATTCCCCATATGCTTTATTGTACATGCTTTCCAAGATTATCCACTCCCTCACATCAACCTTCATGAATCTCTACTGCCAAAACATCTACCAAAGCACTTGCTGATAAGAAAAGACATGAACAAATTTCTTATTTGACCGCTTTTTCCCCCTCTGAAATAGGCACTTTTTAACAGGTTCTTGGCCAAGATTACATTTGTATTCACACAATGCTCCTTTAACAAAAAGAAGAAAAGCAACCAATTATGAGAGCAGCCCCTGAAAAAGCCAACTAATGGCTTGACTTTGTCCACATTCATATCAGCACAAAGTAACTAATTTTATATGATGCTGAATAATGCAGCACTATGTAAGGAAAAGATTACGCAGGAACACTTACAAACTAAACATATTCATTCTTAAAGGATCAGAGTATATAAAATGCAATTTATAAGTGCAGAGAAAAGGAGAAACACAAAATTGAAACCGGGTTTACCCACATTTCATTCCTTTTGTATTTTGGCATGCTTATGCCTAACACGCATGCAGCTGCTATTACTACATGATACTTGATTTAGCCTCCTACATTCTAAATGCCATGGTATGTACACGAGGAGATAAAGACAAAGGAATAGTCTTAGCTCTCTTGCTCAGTTATCTGAGATGCTTTCTTTTCTTTGTGCGGTTCATATTTGTTATTTATCTTTGAGGTATCCTAGTAGTCCAAATAATCATTCATTACATGTTTTCTGAAGCAGTTACCATTCATTATGTGTTTTCTGAAGCAGTTACAGCCTGCAAAGTCAATTCTTGGTCAGAATTTTTACATCCACAAGTAGAAAACAAATCACAGGATACTTCAAAGTCAGATCCTGTCAAATAGAGGAGGATGTTAATCAATGCAGTTTACTACAAAACCCTCTGTCACACTGCTGTTAAGATTGTGTGTGCTGAGGTGAGCAGGCAGTGATATTAAGCACCATACACAAATTTCTTTTGAATAAAAATGATGCATCAGCCCATAACATTCAGCAGCCCATGCAAACTCTCAGGAATCCAACTTTCACTGCAAGTGTCTTTTTGGATCTGTTTATTTCAGAAGATGTGGTATGAATGATGGTATAATAAGTTTTTACTATGTTTTAAGCATAAATGACTCGTACACCATTCCATTTGAAAGAAAAAATCCTAGCATGCAAGTACAATATGTTACTGCAGCTGCTCCATGGGAACAACAACATATCCATTTGGAAGGAAAATACATTTATGAAAATGCCTGATTAGCAGAAAAAGCAGAAAACAATTCATTATAAACAATAATATACAACACAACTGCTTTATTTGACATTTTTATGGTTACAGTCTGTTTTCATGGAATCTATTGGATTAAAACACATCCAGCTCTTCCCCTCCCACCCTCAGCTCAGATTAGTCTTCATTGATGTTATCCATAAAAAAAAAATCCCCCCAAACTCCTTCCCGTTTTCTATAAACCAGGCTTTGAAGGAGGGGCTACCATGCTAGTTCAATGTAAAGTTGCTGGACAGAGTGCACTAACTTACCTTCTTGCTTCAGACATCTCCTACCAGGATCCCAGTTTGCAGGTACAAATCTGTGTTCCCTCTTCTTTTTGCTTTGCAAAATACTAAATTTTTATCTTCCATGCCTCCTATCCCCTGCAAAGGTTCTGAATTGAATGCTGCACAGCCAGCAGTGTGCCTCTGAGAACAGCACAACAGACACAAAGTCAAGGCAGTGCCACCTACGTCACGGCATCTATGGCCTCCTACAGACAAGGCTTCCCCATGTCCCAGTCTTCCCTTTTACACCCAAGGAAGCCTCTACCTTTCTGCCATCTTTCATTTACCTCTCCTTGCCCTTTTATTTCTATACACCCTTCTCATTAATGGAAACCCTTTTTACTTTCCCTCCCACTGCAATTACAAAGTTTCAGATGCTTCTTCAGTTACAAATTAATTAATATGTTGTAGAAAAGGAAGGGTACTTCCACTAAAAAAATTATCAAGACAAGAACATGTGGGAGTGTTGAATGTAGCACTAGTTAAATAATTATGCCATTTAATGTAAACCACTGGCGTACTAAAACATACTTGGAAATTATTCACAGCATTTTGTGACATGTACATGGAATAACATAAATACACAGGTAATATTAGCAATGCCCTTGGTTCTTTTGATGAAAGCAAACTCAGACATGTTTAAAAAAAATGGGCTAAGTGGATACAGTTGGGCACTTCTTTATGGAATATCCCCCAACATTCACTAAAAAGAACTGCAGACACTTCAAGACAGGAGACTCAGAACTGCCTTCATTCTCATTTGCTACTGGAGAAGCACCTCAGATGGTTGCCCCAACTTTTGATCAACGTAAGAGACACAAACAGGCAGAGACAGCAGCTAATCAGAGAAAAGGCACTTGAATGTTTTGCTTAATTTGGGCCAGAGGATTAAGTCTGGGTCTCCCACCTTCCAGGTGAGTGCCCCAGCTAATGAGCCCTCAGCTAATAGCAGAGAAATTTGTTATTTACACCCCCCCCCCCCTTTTTTTTTTCATTAAAATCTCTGAAGAACTGTGTTTAGTTCCTCATCAAGATGAATGCCAAGCCTGCTAAATTTTTCATGACGCTGAATTCTTGTTCTCCTGCCAGCCCTAGTTATGTGTGAACATTTTAGGCTCCCTAAGGCATTTATTTTACTACAGAGTCCTGAAATACTTAAGTCTATTAAGACCTAAAATAAACATGCAAAAAGGAGGAATCTGCTAGTTGTTCTCCCAGTCTACATTTTAAGGAGGAAGTGCCCACACCAGTGAAGTCTGGAAATCATTCTCAGTGTCACCAGTGAAATGATGGTGCATTCAGCAACAAACCCATCAAGCAGTGTCGACTACCGCAGCGGGGCTCAGCTCCACTCCACGGCAGGAGCAGCACCGTCTGCAGGCTGGGAAGAACTGGCCAAACGGGGCTGAACCTGAGAGAATCAGCTGGACTGCAAGTGCACGGCTGGAGCGGGAGGTGTAATGCTTTCCAGAAAAGCTGGATTTACTAAACCCGCACACAATGACTGTTCTGCACAAGAATCACCCCTGGGTTTGTGCCCAGCTGAGTCCCTGCCTGCTCCCTTGCTGCCAGGAAAGGGGGTGGCTGGGAGCAGACTGTGACTGAAGAACAATTCACACACCTTGGCCTTGGTTACCCTCCTCACCAAAGGCCTCTCTGGAGCAGAAAGCGCACTGGCTGCAAGCTAGTCTGGCCTGCTGTGTGTTGAAGAATTGGGAGCTTGAGAAAAGAAGGCCAACCACCAAAAGACAGCAGCCAGGCCTTGAAAGGCAGCAGACAACCGACTGAACTGACCACTGGGCTGCAAATCTAGCACGTAGGCTACAAACTGAAGATCCCTGAACTACAGAAAGGAGCTGAAAGAACACTCATAATGAATTCCCTACACAAAATACCTGGATTTAAAGTCACCCAGTGAAATAATTTTATGGCTGATCCCAGTTTATCTATGCATTCTGTAGCTGTTCTCTTCAAAGAATATCTGGAAATAGACCAAGCTTCGTTGTTTATCTTCACATCTCTTATTCCCTACAGCAACTCCAACAGCACTTCCATCCACAATGCTCCATCATTATTGTTATACTTATTGCTATTATATACTTAAAAAGGAAGCACAAGTGGTCAGTTTGTGGCCAGAAAATACCATGCCTGATACCAAAGCTGAAGTTCAACGTTGTTGTCTTAGAGACACTCCAGGCAGGTGTGAAAAAGTATAGTCTTATATTGGAGATGCTGTGTACTGAGAAGGCACAGTGGACATCTAACTCGGCTGTCATGACCTGCTGATATGCACAAGCCCACAGCTCATGCCTGTCCCTGGCGTATCTTCAGAAAGCTCTCAAAGACCACACCATCTTCTATATAATGCCTCTTCTCATCCTTACCTAAACTCTCACTTTGCCTTTTTTGTTTTCCCCCTTTAAAGAGTAGTTTGTGCATCTTCTTCCATATCTACTTTATGTCTGAAACAAAATTTCAAAATCCTCTTGTTAAACAGTTTCTCTCCTACAGTTTTCAAATTACTGTTATAAAGATGGTAGTCCTCAGGAAACCAATACTCAAGGTCCCTGTAATGAATTGGATTTAACATGAGTGTAATACATCTATATAATCCTTGCAGGTGATACCCATTGAAAGCACAAACTAAGACAAAATGCCTCAAAGTTTTTTGCCATTCAGACCTGTGAGGGACTTTTCTTCCCTCAATACCAAAGCTGACAGCTGGACCTTGCTAACGTCCAAGCAAATTGGAGTGCTGATATCCAACTTGTTCCTTGCCCTGTTTCTGACACTCCCAAGACTCTCTGCCAAAGAGCTCTTTCCAAAGGCAAAGCCTAGAAGATTTCACTGAAAAATTATGAATACAGTGGGGAGGGATGTGGGGAAGCCTTCCTGAAACATGTAGTTCTCTAAAGTGCATGTATTTATCATTTTTAAAAGTGGAGTTGGAATAGAATTTGGCAATTCTTATACTCTGTATTTCCCTGTGTTGGTGAAGAATTATGAGGGTGCTTCAGTTTCCTAGTCTGTCCACAGTAACTGAAAAAAAATATAAAGAACAGGAACAAAATCACTATCAAAATCCCAACATAAGCAGTGCTCAGTACTATAGGTAAGCTTCCATCTAATCTTTGCCTGCCAAACCATTTAAGTTAAATGCACATCATGTTACTTCCATGTATTATTTGTAATTCCTTTTATCTCATTACCTGGTCATTTTTGCCCTGTTTTTCTCTGTCTTCACCTTTCTTGCCTTCATCTTGACAAACTGAAAACTTACTATTACAGAAATTGATTCTTCCCATAATTGGCAAAGTCCTTAAGCGTAACCGGAAAAATTTTGTAATCCTAGTTACAATGGTATTCTTTCCTCATGCCTCCAATACAAGCATGATGGAGTATCAGACTGAGTGGCATGTCTGTGATGGATCATACCTCATGTCCCTGAACACCCGTGGCAGAAGAAAAAGAGAATCAGTCATTTCTCTCACTGAGGGCTGACAGACCATGAAATACAGGGCAAAGTGGAGGTGGAAGATCAGAGCTGCCAGTTTTTACATCATGTGGGACCTTACAAAAGGACCACAAAGCCCATTTCCTTAAGATAAATGCACAAGAGCAGACAATCTTCTGCTTTGCCGCCGCCCTGAGTGGGAGGGAGCTTTCTTCAGCTGAGCTTTGCAGTAAAATCATGGCTATGCTTTTGCAGACACCTGAGGAGCCTTATCACTCTGCTTTCAAGCAGCTGAAGGACCTGTTGTCAAGCATTTCACCCACAATATTCTTCTGCCTTGTGGGGTGGGAACCCCACTTCAGGGACTTAAGAGCTCAAAAATCTGATGGATTCAAAATTTAAGTCCAGTATGACTAAAACCCAATTCTAAATCCCTAAAATCTGAATACGTAATACAGACAACGACACAGCTTTGCCAATGAATGTGACCCCAAGCTTCTCCTTCAAGCTGTTTATTTTTGGGGCTGTTTTTTTGTGTTGTTGTGGGGTTTTGGGGTTTTTTGTTTGTTTGTTTTTTAACACAGCTCGTAACTTTGCTCAGCTTTGAATGAGAGTTGTGTAATGATGAATGTCAAAGGAATATTCCCCAAAATTGAAACATCACAAAAGCTTCACTCAGAAACCAGGCACAGCACTTGTACACGTTTATTATCCATGAGCTAAAATTTGACTAATATAATTTAAGACTGATAATTACTGATGGAGGCCATATGTGTTTTTATTAGAAGGAAACTGTCAAATTAAAAATACTGCTTCCATCTGACTTTATTTCTAGAGTACCATGGTTTCAAATAACATCTCAGATTTATATAGCTGAAATAACCACTTCATATATTTTCAGGATTTTAAAAGTCTCATTCTCTGTAAATGAAATCTTGCCCTTTCTTCATCCATTTGCATTACTCCCTCAAACACCATTAAGGGAAATGAAAATATACAAAAATCAAAAAAACCCCACCCAGAACAGTATATTACTAAACCTTGAAAATAATAATAGAAGCAAAAGTCCAATTTTTTTTTAAGCCTGTTTTTAACAACTGATCTGATTTTAATTTATGACTATTATTACGTTAGGGGGTACAAGCAACTCTGTTGTGATGGACATTACAGAAGTGTGTAACAAAAAATGCCCAGTCTTTTCTCTGTATGAAGTAACAAATGGCTGGCACCAGACAGTATTCATCTGAGAGTGAAAATTCAAAGGTAGCATAGCTGAATTACTAATGAGGATGTGTCATCCCTCTCCCCAGTGCCTTGCTACTTGAGGTCTCCAATGTGGCTAATGTGCTGCCAATTTCTAATACAGGTTCCAGAAAAGCTCCAGGGAATGGCAATCTGCAAGCCTGATGTCTATATGCTAGTTAATAGAAACTATAATTACAAATAAACTAAGTGGGCACATGCCTGAGAAAAGTAAAATTTCAGATTTCATGAAGTGAAGTCCTGCCTTACAAAATTAACCCGATTCTTTGAATAGCCCAAACAAACATGTGAAACCAGTGATCCGGCCAATGCAGCCTACATGGATTTCCGAAAGGCTTTTATCAAGTACCTCACCAAAGGCTTTTAAAGAAACTAAGCACCCATGGCAAAACACAGGTCTCCACACAGCAATGGAACTGATTAAAAGACATAACCCAAAATCAGTGGTATATGGTCAAGTCTGCATAGCAGAGGAAGCCTAAGAGTGGAGTAACACAGGTATCTGCACTGAGACCTGCTCCTCTTTCCATACACCTATAATTAACCTGGAAAGGTAGCTGAGCACTGAAGCAACCAAGTCTGCAGATGATACAAACTTACTCAGGGCAGTAAGGATGAGGGCAAGCGGTGAAGAACCACAAGACCTTATGAAATTGAGTGACTAGACAATGAAGTGGTAAATTAAATTCAGTGTGGGGAAGTGCAGAGTGATGCACATGGAAAAAATATAACCTTAACTTCACATGTACAGTGATAAGCTCCAAGCTGAACATTACCGCTCAGGAGCGAGACCTTGGGGTTACAATAAATAGCACCACCAAAATGTCAGCTCAGTGCTCAGCCGCCAAAAGAAAGCAGCCCAAGTATTAGGTATTGTTAGGAACTGAACAGGAAGCAAAACTGAGAACACAATTATGCCACTTTGGGATGCCACCCAGTTCAAATACTGTTCGTGCTTCCAGCAGGGAGGAGTTTCCAGGACATGCTTCATCACTGAGTATTTTGTGTTTATTTTTACAAAGGCAGGAGCAAACCTGAAAGATGCTTAATGCAGAACAGTGACCTATAATTAGGGGGACAAAGACAGCAGTTTTAACGCTGTCTGCATCTCAGTTTCGTAGGAGTTTTCTCTGAGACCGTATCCAATATTCAAGAAGACAGCAGCTTCTAGATACTGGCTGATAAACCATTCAAAAAAGAGGCTGACAAATTATACACACGCAATCAATGAGGTCTATTAAAAAGCATTACTGTGTATCAAAAGCTTAGCTATTATTAAATGCACAAGCTTTACTAGTATTTGAAATGGCTGGGAAAATACAAGTTTGAAGATTTGCCTTCCCTCTAGCAGTATACAGCCAGCTAAAAATCACTTTGCTGTGCCATTTTGAAGCGACTAAAGATTTTAAGCCTTAAGGGTAAGCACAAGTGCCTGCCAAAGGGTAAGTAGAAACAAATGAATCTAAAAATCTTTAAACTCTTGCTTTTCTCACTGCTCTCTTTTCCTCATTGTCTTTCCTATCAGCTAGCCTGCTCAAGGTGGCAATGGAAACAGAGTCTTCGATGCTTGAACAACACACAAATGTTTTTACCCACTGAGATTCTGTAACAGGGAACAACTAAATTAAGTCTAGGCCTTCAGATTTCTAGCTAATCTTTACACATCTCTACTCAAACATCTACTACTTGCTTTTATGAGAAAGGATTTACCTGTCTGCTAATACTACTCATAGGTTTATCGAATTGCATGAGCCATGAGACTGTTCTGGTTTTCATTTGGATTCTTTAATATCAGACACAAAAATTGTCTATCAATACTGGCTGTTACTTACTTGCATAAGATACTACCTGTTCACTTCATATATGCACATGCATGTATATAAGAGAAATACATTACTACTACAATCTAGAAACAATCTACACAGCAGCTTTGCCTATTGTGTAATAGAATAAATACAGACAGGTAGAAAATATGTTGGAAGAAAAACCAGAATTGTGACGAATAATTATTCTTTAATTGTAAACTCATAATACGAATATAATTATTTTTCGACAAGAAACAAAACTATGCAGGGTACTTCATTAGTTTAAGCTGTTAGCGAAGAGTTACTACAGGAGGGTGAGGACAGACTAATAACACATGTTCTAAAATAGACCAAGTCGCAAATTATTTTTTGCCTTTGTTCTAGCCTTACATTTCACTAAAAGTCACTTAAAGAGTTATTTCACCTCAAATGTTATAGTATTCCATTATGCAGTAAGGATTTTTTTTTCATCTTCTTTTCCTATAGCCGTAATTCTCTACCTTGAGCTGTAATTGAAGTTTCGTTCTTTTTTGAAGACGCACTTTTCAGTTTGTCCTGTCCAAGCACGTTTTTATGACAGGTCATGAAGGGCGCTCAGCAGGAAGTACTCTGAGAAAATAAGTAGTTCCAACTAACAAAAAAGCTTCTACAGGAAATAAATGGCATGAATTTAATTAAAGTAGAATGAAGAAAGCAAAGTAAGTACTAGCTGGTAACAGCGCACTAAAAATTTCATTCACCGCAAGTAAGTGGAAGTCAAACTTCTCAGAGAAGTGCCTTCTGTGTTCTTAAAGCAGTGGACTGAAATGCTGTAACACAGGCAGCAGACTTGAACCCAAGGCTGTCACATCAACTCACTAACTAAAGCTCTGTGTCCTTCTATCACACAAGACCATTTATGTTCCAGCACAACTACAGTTTCTTGTTAACCAAACAAAAATCAGGCGACCACCTCTTCCCTCTCCTTATTCTGCTGTTCACTACAAATTAAGTCATTATCTGTCTCCTGAAGTGAGAGAAGAAACATTAATCACAGAAACCCTTGGACTGCTAGATAAATCGCTTCCTTGACCCCGAGTTGTTTTCAAAGGGCAGGGCTAAGTCGCTGCAGCGACAGCAGCTGCCTTCGAGCACTGGCAGGAGTACTGGGCAGCTACAAATCACCAGCAGAGCAGGTGAAGTGCAGAACAGTGACTGGCCCCTTTAAAAGTCCTGACGCACCCTGAAACTTTAATTCTGTCACGCAGTTAGAAAACGCTGAATAAATGAAGTTTTTCAGAAAGCCATTCTAACCGAGCTCCTCATTACAGATCTAATTACAAGCTATCTTTATAATGTACACCTGACAACATCGTGTAAAGCACTTCGCTTTAAAGGTCAGCAGAACTGAAAGAACAATTTTGCTATTTATAGTAAAGGGTGAACTTTTCTTATTTGGCTGTTTAAGCAGCCAACCCTCGAGTTTAATGTAATTAGGGAGGGGATATTCAATTTACAGTATCCACAAGTAATGATAATTACACTGGTTCAAAAAAGCTGTTGGTAAGCATAAGAAACCTTTGTAATTACATCCCGTTTCCAAAATGACTTGAGCACCGTGAACTCGAAGCATTTCAGCAAATGAAGGCCAAGGCACATAAAAGGAGAGCTACGGCGCTTTAAAAGCTGCACTGTTTAACATAATGAGCCGCCCGACCGGAGGGAGACCGCAAAGCGCGCTCCATAACTCACTCCGACAGCCCATGCCATCTCCTCCCCGCTCACAAACACCCATTAAGTAAAACACAAGCCGGCTCCCTCATCGCCTCCTTCCCAGCCCTCACCAGCATCGCTGAGCGCCCCTCGCAGAGCGGACCCGGGAGCCGGCCCACGGAACTCCGCCGGGCTTCGGGAGCCTGCCTCGGCTCCGGCTGCCGATCCCGTCCCCGGCTCCGGCTGCCGATCCCGTCCCCGGCTCCGGCTGCCGATCCCGTCCCCGGCTCCGGCTGCCGATCCCGTCCCCGGCTCCGGCTGCCGATCCCGTCACGTTCAGGAGAGCGCTGGCGCTCTGAGCAGGGAAACGTCCTCGGGTCCCCCCCCGCCGCCGGCCCCGGGTGCGCGGCAGATTAGCTAGGTCAGCAATCCGCCAGGACCGAGGTGAAAAATAAACAAATAACCACGCTCACAGCAGCTGCGGCGATCGCTCTCCGGAAAATTATTCAGGCATTATGAGGGAGACGGTATTAAACGCTGCCACTTGCAGCTTCACGGCTCTCTGCGTATTCACGTCAGCCTGGGATAAGCACTTAAGGAGTATCATTGGAGAGCTCGCCCAGCTGAGCATCTTCCATTAAGTTTTTGTCTTAAAAGGAGATAGCAGGAACCTCTCTGCCTGATAGGCAAAAGGCTTGTCATAATTCATTAATAACACAGCCTTGCTCAGGTTTCCTTCAATGAAATCAGGCAGGCGGCCTATGAAGAAAACGCTGAGTGAACAACAGCTTCTCCAGAGACAATGCAATAAACTCGCCACTACTTGGCATCATTTGGTGTCTGAGACAAGGATGACCAACGCTATTCGACAAGACCTGTCAAAGCCCCTTAAGGGTCCTAGCAAAGAAACCCGCAAAAACAAACAGTAATTCCTCAGCAGGATGCGATTCACTGCTTGGAAGCGAAAACTTCACATTTTAGCTGCAGAGATAAATGTACCAGTCTGCTTTCGCTATGCCCAGGGCAAAGCTGGCAATTTACTCTGATAAACTGTTTGTGTCTAAAGGGGAAAACGCTATAAGAGGTGAGATAAAAAGCAACAATATCAGATTACTGCAAAAATTAACACAACTATCACAACTCTTCCATCAGATTTTAAATTCATCTGAAGCCTCATTTCCTTTGGAGCAGGAAAAATAGAAAATACAATTGAAGTTATCTGTTAGGTAAGGAAACAAGCTCAGGCTAACTGTCAAGATAAAGTCATTAGTATGGCATCAAAGCAGGGAGGGCGGAACATGAGGCTTTTTTCTGCCTTTTTTTTTTGTCTAGTGCACATCCATTCATACAGAGCTAAAATGCACCTGTTACGCTGTTACGTTTAATTGAGTCTTATGTACTTCCTCCTATGAGATCCGTTCCTCATGAAGAAGAGAGGTACTCTTACTGGCATTTGATCCACTAGCATTTCATATACACAACATTGCTTCAAATGACAAAATTATCTAGTAATACAGTAAGTACCTGCCTGTTCAATGTACAGCGTTTGTTATGATCCAAGGTCTAAACAGTCTTCAGCATAAAAACTAGTACCACAAATTTTATATTTACTGTGACAGGGCTTCCAGGTTTGAATTCAATTTTTAAAAGATGCTTTATCATCATGTAACAGAAGCAGTTCAAATACATAAATTAATTTTGTACAATTAGAAAAAGCAAGGAATGTACAGAAGATGGCTAACTATTGACTTCTGAACATCTGTGTCACAAAACCATCTTTTGCAATAAGGTAGGTTCAAGTAATTTGGAATATTATTCACTTAGGCATGATAGTTTATTTTGAATGTAATATCTGTCTTTAAAACTATGGTCTATAAACATTATTAGAAACAGCACTATTAGGATGTCTAGAGATTGCTGTATTCCAGCAGAATGTAACCGATTGAACAGAAATCAATAAAGGTATTTAATGACTTCATGAGAAAAATAAGTGACCCTCACACCCTTAATGGATTAATGTCACTTACGTGCAACACATTGCATAATGCTGACACAGAGCCACTCAAAGCAGTGTCACTTTTCATATGAGTGCCCTAAAACCTTATCAAAGGGAAATTGTATTTTAATGCTATTTCAGATGTCATTTTTGAGAGGATTTTTACAATCCCATTTCATAAAGCAGAAAGCATGATCTGAATTGTTACAAGTAGCTTTTGTCATTGGCACACGTACTAGGTCATCCTCTGAAGCTAGCTGGTGAAATGAAATCCTGAACACAGAAGGAGGATAACACTTTGAAACATTACTCAAACAACTTGTTTACTGTCGGCTTTTGTCTCTGAAGACACCTTTATCTGTATATCTGAATCTTTACTTAATTACCAACAGCATGCTTTGCTAGGGAAGGGAAACTACACCTCACAGTCAGTCCTACAGCATGAGACAGACAGGATGAGCGGCTCCCGGATACACTACCTGAGAATCAAAACAGGAGGAGGGAGATATTCTAAAAGACAGAGTACTATACCATGAAATGGATGTTTGCCTCTCAGCAACTGAGACTAGGACCACATCTCCTAAGAATATGGGTATCTGTCTGTTCATCTTTAATATACTGCTTTTGTATCCCATTTTACATCTATCCACTGGAAAGCAACTGTGGGTCACAGCGAATCGTTCCACGCTCTCACTTCTTTATTTTCACTTCAATAGACTAAATTTGGAAATATGCAGTATCCACTAGATAACTCTTTAGTGACATGAAGGCTTCTTTTTGGGAAAGAAGCAAGTCAAATTCACAATGTCAACATGCGCTGTCTAGGCAGGCTTTGCCATCACCAGGCTGCGCTGACAATTCCTTTGGAGTAAGCCCAAATGTAACTGAGGGGAGCTGACATTCGAGTTTCTTGTCCTACTGGCCATATTACCTACCATAATTCCATGCTGATGGAATGAAAATGTTATGAAAGAACTCAAAAAATTGAATCTTTTTTCTAAAGATAATTTGGTCCTAGCTTTTACATGCCGTTTTCACCTGAAGAAATAGGAAAAAACTGTATTGAGATAAAACAAGGAAACAAATGCAAAAGCTTTTTCTGACTGACTTGAATATTTCCTTATTCCTCCCTAAAGGATATGAAAACGCCTCCAGTAAATGTAGCATCATAATTGGCTATAATTGACTCCATCCTTCAATTTTTAAGGCAATCTATAAAATATGGATTGTTTTGTCAACTGGGAGACAATTTTGTGACACCACACTGTTTATCTTGTTACAGTGATCTCAGCTGCACTCAGTATCATTTGTTACCCCTCAGACTACCTTATTTGTGCTGTAATCCTGGACCTCTTTATATTTAATGCACTGCACACTAGTTTAGCTATAATACCAACCATTCTGAGCGCTACCAGAAGGAATTAGTTGCTGAGGATCATTGTAATAGGTGATAACAGTAGCAATGACATGGTACCAGGTGAAGCACAGCCACTGTATTCGGGCAAGCAAGGTCTGTTCCAACAAATCAGTGTACTTCCCACTATACTGTCTGTAGTCTGTCTCACAACTTGTTGCACGTGAATCAGAAGGGAAGGGGGACAAAAAAAAAAAAGTTTGACCGCTTTGCTGCTGTTTTTCTATTGCACCTACTGTTCTACTGCATTTGCCACATTATAATGCAAACCAGTAACACTGGCTGTACAGACTGGTACCAACCACATCACGGTAGTTTTGCACTGGACTCTACATCATGACAGTATGGTGACTGCTGAATGGGAATGACTGCATCTGGCCATTTGTATTAACTGAATAAATGCAAACACCTCTAAAAACCATCGGCTTCAAACACAGAGTCAGAATGACAGAACTGGCTTATCTTTTTTTCCTGTCTTCCAATAATTGATTTATACATCTCTATGTGATGCAATGATTCAATTGAAAAGTAAGGTTAAGTAGAAGAAAGGTAAAAAGTAAAACCTAGAAAAAAAATCTAAATACTGATAGCCACAAAACTGCAGCAAATGACTGATAGAAACATTGATGTAATCCTGTCCATAGCAACAGTTTAATTATGAGCATCTTGGCAGTGAGCCTGCTATATGTGTTGATTTTCCCCAGCAGAGAATGCCACACAATCCATCTTTGTGTTATGCGCTACATGACTACAAGGAGAGGCCAATCAAAGGGGAACAAGGAACAGAGAAGTTGTAGTAAATTACTGGGGTGATACAGGAGTGGGTATGTTGGCCATGAATAATTTCACTCCTGAGGATAAGCAAGCCTGAGAAAAAGAAGGGATAGAAAAAAATACCAGGAGGGTGCTAACAACAACAAAATAGTACTACAGTCCCTAATTGCAGTGATTACAGCATACAACGTGAATACTCCTCTCTGATGAATGACATGAATTCCTGGTATCCATCTTAAAGTGGCCCCTCTGAGATTCTCATTCCCAGGATCACAACTGTGCTGTTACCAGCACTGACGGGACCAGAGAAGGACCCTGCAATCCTTGGCAAGCAGGTCCCCCACCAGGGACACAGGGCTCCTGGGCTGTGGCTACATTAGACACCGTAAAGCAAAGCATGCCAACTCGATCTGCTCTGTGGGGCAGCTGCTGCTGAGAACCTGATAGCCAGATGATTTGTATTTTAAGGGTTTTGCTCTGGGCTAGTTCCAGCGTGGTCCTGAGAGCAGGCACATGTGCAGATGGGATGGCAAGAGCACTTCTGGAGTGTGTTTTCCAGCATAGTGGCACCCCACAGGCACCAGTGCCTGTGCCCTGACAGTGCTCCATGAGACAGTCAAAGTACAGTAAGCCAGAAGACTTGCTGAAAGGCCACACTCCCGACCCACGCTAAACCACAAATATAGTAGGCACATCATAGCGGAGGTGTAACATCATCGGTGAGGTGCAGAGTTCACTCAGTAAACCAGAGGGCAAGGAAGCAATAGTGGCCACTTTGTAGTACAGGCGTAAGGGGCAGGGACCTTAAGAGGAAAAGACAGCAGTGCTGGTGTAAGAGGTTTTTAATAACTGGTGAAGTCTGACTGTGACTGTTACTCAAGGTACTTGCAGGTAATTTCCAGACAGAAACAAAAAATATAACAGTAATATTTTATAAATTAACCTTACTTCCAATTTCTCTGTTGCAAAGTGTTAAAAAAAACCCAAACCCACTAAGTTATGATGTAACGAATCAACTCTATTCAACCAAATGAATACAACAACATATATCAGTCTATATGCAATTGCAACCTACAGTTTATTTACACAAAAAATTTCCCTTACTCTCCAGACCTACTTTTTGAAGCAACATTTAGGAAAATCTTTCTGAAATACTGAAGCAGCAGTTGAAGATTATACTATCTGCTCTTTACTTTAAGGAAATGTTCTGGTAATTTTTAAGTATGTGAACAAAGGTTTTGTGAAATCCTATTAGGCTATTACATGCGGTAAGAAAACCATCAATCATTTCTGCAGCCTGGTGTCCACATTCACAACTTAACTCAATAAAGACTGTTTTTAGTTTCTATTAAGGTATGAATATTTTATATATGTAACCACATAAATCAATGAGAATACTCATGTATGTATATACATGGACCATGCCATTTATATGCTTCTTTGAAGAAAACAGTGAAAACAAGTAGAAAATCTAAAATAATAGCACTCTAAACATGTGCTTCCTAAAGTTTACAGTAATTACTAAGAGACATTCAAATCAAACACATAATTTTGAACTTTTAGGAGTTAAACTTATGCCACACAACTGTTGTTCCACTTTCCATTTTTTTATTTGTAGATGTGTGACTATTTCCATCTCCAAGACACTGTGGCTGCATTGGAACATGAAAACAATTTATTATTTTTTTTAAATACCAAGGGTATGGGTATGCTCTAC